>NW_027040887.1:652500-1252500 GCF_037179485.1 Ochlerotatus camptorhynchus | reverse complement strand
TCGCGTAATATTTTGCACACTCGCCGTGTACGCAAAAGGAAAAGAGCCAGTGTCGCTACTTGATAGCAAACTACTCATAATGGGAGGAGTCTTTGTAGCTTTTATATCACTTGGTTGCACATAATTCTGTTTTAACCTGAAAAGATATAAAAGAGCGCTGCTGTATGGCATTAGCTCCACCAGATTAGCCAAGCCGGTTGCCGTCAACGACCTGAGTTCGGACCACCAACCGGTGCTGACCGAGCTGGGCTACAACGTGGCCCCTGCACCGTGCCAGCGGAAGGACTACCATCGAGTCAACTGGGTCCAGTTTCGACGCGTGGTCGACCGCCACATCGACGACAACCCACCGCTCGACACAGTGGAGGACATCGACCGGGCCCTGGAGGGTCTCCATCAAGCCATATCCGTGGCTGACGAAGAGTGCGTTCGACGAGTTCCTGTGAGGGGTAAGTTTCAAGCAATTGATTCCCACACCAAACTCTTGATTCGGCTCAGAAATGTTCGTAGACGCCAGTTTCAGCGGACTGGGGATCTGCAGCGTAAATACGAAATGGTCGATCTGAATCGGCAGATCGCTTCCAGAATGGTCTCAATCCGGAACGAGAGTTTCGGGCGGCTCGTTCAGAACCTGGACGACCGTTCCAGACCATTCTGGAAGGTTGCCAAGGTGCTGAAGTCTCACCCCAAGCCCATTCCACCACTTAGAGTCAATGACGAACGGCTTATCACCAACGAAGAGAAGGCCAATGCGATTGGGGAGCACATTGCCCAGTCGCATTTGCTTGGCTCTAAAATCCCAAGTCCACTCGAGAACCAGGTTGCGCAGTGCGTCCTGACGTTAGATGCCTCCCCTTGTGCCGTCCCTCCAGAAGAACGGATTACAGAGGAACAAATTTGCTCAGCGCTGAAATACAGTAAGAACATGAAGGCTCCCGGGTTTGACGGAATATTCAACCTAGCGTTGAAAAATCTCAGCCCGAGGGTGCACTCGCTGCTAGCTGCCACCTTCAACAGATGCTTGGAGCTGCACTACTTTCCAAGCATCTGGAAGGTGGCAAAAATCATCCCGATCCGCAAACCTGGGAAAGACCCTTCACTACCGTCAAGCTACAGACCGATTAGCCTGCTCTCAGCGCTGAGCAAGCTGTTCGAAAAATTGATCCTCAGCCGACTAAACAAGTTTGTGGAGGAACATGACATTCTTCTTCCGGAACAGTTCGGGTTCCGTAAGGGGCATTCCACCAATCATCAGCTAGTGCGGGTGATGAATAACATCCGGAGTAACAAAGCTGTATCCAAGTCCACAGCCATGGCCTTGTTAGACGTCGAAAAGGCGTTTGACAATGTCTGGCACGACGGACTTATATACAAGCTTTGTAACTCCAACTTTCCACCATACCTTGTGAAAATCACCCGTAACTATCTCCAGCAAAGGTCGTTCAGGGTGTCGTTGAATAGTTCCCTTTCGGGACAATTTCCGATCCCAGCAGGTGTTCCGCAAGGGAGTCTGCTGGGACCACTGCTTTACAGCATCTACACGTCGGACATCCCTCCTCTAGGAGACGGTTGCGTGTTCTTTCTGTTTGCAGATGACACCGCGATAGCCGTCAAGGGTAGGATGCCTCGTGAAATTACGAACAAGCTCCAACGATGCCTTGACACCTTTACTGATTATGCCACCACGTGGAAAATCAAAATCAACGCCTCGAAAACCCAAGCGATCATGTTCCTTCACAGACAATCATTAAAACTTAAACCGTCTCCCTCCTGTACCGTAATAATGGATGGTACAAGGGTCGAGTGGTCCACTGATGTTACTTATCTCGGGATGTTGTTCGATGAGAAGCTCCTGTTCCGCTCGCACATAGAGAAAACCCTAGTTAAGTGCTCCGCCTTGGTTAGGTGTTTGTATCCGCTCATTTGCCGCAGATCCCGCCTCTCAAGGCAAAACAAACTGGCTGTTTACAAACAGATCATAGCCCCCGCGATCTTATATGCCGCCCCGGTGTGGGAATCGTGCGCTCAGACCCACAGGAACAAAATCCAGGTTGCACAGAATAGAGTGTTGAGGATGATCCTAGATCGTCCATTCGACACAAGAATAGCAGACCTCCATCAAGAGGCAGAAATTCCCAAAGTAGATTCCAAAATTGATGATATGACAACTAAATTTATTCAAAAATGCAATCTTTCTGAACATGCTTTAATAAGCAATTTGTACATAGTAGGTTAAGTGTATATAGTAGAGTAGGTTTTAAGCTGTAAATAGTAGTATTAAGTAGTTTCTCTTCAAATTCTAAAAACAAAACAAACCAATCCCACCAAGGTGGTCGACCGTGTACTAAGTCTAGGACTAATTCTGTAAAACAAATTTTGAATTTTGCCCATACCTAAAGATGAAGAAAGCAATTGAATCACTTAGTAAAAAATTTATATGGTAATCGTCCAAGTTAAACTAAAATAAAGATCATTTAAACTAAAATGGCATTAGCTCATTTTCGCTTCAGACGGCGTGGTGAACAGCAACAGCAGTAGTGGTGGCTAGTCCACTCCTTCACACCTAACAAGCAACAATTGACTGGTCGTGGCAAAGGAGGAAAAGGTCTAGTAAAGGAGGCGCCAAGCGTCATCGCAAAGTTCTTCGAGATAACCGCCATCGGTCGTCTGGCTCGCCGTGGTGGTATCAAACGTATCTCCGGTCTGATCTACGAGGTGTGCTCAAGGTGTTCCTGGAAAATGAGGTCCGTGATACACTAAACACGCCAAGCGTAAGTGGCTATGGATGTCCTCTTCAATAAAACGGTCCTTTTCAGGGCCATCAAACTTACATCAGTAAAGAGTTGGAATAGAATTTATCTGTGCTTGTTTGTCCATATTCAGAACCACAAGCCCCCAACGACCACACAATGCTCTCCAGAGTTGTAATCTTGTAACCAAACTTGGAAGCAGGGGTGCAAGTGATTTTGATTGATTCTCTTAATCAACTTTCCCTTTGAAAAAAAAAATACTACAAATTTGGTACGACTACAATTCAAAAACGGAAAGAGTTGAGATAATAGATAATTGATCAATAAAAGAACTAAATGCTCTTCACATTTGTTCCGTCCACTAGCGGTCCTACGTCAAGCTTCCGTTCGTGCCCCTAGGCACAGACCCTTCTACTTTTTTACTGGGTTTTTGAACAGCTGAAAAAGTCAGTAAACTTAAAAAATTGTAAAAAATTGTATAAAAGTGATTTTTTCTTGAAATTTATACAGACTGTGTTCTTATTACATTTATTTGATGATAAAAATAAAATATGTTAAAATTGTTCGTTGCATTACGTGTGACCGTTATTTTCAGTTTACTGACTTTTTCAGCTGTTTGAAAACCCAGTAAAAAATTACTGACCCCAGTAAAATAATCTCTGTGAGTAGTGGTAATTGGCAAATCAAAGTTGCGACTCGTGCAGAATAGACGAACTATGAAAGTGATGATGGTTTCAAAATTTTCCACGAAGAGGTATACGAGTGCAATCTTAAAATGGTTTTATTTTGAAAATGGAGCATTGTATTTAAATCTGGTTGTTGCTACAGTTGTAGAAAAGCAAAAATCTATGCATACACCTAAAAATCTGTAAAGAAATTATTTTTTCTATATTATATATTAGACCTGTTCATTTTAAACGAAATGTTCGGATTGTAACGGGTCAACCGTGATTACTGTTCGTCATGTTAATTTGTACTTCTGTGTAAATTTTCAGCAAAATCAGTGTTGATTTAGAGGTGCTTCTAGTTAATTTTATGTTTTCAAGGTAATTTACGGCTTATAATATTTGTATCTCGAGACTGAAACAACGAAAGCTGCTGTAACAACTTTCATAGCAAAGTTTAATGTGTCATGTATCAACTTTGTAACCAAAGGTTGACTATTCGAAGTGATTTTATTGAAGTTTGACTTAGTTTCATGCTCGAAGATATCTTAAAATGTGAAGAATTTTAAAGTATTTGTTCTACGAATTTTCCACCCATATGATATATAAAAATATCCAGCGGCGCCGGTGGTGTAGTGGTAAGCGTGATTACCTCTCACCCCAGCAGGCCTGGGTTCAATCCCAGTCGGCGCGCCGGGATGTTCTGAGGCATAACATCTCTGATCACGCCTTCCTTCGGATGGGAAGTAAAGCCGTTGGTCCCCGGTTCATGAGTTGATGGGTCGATAGGTAGGGTCCAGGTGTGGGAGCTGCCTTCCTGGCGTCGGTAGCATTGGTGCTCAGCACGGAAAACAAGATCGACGGAAAACAAACCAAAGGAAAAAAAAAAAGATATAAAAATGTGTAGTGTACGGCATAATGTTCCTCATATTGTTCTAAAAGTTTCGTTCCAACATAGTTTTCGTGTATATTTCATAGATTGAGAGATAAAAATCAGAAAAGAGGCCGTTTAGCTTAAATTCACAAGACAACAGAACCAATAAAAGTCAATTAGATTGACAGAACATAGTTGCATTGCTTTTCAATGACGACCGATGACTGTTTCATTGATATATGATTTTTTCATAAATATGAATCCTCAGTAGACGTGTTTTTTTTTTATCAAAGACAAGTGTCACTCGAGCCATTCAAAATTTTCGTTATTTTATAAATTGCTGTTATGGTTCGAGTGACACTTGCCTTTGATAAAAAAAACACGTCTACTGAGGATTCATATTTATGAAAAAATCATATATCAATGAAACAGTCATCGGTCGTCATTGAAAAGCAATGCAACTATGTTCTGTCAATCTAATTGACTTTTATTGGTTCTGTTGTCTTGTGAATTTAAGCTAAACGGCCTCTTTTCTGATTTTTATCTCTCAATCTATGAAATATACACGAAAACTATGTTGGAACGAAACTTCTAGAACAATATGAGGAACATTATGCCGTACACTACACATTTTTATATCATATGGGTGGAAAATTCGTAGAACAAATACTTTAAAATTCTTCACATTTTAAGATATCTTCGAGCATGAAACTAAGTGAAAATTCAATAAAATCACTTCGAATAGTCAACCTTTGACCACAAAGTTGGTAGATAACACATTAAGCTTTGCTATGAAAGTTGTTACAGCAGCTTTCGTTGTTTCAGTCTCGAGATATAAATATTATAAGCCGTAAATTACCTTGAAAACATAAAATTAACTAGAAGCACCTCTAAATCAACACCGATTTTGCTGAAAATTTGCACAAAAATTCAAATTAACATGACGAACAGTAATCACGGTTGACCCGTTACATTCCGAACATTTCGTTTAAAATGAACAGGTCTATTATATATCTATTGAGTAGTCCTTAAGTTTTCTACTAACGTAGCATTAACCAGATTTAAATAAAATACTCCATTTGCAAAATAAAGGCATTTTAAGATTGAACTCGTATACCTCACCGTGTAAAATTTTGAAACCATCACTTTCATAGTTCATCTATTCTCCACGAGTGCCAGCTTTGATTTGCCAATAAGTCGATGTCCTTTTTATTTCATAGCACTCGCAGCCCAGCTGCGGTGCTGTTTTGATGAAGGAGTGTGGAGCTCCGCTGCTTCTGAATGCACACTTAGATTTTTTTTACAGGAGTTAGTATTTTTACTGGATTTTTGGATTACTGACTCGGTTAAAATTCAAATAACTGTTATTCGTAAAGATTGGATAAAATCGAATTTTATCCATTCTTTACGAATTTTTTTTATTTTTCATCATTACACGGGGTTAACAGAAGTTAGTATGTAAATTTTCGTAGCACATTTTCTCAACTTTGAATTTTTCACAGATTTTTTAAATTTTACCGAAGAGTTCCGCAATTCAAAAACTCGGTAAAAATTACTGACTCGATAAGTGTGTACGGTTGGTGAAGAGGCTAGCATGTGGAGGGTATTCTCAGGCTAGTGAATGCCACCCTTCTTTCTTTCTTTGTTCTTCTTCGCATTTCAAGCTTATTGCATATCGCATAGCGTTGTAGATGCACTCCCACAGTTATTAATTGAGAGCTTTCGATGCCTGTACCATTTTTGTATTGGTATAATTGTGTGGCAAGTCCGGCGAGAAAGGTGACTAAAAACATTCGTGGCCTTATTATTTAAGCGTGTAATCAATTCATACGCTTAGTCAAATAAAAGGTGTGGCAAACAGTATTAGCTTTCTCATGCATTTTACACGCCTACCCTGACGTCATGACATTGTGCTGCGTTCAGACTATAGTTGATATTAATAACGTAATATAATATGATATCAAAAGTGCCTCAATAACGTGATATCTGCTTTAGTTTGAATGTACAATAAGCTTAGAGGTAATCCAAACAAATAAAAGAAAATGCAGATTATATCTGCCATCCCTCTTTACATACCACGTTGGCAACTGATAGGAGGAAAACTTTCAACACGCTTATAATCGTTAACCCAATTTTGGGCAATACACTCACAAAATTTCACACGTTTGATCGAAGTGTTTAAACACTTGAATTTCTAAATGCACAATCACATTTACTTTAAGTGTATTTCACCTTGGTTCAATGTGTTATACACGTTAATTTATAGTGTTTCAAACTTTGAAATGTTGAAAATCTTTCACTATCTATTCAAGTGTATTGCACATTGAATCACGCTACTGTTCAAAACAGATGGATTTAAAGTGTTTTGCATTTCAATACGATGTGAATTGCTTGCTCAGAAAGGTAAACATCGATAACAAGAGTTGTGACTTTATGCTATCAACCTGCCTCATATATGAGAACAACCGTGGCACAGTGGGATCGAACGAAGATTCCGGCAGCAGCACACCCCAACAGTCCATGATCGAATCCCAAATCAGACCCATTAAAAATACATGTGAAAGCTCTGGCCTCTGGCAGTTTTGTTTATATATTTGTCGATTCATTTTTAGAGTCGGTAAAGTAGAATTCGATAAAGGAGAATATTGTAGAATATTGAACTATGGTGTGCAAAGCTATTGATATCACCATATGAGGCACATAGAATCCAAGTGTGTAACAATTCAAATCCATAGTGTTCAGGCATGGTTCATGGCATAAGATTCACACATGAAATGGATGTGTTTCACAATATGCGTAAAATTAAGTGTGAGACACATGATGATGACGTGTGGAATTTTTTGAGTGTAGATTTACAAACACGGTAAGAAAAAAAACACTCAAAAACACTTGAGTTTAAAAAACTCAAAAACAAAAAAAAAAACAAAAATGAATTCGATTTTAAGCTAAAAGTACTCAACCGTCATGTTTTCACCATTGTGAAATTTTAACTTATTTTTGCATGAAAATCATAGCAACCTGCGCTGCCTTCGATACTATAATTTTTGTGTGCTTCATCGCCTTCGTTCGTGCTCCATTATTGGCGTTGACGGCACCGTCGAAAAATGGTCTCTTCTACGAATGATTGACAGTTTCTTATGGGATTTTTCGGTGAAGTGAAAGGATAGTACCATAGATCACACATGATTTTTTGCAATGTGATAAACAAATGATATATATGTGTCGTGACATGTATGACGTGTATGTGACATACTATTCATTTGACTCATTAATTTCATGTGTACTTCTGAGTGGATTTTGTTTATGTGTGGACACATGAAAATCATGTGGAATTTTAAATGGATATTCGCCAATAAAAATGTGTCGAATTTTATGAGTGTAGGTCCCGAAGAAATGTGCTCAACTTTTTGGCTAAGCTCTGGTACTATCTTCGGTCCCAAGCTCATCGATGCACCCCTCGAAACATGGAAAATCCACGAACCCCTCATTTTATCTGTCAAACTTTCATAGCGAATCAAAACCAACATAGTGTAGTACTAGAATTTCAACTAGAATGGGGTAAGTTAGTCGATTTGCTTGGGACCAATAGACTAGTCAAGTAGTGAGCCAATTTCAAATCGATAGTTTCGTATTGATTTTGATAGTACCATAGAGGTAACTCTAAGACCAGTAGATCCCGAAAAAATGTGCTCAAGTTTTTGGCTCAGTTCTGGTACTATCTTTGATCCCAAGCTAATCGAAGCACCCCTCGAAACATAGGAAAATCCACGAACCCCTCATTTTATCTGTCAAACTTCCATACAGAATCAAAACAAACATAGTGTAGCACTAGAATTTCGACTAGAATAGGGTACGTTAATCGATTTGCTTGGGACCAATAGGCTATTCAAGTAGTGAATCAATTAAAAATCACTATGGCCTAAACGCAATGTGGGCGGAAGCGGAACGGAAATGGAAAGTTTGACAATTGTCACAAATGACATCAAGATACCTAACCGAAGTCGATTTGGTTCTAACTAGTTTTCAACCCGACAAGTAGGCTTACTCAGATCGGGCTTTTCCGCTGCCGCTGTCATTGCACTTGGGCCTTTAGCTTCCACAGGTTGATAGTACGAAGTCCCCCATGTTTCACGCACAGTCTGAAGTTTACTTATGGATTTTAACATAGAAGTAAATAGCTACAGAGTCGCTGTTAACGCCAATTGCATTCAATTGATGGTTAGGTAGTTTTCACTCAGTGGATTATTGATGAGGATTTCTCAAAATTTGGTTTACATAATTTATTTAATTTTACCTACTGTGTTACCTGACTTATAACGAATATACGTTGTATACGAGTACCCCGAATACAACGTATAGTTTGTCTAATTTTACATTGCAAATGCTATGCAAAATTAGACGAGTCATACGTTGTATTCGGGGTACTCGTATATAGCGTATATTCGTTATAAGTTAGGTAACACTGTAGCCTCATGGAAGCCACATGATGAGTGAAAGTGAACTCAATTTTTAACTAACTTTAAAGTGCCCATTATTGGGTAAAAAAACGAGATAGAGTTTCCACCGCGCAGATGGAGTCAATTCCAGCGTGGATTAGTGGAGCGTCAACGTAAATGAAGTAATTGTTGCCGTTGAAAATCAGATGGGGCGCCACATCAACGTTAGCATCGACATTCCAGGCAACATACTTCATCAATTCAGTGCCAACATTTCAAAGGGGCGTAATTGCTTTTGTAAACAATGACTTTAGCCGTCAATTTCCCGCGAATGAAATCTTACCTCTCCAAAATTACAATGCTAGCTGGTAGAGGAAACATTCTTCTACCTGCTGGTGTCATTATTTTTTATGAGTAAGCTTTTATTCGCAAGAAATCGACGGCTAAAGCCATTGTTTACAAATGCAATTACGCCCCTTTGAAAAGTTGGCACTGAATTGTTCTTGTGAAGCTGTTTCAGCATACTGCAAAAAAATGAACGTCTTTTTAACAACAGCAAAATCTAGCGTAATGGATTACCGTGATACATCGAATTATCGGAGCCGCTACCCTAATAAAAAATTACCATAAACGAACGATAACCCAAATGTGTGAACTATACCACAAATGGTTTGGATGATACCCAGAACACGTCGTTAAGCAAATTAACCATAACATTTTTATTAGGGTAGTTCTGCTTCGATGTCTGTAGACTCCTCCAAGAAAGATTTTCACAAGGGGGCAACCCCGGCGTAGTGGTTAACATCTTTACCTCTCACGCCAAAGTCACGAGTTCAAATCTCACCCCCGGACAAGTCACGAATGACCCAAGAGTGTTAAAGTGAGTATAATAAAAAAAAAAAAAAAGATTTTCTCATATTTATCACTTTTTGTACTTTTAAAAACAAAGGCACTCGGCAAGGCACACCAAGTATGCCAGCAACGTTACGGTACAAGAAAGATATTTTTAACCCAATAATGGGTAAAAATGTATCCATTTTTGATCCCTGAACAGGCATCGGGAATGCGTGAAAAAGTACCCACTATTTGAAATTTTCATTTTTTGACAGCTCCATACACTACCACAAAATGGGTACTTTTTCACCGATTAATGGGTACTCACCAGTTACAGTGTATGCCAATGAGTAAAAGCTAATCACTGTCTGAGTGAGTTTCGTTTTCAGTGCATGCTATCCAAAGTGAAGATGCAAACCATAACGCCACTTCCAACACAGCCGTTGGAAATTAACCATTATTGGTTTACATTTAATCATTTCCTTAAGAGAAAGGGCTAGTCACCATCCAGTCAAAGTTTTAAGCTGTGTTCCATTTCAGTGTCAACATTTCAAAGGGGCGTAATTGCTTTTGTAAACAATGACTTTAGCCGTCAATTTCTCGCGAATGATATCTTACCTCTCCAAAATTACAATGCTAGCTGGTAGAGGAAACATTCCTCTACCTGGTGGTGTTATTCTTTTTCATGAGTGAGCTTTTATTTGCGAGAAATCTATGGCTAAAGCCATTGTTTACAAATGCAATTACGCCCCTTTGAAATGTTGGCACTGATTTAGTGATTTTTTCCTTAAATTTGACATTTCGAAAATAAATTAATATGTTTGAAAATCCCTCTGTTGTTGATCGGCTGATTTTCGAGAACGTGTCTGTCAATATTGATTTCTTGTATGTCAGAAATAAGTTTGTTATTTTGGCAGGTTGATTTGAAAATTATCCATCTGACAAATTCAAGTGAAAATTCACCAAATGGAACACAGCCTTCATTAATTTACATTTTTTCAATCATTATTGGTTGAAAACCAATGCAATAATGATTAACAGATGAATAATGCCTCTTTCCCTACAATAATTATCAACACTTAACCATTAATAGATAGTTTTCAATAGCCGTGCTACTGACGTGAACACTGAAAACGAATCTACCTCAGAGAGGGAGTCAGTTTTACTCATTCGTATTGTGAAATTTCTTAAAGCATAGCGTCAAAAATATTACTCAGTCTAGAGGCAGTATCAATTGGGTTCTTTAAGGGTATTGAGGTAAATGCATATTCGTAATCTGCATTAAAAATGGAACCCAAACCCAAAATTTCATCAATGTTGGTACAGTGGAACTATTTTAAATAAGTACGATTACATTTGCAAAAATCACCTTATTAGCACCCCTCGGTGTCACTTTATATGAGAGCGAGCTGTCAGTTTGTTAGTTTAGTGTCAAACAGTGAAGTTATTATTTTGCTTTAAATCTTGATTTAAAAATCGAGATGTAAGTGTGTGAGTTCGAAAAAAATATCGCTGTGCTCCGAAAACGAAGCTCTTTCAGATGATGTATAAAAAACGATACATTTTTCAAAATTAAAGAACCCAATTGACTCAGAAAATCCAATCTTTACTTTTCTCATTTTCGGGAATTTTTTCCTGGAAAAAACATGAGACAAATTTACTCATCGCTGAGTTCCTGCAGTTTTTCGATTTATGAGTAAGCTGAACTCAAATTACGGTTTATCTCATTGGCATATTAGAGAAGTTTCTCTTGGAAAAGCTTAGAAAATTTTACTCAAAGACCCACGTTTTTGCGAATTTGAGTAGAATTATTTTACAGTGTAAGGCGTTTGGTTAGTGAAGATACAAACCAGTGAGTTGTTTGAAATGTTTCAACGCAAGGTAAGGTGCACGGTCGAGGAGAGTAACTCAAAATTAGGTTTTTTTTTCTAACTATTTCGTTTATTACTAGGCTCAGTCGTGTGTGATACATTGCGGAACCAAACATCCGTTATTGTTTAATCAACGTTTTAAACAGCAGTAAATCTAGGTTAGTATTGGGTACCAATTACTCCTGGCAAACTCGAAGTTGATAACAATTTCGATTTAAAGGAGGTAGGTAGGAAACAGGTTTCTGAAACCGCCTGGGGAGGGGAAAGTAGCACAGAAACAGGTAGATATGCTCAAAATTATGTTGTTTTTCACTCAAAATTTTCCACGCTTTTCCTCAAAGATCTGCTTGAATATGAGCAAAATCAACGAAAATTTTACACAGTCTAGAAGCAGCCTAAATGGACTAATATGCATCCTCGGGGCAAAACGACTTTTTGGCGTTTAAAATTCCCTTTGTACCTCTTTTTCGAGGAACTGTTAAGGAACATTGTTTATTCAATACCTGCACTAGCAATGCACAGTGGTCCAGAATGCAGATTTAGATGGAAGGACATGTTTTGAGCCTGAAATTTGAACTGAGCTTTTTTTTTGTTGGAATATCGAGTTCCAAGTTTTACGGTATAGCCACGAAAATAATACTGGTCACCGGATACCGGAGATATTCCGGAGGGCTTCCGCACAAAACTTGGTCATAATCTTTAGCAGTGATCTTTCCTTTCATGGCAATGTTTGGTCCAACTGAGTGCCACGATATGGCACTCCATACTATAACTGAGCCATACAATCGCTAGCGAGTGCTGGCGAACATCTCCAGAGCTGACGTCGACAGTCATTTTATTCATTAAAGAGTTGTTGTTGTGCTCTTGCTACACCTTGCATTAATTCAAGAGAGAGACTTTTATTGGTCTACAACCAGAGTCTAAAGACCTAACCTCCCCATCCACTGCTAGTAGTTAATGGTCCATTTCAAGACTTCAGATAATTCGAGCTGATGAACGACATTGTGAAGTGAAAATACAATTTTTCTTTTACATGTTATCCTAGGGCATCTGCTGGTTCCAGAATGAGCTCCACAATGACATTGTTTTGTGCAAAAATTTGATTGCAGCCTACTACAAGAAACCCCCGGGGGATGCCAATGACTCCGGAAATGTTTCCCTTTAAGTCTATAGAAAGGATATTCATTAGGGTGTCCCAAAATTTCTGGGGGCTCAACCTCCAAATGATAGCTAAGGGTGTTGTGTTACAAACAAACTTTTGTATGGCGGCAACTCTGGGAAATGTTGTCTAGAGGTCACCCCGAAGAGATTTTTTTAAAAAGTTCATTTTTCATAGCTATTATCCAATAAATATTTTTATTTCTTTAAATTTCAATGACATCTCACCCTTTTATATTTTTCACAGATTTTCAAGGGTCAAAACTATAAGAGAAAAAATGTTACGGCATGTTCTGTGTCCAATGTTAGTTACAATTTTTCAAATTCTCTAAAATTATGTTTTTTGATTAATTTTTTTTCATCAAAAGTGGGTATCAAACATTGCGCTATTATCATTCAAATGCAGCAAATCAAACTATCATTGAAATCGGTAAATACAAATCACCTACTTTGTTGCAAATCAATTGATAACATTTTTTTCGAAGTTTCTAGAATTCAACTGGAGGATATATAAGCAGAGAGGGGTCACACAAATCATTAGTTTCCATTTGATTGCCGTAGCAAGCAGAACCAAAAAAGAAAATCATGTCACCAAAAACCAAGCTCAAGTCGGATCTCATCACCGGTATTGCGAGGAAGCATTTGCCCAGAAACCGTTTGTCGTCGGAGTTGCACATCATCAGGTACTTTCGATTCAAGCATGAAACCCAACAACTTTCAATCGGACAAAGCATTCAAGTTGTGGCTACCGAAGCTGTGGAGATTTGGAATCAAGCCTGAATTTCACACCAGCTCAAGCGGAACGTTGTTAGGAGGGTTGTCAAACTCGTTGTGACATGGCAACGCCAAAGTAAGGCCTTCAAGAAGAAAATCAGAGCTATTGCCAGCTTTGAAGAGGTGTAGGATGCGGTTGAGTTACTTCTTCAACATAAGCGTGAACCACCTCGGTGAAGAGCTACGAAACGATACTGTCCGTGCAGAATTCTGGAGCCAGCAGGTGACTAACAAATTTTCGGTTGAGTTTCCGAAAAGCTTCTCAAGCAGTGTACCGGTAGCCAAAACTTGAATGCTTTTTCCGATTGAAAGTTGTTGGGTTTCATGCTTGAATTGAAAGTACCTGATGACGGCCAACTCCGACGGCAAACGGTTAACTGGGCAAATGCTTACTCGCAATACCGGTGATGAGATCCGACTTAAGCTTGGTTTTTAGTGACATGATTTTCTTTTTTGGTTCAGCTTGCTACGGCAATCAAATGAAACTAATGAATTGTGTGATCCCTCTCCGCTCATATAGCCTCCTATTGAATTCTAGAAACTTCGAAACAAATGTTATCAAGTGATTTCCAACAAAGTAGGTGATTTGTATTTATCGATTTCAATGATAGTTTGATTTGCTGGTGGACATACTGCAAGTATTGAAATTCTGAACTTTTATTTCCACAGTAAATCACGAATAAGTTTTTAACGGTTAAAAATGAAGTTAAAGTGTCTTGGGCAAAGTTGTTGCTTATAAAATTTACCATATTTCTGTTGCATTTGAATGATAATATCGCAATGTTTGATACCCACTTTTGATGATTGAATGCAATGATGTACAACAAAAAACATCATTTTAGAGAATTTGAAAAATTGTAACTAACAAATTGGACACAGAACATGCCGTAGCAATTTTTTCTCTTATAGTTTTGACCCTTGGAAATCTGTGAAAAATATAAAAGGGTGAGATTTCACTGAAATTTAAAGAAATAAAAATATTTATTGGATAATAGCTATGAAAAAAGGGAATTTTTTTCAAAAATCTCGTCGGGCGACCTCCAAACAACATTTCCTAGAGTTGCCGCCATACAAAAGTTTGTTTGTAACACAACACCCTTAGCTATCATTTGGAGGTTGAGCCCCCAGATTTCCAGACATATTCCAATTTTGGGACACCCTAAGATTCATGAAAATCCATGAAGAAAGAGCTGCCGCACGGCATGTGTTTGAGTAAAAACGCAATTTTGCTCTGCTACAGGTTCCCCCGGGGGTATCCAGTGGTTGCGACAGCGGCCAATGCGGTCAATGATTCACTTAAAGTCTATGGAAAGCATATTGATGAAAATCCATGAAGAAAAAGCTGTCGCACGGCATGTTTTTGAGTAAAAATGCAATTGACCCCTGCTACAAGTTCCCTCGGGGGTATCCCGTGATTCCAAGGCTAATGTGGTCACTGATCCATTTGAAGTTTAATGAATGCCATTCATGAAAAACTATGAAGAATGAGCTGTCGCACGGCATGTTTTGGTGTAAAAATGCAATTGTCCCCTGCTCCAGGTTCCCCCGGGGGCATACCGGAAGTTCCGAGAGTAGTCAATGTGATCAATGATGCATTTAAAGTTTATCGAAAGTCTATTGACGAGAAACCATGCAGAAAGAGCTGTCGCACGGTATGTTTTGAGTGATTAAATGATCTTCCCGCATTCAGAACCCTCCACCAGAACCGATTCCAGGGAAATGGCCATATCTCGGTTGAGTATCAGCCGATTTAAGTTCTTGGCACATGATTCGCTTTAGAAATGGTTCCTTTTTTGTATTTACTAAAAGTGTATATTTTTAACCAGCATCATATATAAAATCTCATCAATTAGCAACTTAGACAAGACTTCCGAAAACCCAGAATATCTCCGGTATCCGGTGACCAGTATTATTTTCGTGGCTACAACGTAAAACGATATTAGTTTTCCAGTCAAATGCTTTTAAAATCGGAAAATATTTGACGAAGTTACAACACTCCAAAATTGACCAAAAATTTGCCTATCCTAGTTATTTTGAGTAACCCCTGTATGTATGTTACACTCACAACTTTTACTGCGTACGTAACTAAACAATTTATTTCTAAATGATATCAATCATCACACTAAATAACTATTATAAGTAAAATGTCATAACAATATAGCTTATGTTACATAATATCACAGACAAACAGACATTACACATTGAATATTTCTCACTGTAAAGGGTGATACGGTCAAAATTTGGTCAAGGGAAAACGCGTGTAAATCGGTGAAATCGTTTATTTAAAAAATCAAATTAAATTTCTTTTTCAAGTTCAATTAGTATAAAATTCAGGAAAAATATTCAGTTAGGCTTCCGCTTTTCCAAATCCGAATTGCCGGGCCTTACGCTTGACCCCTGCCATCAGAAAGCCAGTTTGCCTTGAACTGCTGCTCGCCCTTAGCAGTTTTTTTGGTCTTCTTTAGGTTCCGCTTGACAATAGCCCAGTATTTCTCAATTGGGCGGAGCTCTGGCGTGTTGGGAGGGTTCTTGTCCTTGGGAACCACCTGCACGTTGTTGGCGGCGTACCACTCCATGGCCTTTTTACCGTAATGGCAAGATGCCAAATCCGGCCAAAACAGTACGGAACAACCGTGTTTCTTCAGGAAAGGCAGCAGACGTTTATTCAAACACTCTTTCACGTAAAATTCTTGGTTGACAGTCCCGGAAGCTATGAAAATGCTGCTTTTCAAGCCACAGGTACAGATGGCTTGCCAAACCAGATATTTCTTTGCGAACTTTGACAGTTTCATGTGCTTGAAAACATCTGCTACCTTTCCCCTTCCTTTTGTCGTATAAAACTCCTGTCCCGGAAGCTGCTTGTAGTCGGCTTTGACGTAGGTTTCGTCGTCCATTACCACGCAGTCAAACTTCGTCAGCATCGTCGTGTACAGCCTCCGGGATCGCGCTTTGGCCGTCGTATTTTGTTTATCATCGCAATTTGGAGTCACTACCTTCTTGTAAGTCGATAGTCCGGCTCGTTTTTTGGCTCGATGCACGGTTGTAGACGATACACCCAGCTTATTTGCGGCATCTCGGAGAGAGAGGTTAGGGTTTCGCTTGAAACTACCGGCAACTCTCTTTGTCGTCTCAGCGGCTTCCGGTTTTCGATTTCCCCCCGATCCAGACTTCCTGACTGTCGACAAACGTTCCCCAAACACTTTAATTACATTTGTAACGGTTGATTTGGCAACTTTTAGCGATTTTGCCAACTTTGCGTGCGAGTAGCTCGGATTTTCGCGATGCGCGAGCAAAATTTTGATACGCTGCTCTTCTTGCTTGGACGGCATTTTGACAACTGAAGAGTGAATTCCAAAATCAAAATAAGAGCAACATTCTACACACACATACCTTCAAAATGAGGGGTGTTCAGGTTTTTTAAATGCAAAATTGAAAGAAATACGTCAAGTTGATATTGACCAAATTTTGACCGTATCACCCTTTAAAACATCTTCGCTAAAACATTACCGCCATCTGTTGAGTACACTGTGGTCCACAGTACGCTGAACAGATGGCGGTAGTGTGTAAATGTCAAACGCAAGAGACTTTACTATGCGCGCCACAGGTGGCGGTACTACACACTTAGTTTTTTCTACCGAGCTTGCCTGTGCAAATCTCGGCTAAAATTAGTTTCACTGAGATCTCAGCAAAATTGACATTTGATTACTGAGTCTCGGATAATGCTTAGCTGAATCTCAGCAAACAAATGAAATGCTTGCTGAGATCTCAGTAAAACTTTTTTTGCCGAGATTTGCACAGTCGAACTCGATAGAAAAAACTTAGTGTGTACCAACTACGATACTAATATTAAATTTAGACTGAACTTGGCGTTAACATGCACCTACTTTCCTATGATCCGATATATTTGAAACATTTTTGTGCCATTTTGAAAAATGAATCGATTCAAAAGATCGATTCAAAAAGATCGATTCAACATGATTGATTAAATCGGTGAATCGATTATTTAAAAAAAAATGAATCAATTCACTAAGATCGATTATTGCTTCAAGATCGCCAAATGATAGACAGTACTACCAGATTGCAGATTACGGGATGATCCGAATACCTGTTCGCTTGTTTTTACCAAAGGTAATGAACTGCACACAATGTAAGCGACTAGGCCACACTGCGGCTTTCGTTGGTAACAAGCCACGCTGTGATCAATGTGAGGAGAAACATACGGAGGGCTCTTGTCGGGCCTCCCCAAAATGTCCGTATTGTTTGGAAATTCCGCATGCTCTCGCTGATTGTCTAAAGTACAAACAGCAGCGAGAAAAAAATCCAGCGGTCTTTGAAGGCTCGCGCGCAGCTCAATCTTCCCGAGTTCCCCCGCGTAGTAATTCCTTCCGACTAGGAAGTAACGGTAATGTTCCGAAAGCCCCTCCACCGGGTTTCAAGCTATTTGATAGGGACTTTCCGTGGCGTCCAGCTTCTTCAAAGTCTCCGGATATTCCAGTTCCACAGCCAGCGCAACATGCAGCCATGTGCACGTTTTCTGGAATTGTAGATGGCATTCTCGAAATATTGAATATGTCTGACTCCATGAGGAACATTTTTGTATTGATAATTCCAATGTTGAATACTCTTTTGAAGCAGCTAGCTTCTAAATGACCATTGCTTTCGTCGATCATCAACTTTGACGTTTACATTTACTAACGTTTGAGAGTGTGGCAGAGCTTTGTGTGTTCGTGTTTAAATTTTAGACTCTGTTCTGCCATCGTTGTCCCTTCCCAAGCCTCTCTTTTTATGTTTTGTTACAGTTTTAAACAACCACCAGTCATCACGAGAGAGATCAAGAGCACTTTCCCATCACCGCACTGCATCTCCCATGGTAAAATCGTCGAAAAACAGCCATTAAACGGCGGTGGAGATAAATATATCTATCACATCCTTGTGTACCTTTTCCTCGATCCATTCCCTACCTGTTAATAGATTGTAGCCCGTAGCCTCGATGTAACGGTTAAAGGGTTACGAGGCCAGAACTATACACAACTCAGTCCACTTATGCGCCAAGCAAGCCAATTAATCTGCTTGCATGTGGACCAGCAAGTTCCTTCCCGGCGAGACTCCTCAAGGCGAGTCTTCTTAGTATATTAGTCGAATCCCGACCCACTCGCTTCGCAATTCACCGTTCAAATCGCACCAACGAAAAATAACCAATGAGGGGAAAATATCAACGAAACCGAACAAAGCTAGTGATCCACCTCTATCTTTCCCTTTCGGTGTGTTTATGGTGGTGCTACCTGCACTAATTAGTTAAGTTCTGCGTATGTAGGTTTGCAAATTTATTCCGGTAAAAAAAAATTAATCTTAATCGAAGGTTAAAAAAAACACAATTCTTCCTTTTTTCTCTCTCGAGGTCTCGCTCTCTACCACTATCTCTTTCTCTAACCCGTGGTCGACCACTTCAATCTTTGCGAACTATTTTTGCTAGTTTTTTTTTAATTTTGTTTGTTGAGATCCCTTGCGAACGTTCTTTGCATATATGTATCGATATAAAGGAAGGATCTGACCTGTATGCAAATGGTGATGGGTCCTTTCACACAAGAAGACTCCTTGCGCCACCGACGGTGAAAGGTACTGTCGTCCTAAGCGGCGAGTCCACAGAACAGGCGACCGTGCGTGGCTGCAGTATCGACACTTGCTTGCAGCGGCGGGATAGCAGAGGCACCAATGCTGTCGGTCTGTGAAGAAGGTTTGTGTCTGTGGTAACCGACCGTTGAACTTCACACCGATTTTTCTTCGGGGTGCGTAATTGTAGTACCGATGGCACCACCTCACTCCGCTTCCCTTCGAGACCGAAAGAGAATCAGTTCGGCAGTTGGCTTCCGAAACGTCCTCGTAAGGTAGGGATGACCTTCGGATGGCCCTAAGGTACGTGCGGTTCGAATACTGGCGCGACGACGAGGGCAAGCCTACAAGCCGCCGGGCTTCGGATTCGTCCCTAGGAATAGCGTGGCTGTCGCTACTCCCTACGCCCTATGGTGACACCTTCACTTGAAGGAAGGTTATGTCCTTCAAGGATAAACGGAGAAATAAACGTTCGCATTACAATTTTTGGCTTGACCTGCTGAATTGACCATCCTCTACCATTTGTGAGGAATATATATTTACCTTAGTCTCGAGGGAATATTGCACGTGCTGTATATCCGTACGGCACAGTTTATTTTAGTGTAGATCAATTGTGGCGGTTTTACTATAATTTAATTTGGTTTAGACTAACTAATAGAATTAAACTTTCGGGTTTACTCACAATTGCCGATTAACACTAACGCGCAGGGCCTATTTTTTTTAATTATTATTTCCACTTAATCTTCTCACTAAAAGAATGAAAAAAACTAGTAATAAGGTATAATAGTTCTACTAGGGCTATAAACTCACATTAACTTTTTTTAATCTACTATCTATGCACTATCGTTTTATATTTTTTTTAACTTTTGTTCTTTAGCGTCTGAACAGTACACCGATCGAACGAGAAGAGGCAGATCAACGTCCCGAGGTATCGCATTACCCTCCAAGCTAACCCGACGCGTTTTCCCATTTCTTTTGTTCCATGTAGAACAATATAGAAGTTCATATCAGTTGGTCCTCGAACTGATATGGCTATAGGTTCATTTTTAGGTGATGAGAAGAAAACAAACAAATATACTGAGCGAGCGAGTGATCTGTTTTCAAATTTTGGTGATTTAATCTCCCACCACCAGGGGCGCTCAGATAACTAGAAAAGTGCACGAATAACCCTTGCTGATCCCATGCTCAAATTTTATATTTTGCCTGAATTGAGGCAAGTGAAGTAACTTATATATACTTATGGCCTAGTATTTCTTGTAACATCGTTACATCGAGTAAGACACCTCTTGTACTAAATCTTTCGCATTTGAGCCTTGTTAAATAAATGAATTTACAAAAAAAAAAAAAACGGTTGAAACTCTCCGACATAGGAAACTTTCCTAGATTTCTGACTAAGAAAATTCCAGCTACAAAATTCCGACCTCAGGGGAATTTAGAATCCCAAAATTGAAGAAATATTCAAGATTCTGTGACCACATCTGTTACGTATTTTGGGATCTCCGAAGTAGAGACGACAACCACGAATACCTTTTAAAAACTTTTATTGTCTGGTTTAATAGTCGAACCGACTAAAATGAATAAAACGATTACCGACAAAAAGGCGATACTATCTTTTAGTTTTTACATTTGATAACGGAACGGCAGTGTTGTCAGAATGAATATAGTTCGATCGTAACTAATTTTACATGCACAACATTTCTTCCCTCCTTTCGAATTGAAACGTCTACGGTGAGTACATATTTGCGGGGAGGGCGACGTTCTCTTGTCGAACGACGCACTATGAAGGGAGAAGAATTTGCATCTTGATGAACTGGGCTACCAGATGGCGTATGAAACTCTGGGGTAACTGGTTTGGCAGGAGCACCTCGAAGATTCCTTGGATTCAGCGGAGTTGATGGTGCTCTCGGAACTGTAACACCATTATCGGAGAACTGAACAGTTACACGTCGTGGCACATCCTGCTGGCTTGACTTCTTTTCTGCTTCGGGTGCTTCAACCATGAGATGACCGTTTGCACCGAGCCTCGAACGAATTTGATCGATGTGACGCTTGAACCGTTTTCCAGCGTAGTCGATTTCGTAGTGGAGATCTCCTAGTCGATCTGCAATTACACCAGGAATCCACGTGTCCATACGGGAATTACCGGAAAGAAAATAGATAGGTTGACCCGAGCTGAATTCACGAAAAGTTCGGTCAAAATTGGTTTGCTGCTTTGTCGTGACCCTCAGGTGAACATCTTCAGGCTTGAGGAGATCTAAACGCGTTCTGAGGTTTCGCCCAAGGAACAATTTGGACGGTGATTCTCCGGTGGTTGCATGTGGAGCTAAACGATACTTCTGTAAGAAAACGTTCAGGTTTGAATGCAACGTCGACGCTGTGGTTCCCATTGCCTTCAGTGCATCCTTCGTCGTCTGAACGTAACGTTCGGCCTGACCATTCGTTGCGGGGTGGTAGGGGGCCGACAACTTGTGGTACTTGACTCCACTTTTCTGCAGAAACTCCTTGAATTCCGCGGCCGTAAATTGCGGACCGTTGTCTGAAACAACAGTGACTGGCGCTCCATAACGGGAAAATAGCTCGTCCATAATCCCAATCGTTGCTGCTGTTGTTGTAGAGGCGGTGACCTTGACCTCCAACCATTTACTGTACGCATCGACTACAATCAGCAGCATTGAACCTGCCACTGGATTTGGGTGGAGCGTGCGCTTGACGAGCACACTCACAGCAAGATTTCACCGTTCTTTCGATGTCCGCATCGATTCTTGGCCAGTAAACAAACGAACGTGCAAGTCCTTTCAATTTCACAATACCAATGTGTGCTACGTGAAGATCGTTTAACACTGACGTACGGAGAACGGACGGTACTACTACTCGATGCTCAAATAGCAAACAATTTGCAGCAAGTGAGTATTTTGCCTCGTGACAGATCGTGACAGATCGGTGCCTGCTTCCAACAGTTGAACGATCTTACCAAGGCTAGGATCTTTGCGCGTTTCACGAGCGATGTGTTCAGCGCGAATTGGTAGTTGTGCGATTTGGTGAAGGGCAAACAGATCGAACTCGTCGTCACCAATATCTCTTCCCTCACAGAAAGATAGTTTGTTTACTTCGTTGGTAGCTGGTTTTTCGTTGAATTCGAGAGCAGTAGTCTGCATTGACGTTCTCTTTCGTTGATTTGTACACGACATCGTAATTAAAGTGTGCCAAATAATCAGCATAATTGGCCATTCTGCTGATACACAGGATTGGAAGCGATTTCGTCGGGTGCAGATTTGACTCAATGGCTTATTATCGGTGATCAGCGTGAATCTCCGAGCGTATAGGTAGTAGAAAAACTTCTTGACTGCCCATACGATTGCGAGAGCCTCCTTATCAATCTGCGGGTAACGTTGTTCCGTGGGAGACATGGAACAGCTAGCGTATGCTATCGGGCGTTCCAGTCCATTTCCCAGTCGGTGTGAAAGAACAGCTCCCAAGCCGGTTTTGCTTGCGTCCGTGGCCAAAATCAAAGGACGTATTGCATCAGCACCTGCGGCGAAATGAGGGCTGATTTGATGTCTTCGTATGCTGTGACCCGCTCATGTCTATTTATTTCCATTTCCATTTCCACACAAAAGGTTCCCCTTGCAACATGTCACGCAGACAGCGAGCTCGAGTGGAGAGATTGGGAATGAATGCGTTGTAGTATGTGGCTTTTCCCAAAAACAGCTGTAGCTCATCCGGATTTGACGGACGAGCTGCATTACGAATGGCTTCGATGTGTTGGTCCGATTTGTGCAACCCGTTAGCGTCAATTTTGTGGCCCAGGCATTCGAGAACCGGGGTGGCGAAAACACATTTTGAACGATTTAGACGTAAACCGTGAGGCTTCATTCTTTCGAAAACTGCTGTGAGGGCAATCAGCAGGTTTTCGAAACAATCTGCAAATACTATAACATCGTCATAAAAATTAATGACATTGGACAAACCTTGAAGCACTGCTTCCATACGACGTTGCCAGATCGCAGGGATGTTGGCTGCATCGTAGACCGCTCTTGTCGGACGAACCAACCCATGTGTCGGTGTGTTGAGTGTGAGGACCTGTCGAAACTCTGCGTCGATTGGGAGGTGGGTGTAAGCATCCGTCACGTCCAAGTGACAGAACAGACTTGCTCCTCTCATTTGATGGAAGATGGATTCGATTTTAGGAGTCGGGTGTTCGTCGATGATCATCCGGGGATTTACCGTAGGCTTATAATTTCCGGTGATACGTAGATTTCCATTCTTCTTCACTACGATGTGTGTGGGGGATGCCCATTCGGAGTAGTCGACTCTCTCGTACACACCTGCTGCAAGCTTCTTGTCGATTTTTTGTGCATACTGGCTCTTCAATGCCAGCGGTACGTCTCGAGCTTTAGCAAAAACTGGAACTGTACCTGGTTTCAGATGCACGGATGCAGGAGGTCCTATCAGCTTACTAGGAGTGTCGCTGAAAACGTCCTCGTAGTTTGCCAGCAGCTTCGATAGAGACTGGCGTTGCTCCATCAGCAACGTAGAAGAGGTAGACACTAACGATTGCACCGCACCACTTTGGGCGAACAGCTCGTTCAGATTCACTTCTCTCGTCAATTGTGCAATCCACTCTCTACCACAAAGTGTATCATAGTCTCCAGACACGACATACAAATCAAGTTTACGAGTAGACACCACTGCGTCCTAGCAAGAAGTACGATCGACCTGTTACGCGCTCCGTTAATTTGGAAGTTTTCTTGCTATTATCTGACGTAAATAATCAGTTTTTCTCGCTTAGTGATTCCTGGCATAATTCCCGATAGATTTATCAAAAAGTGAGTTTTTTTCTGAGAAGAAAGTGTGTTTTCGGCATCATCGAAAATTGTTTTTGCGATTGGCAATTCGCCAATCATTTTGCGCACCATCGGTGCGTGGTCACGCATACCTGTGCACACGGATCATCGTCATCGAGTGTCAGCATCTGTCTCCACATTCAAACCGCTCATCCATCATCGTGTGTTCAGCTGAGTGCCGAGCTTCATACAAGCACACACCAACGAAGACCGCCCGCACACGCGGATCGAAGATCATCAAAGCTGCGCGTCGCTCCGCTGCTGCTGTGTAAACGCTCGGTGATAGTAGTATAGGATTATCAGATAAGTTTTTGTTCTTGTTTCTTTCTTTCTCCCATCTATTGAATTTTAAGTTTGTGTTTCTGTGTTAGTATTTTTTTTTTCTTCGTGTATTGTGTCCGAGTAATTTTGATTATCGTTGCAGTGGTAGAGCGTTTTTCGCTCCCACTAGTACGGCAAAATGGACATTTTGTCGGAAGACGAAATGGACGTTTTGTCGGAAGATGACACCACTTTGCCACGCGATAGCAAGAAGGGTCGAAAACGTCTGTCATCCCAGAAATCAGATGATGCCATCCCTGCTTCGTCATCTCAGTCTGGTAATGGACAGGGACAGATAAGCCCCCGATCGTGAGCCTACCCAGAAGACTCGACTGGCCCATGGGTTGTTTACTTTCAGCCCAAAAAGAAACCTTTGAATGTAATGCAAATTACTAATGATCTGACGAAGCGGTTCTCGGCCGTGACCGAAATCTCGAAGGTGAGGTACAATAAACTTCGCGTTGTCGTCTCTAACCTGAAACAAGCTAACGAGATTGCTGCCTCCCAGCTCTTTACACTCGAGTATAGAGTGTACATCCCAGCTCGTAATGTGGAGATCGAATGTGTGGTCACCGAAGCGAGTCTGACCCCCGAGATCTTGGCGAAGCAAGCGGTTGGCCGTTTCAAGAACCCCTTGCTTCCCACGGTTGAGATACTGGAAGTCCAGAAGCTGAACTCAGTATCTTTCAGCGAGGGTAAAAAGAGCTTTACCCCCACAGACTCGTTTCGAGTGACCTTTTCTGGTTCAGCCCTTCCTCACTACATCGAGTTGGGAAAACTTCGGCTACCTGTGCGTTTGTTTGTTCCTCGGGTCATGAACTGCCAAAACTGCAAACAGTTGGGACATACGGCCTCTCACTGTGGCAGCAAGGCACGCTGTTCCAAATGCGGGGAGAAGCCCGAGGATGGCGCCTGCACAGTCACTGCACCAAAATGCGTGTACTGTAAGAGAACTCCTCATGGTCTCTCATCGTGCCCGACGTACAAACAACGCGGGGAGAAACTAGAACGCTCTCTTAAGGAGCGTTCCAGGCAGTCTTTTGCAGCAATGCTAAAAACAGCCACACCATCAACCAACGACAAAAATCCCTTTGCTGTTTTGTCTGATGACGAGTCTGACTCTGACTTGGCTGAGGAGGGAGTTTCTTTCAGTTTTCCGGAAGGTTCTGCACGGAAACGAAAACGCATCCGTTCGCGGAAAGTTGCAGATAAGGAACCCCAAATCAGCTTGCCCAAATCAAGGAGTGATGGAAAAAAGGAAGTTTCAACTCCTCCTGGTTTCCGCAGAACTGACTATAACCAGAACTTTCCATCTCTCCCGGGGACATCAAAAACCCCTGATGGCCCATTTTTAAGAACAGACACCCCTTCTTCATCCGGGTTGTTCTCATTTGATAAAATTGTGGACGATATTCTCAAGTACCTCGATATTTCTGATCCTCTCAAAAGCATTGTTCTGGCAATGCTTCCTTCTGTGAAGACCCTCTTGAAGCAATTGACATTGAAGTGGCCCCTCATTGCAGCAATCATTTCCTTCGATGGATAATTTTCCAAACGAGGTCGGGGATTTGATCACTATTCTACAGTGGAATTGTCGAAGTCTTATTCCTTAATTAGACTCTTTTAAGTTTTTAGTTCACAATAATGATTGTGATGCATTTGCTCTTTGTGAAACTTGGCTCTCTTCAGATATAGATCTTCCTTTTTATGATTTTAACATTATTCGACTGGATCGTGAGGATTCGCGTGGAGGAGGGATACTTTTGGGGATCAAAAAGTGCCATTCTTTCTATAGAGTGAATCTTCCACAATTTACAGGTATTGAAGTTGTCGCATGTCAGGCTATTATTAAAGGTAAGAGCCTTTGTATTGCTTCTGTTTATATTCCTCCTAGAGCCGTTGTTAATCGCAAACAACTTTCAGATATCTGTTCGGTACTACCTGCTCCACGGTTGATTATGGGAGATTTTAATTCCCACGGTACAGGCTGGGGGGAACTGTATGATGACAACCGTTCTACTTTGATATATGACCTCTGCGACAGCTTTAATATGACAATTATTAACAATGGAGAAGTAACACGTTTGGCTGGCCCATCCTCGAATGGAAGTAGATTAGACCTCACACTTTGCTCTAACTCATTATCGTTGGATTGCACGTGGAATGTGATCCAAAATCCCCACGGTAGTGATCACTTGCCGATCAAAGTTTCAGTTGCCAGTGGGTTCAATCCGTCGGAACCCGTTAACGTCGCGTACGATCTTACCCGTAATATCGATTGGACAAAGTTCAAGAATGTGATAGAAGATGCCCTAACGTCGGTAGAAGGGCTTCCACCGTTGGAGGAATATAACTTCCTCTCCAATCTGATCTTGGACAGCGCGCTTCAAGCTCAAACTCGGCCGGTTCCAGGAACGTCTTTCCGTAGGAATCCTCCTTCCCCTTGGTGGGACCAGCAATGCACTGAGGTTTATCGTAAAAAGTCCGACGCGTTTAAGCTTTTCCGGAAACGTGGAACACCCGTACATTTCGAAGCGTACTCGGCTCTTGAACGCGAACTCAAGAGCCTCATCAAAGCCAAGAAACGCGGATACTGGCGGCAATTCGTGGACGGATTATCGCGCGAAACGTCGATGAATACGCTTTGGAATGCGGCGCGAAGGATGCGTAACCGGTCTTCAAACAACGAGAGCGAGGAGTACTCCGATAGTTGGATTCTCAAGTTCGCGCGAAAAGTATGTCCTGATTCTGTGCCGGCACAGATGATTCCTCGCGAAACGACGAATTCGGTAGACGAGATCAGCCAGCCTTTTTCAATGCTGGAGCTCTCACTCGCGCTCCTTTCGTGTGGCAATTCGGCTCCGGGGGCTGATAGAATCAAGTTCAACTTGTTGAAGAACTTCCCAGACGTCGCTAAGAGGCGCATGTTGAACTTGTTTGGTCAGTTCCTGGAGCTTAATATTGTTCCGGATGATTGGAGGCGGGTGAGAGTTATAGCCATTAAAAAGCCTGGAAAACCCGCGTCAGATCACAACTCGTATCGTCCCATTGCGATGTTATCATGTATTTGAAAATTGTTGGAGAAAATGATCCTTTTTCGCCTGGACAAATGGGTTGAGTTGAACCACCTACTCTCAGATACTCAATTTGGTTTCCGTAGGGGCAAGGGAACGAACGACTGTCTCGCGTTGCTTTCCACTGAAATTCAGTTGGCTTTTGCTAATAAAGAGCAAATGGCTTCTGTCTTCTTGTATATTAAGGGGGCTTTTGATTCAGTATCGGTTGAAGTCCTTTCAGACAAACTCCACGCTTGTGGCCTTTCTCCATTAATTAATAACTTTTTGTACAATTTGCTGTCAGAGAAACATATGTGCTTTTCTCATGGAAACTCTACAGCTTCACGATTTAGCTACATGGGCCTCCCCCAGGGCTCATGTTTAAGCCCCCTGCTGTATAATTTCTACGTCAGAGAAATTGACAATTGTCTAAGGGACAACTGCACGTTGAGACAACTTGCAGATGACGGAGTAGTGTCTATGACAGGACCCAGAGAGGCCGACCTGCAAGGACCCTTACAGGATACCTTAGACAATTTGTATACTTGGGCTATCCAGCTAGGTATCGAATTCTCCACGGAGAAAACTGAGTTGGTCGTTTTTTCTAGGAAGCATAGCCCAGCACAACCGAAGCTTCAACTTTTGGGTAAGCGGATCACTCATTCCATGCCTTTCAAATATCTTGGGGTCTGGTTCGATTCCAAATGCACCTGGAGATCCCACATTGAGTATCTGAAGCGGAAATGCCAACAAAGGATCAATTTTCTCCGAACAATTACCGGAACGTGGTGGGGAGCCCATCCGCAAGATCTTCTAACGTTGTACCGGACAACGATTTTATCGGTTTTAGAGTACGGTAGTTTTTGCTTCCAGTCGGCGGCTAAAACGCACATCATCAAACTGGAACGGATCCAGTATCGCTGTCTTCGTATCGCGTTAGGATGCATGCACTCGACTCATACGATGAGTCTCGAAGTGTTAGCGGGCATGTTGCCACTCTCTGATCGGTTTTCGGAATTATCCCTCAGGCTCCTCACCCGTTGTGAAATTATGAACCCACTGGTGATTGCAAACTTTGAGAAGCTTCTTGAGCTAAACCCTCAAACTCGTTTTATGTCATTGTACCACGTGTACATAACACAGGATGTCAGCCCTTCGCAGCATAATCCCTATCGTGTTTGCTTCTCCGACTTCGACAATTCTGTTCTATTTGATTTATCCATGACGCAAGAGATTCGCGGAATCCCAGAGCATCATCGTTCCATGATTGCTCCGTCAATTTTCGCTGCAAAGTTTGGCCAAGTTGATTCCGCAAGATCGTTCTTCACAGATGGATCACTTATAGAGTCGTCCGCTGGTTTTGGTACTTATAACGAATTTCATAGCGCCTCTCGAATGCTTCATGCTCCTTGTTCCGTATATGTTGCTGAGCTGGCGGCAATACATTATACGCTAGAAACGATCGCCTCACTTGCACCAGATCATTATTTTATTTTTACGGATAGTCTCAGTTCTGTCGAGGCTATTCGCTCCATGAGGCCGGTAAAGCACTCCTCGTATTTTCTCATGAAAATACGAGAGTTTTTAAGTGCTTTATCTTTAAGATCTTTTGTCATCACCTTTGCATGGGTCCCATCTCATTGCTCGATTCCGGGCAATGAGATGGCTGACTCACTTGCTAAGGTGGGCGCTATGGAAGGCGATATTTACGATCGACAAATCGCCTACGATGAATTTTTCTTCATTTATCGTCAACAGTCACTCGTCAGCTGGCAGAATAAGTGGAGTGAAGGGAGTTTGGGACGATGGTTATATTCGATCATCCCTAAGGTGTCGAAGAGTTCTTCGTTCAAGGGGTTGGATGTGGGTCGAGACTTCATTCGTATGATGTCTCGCCTCATGTCCAATCACTACTCATTAAACGCTCACTTGTTCCGTGTTGAGCTGGGGGACAGTAATCTCTGTGAATGTGGACAAGGTTACCAGGACGCAGATCACATTATTTGGTCATGTGCTGAGCACCGTGGAGTCTGATCCGAGTTGTACGATTCCCTTCGGGCTCGAGGTAGACAACCTAATGTTCCAGTTCGGGATATTTTGGCTAGACGCGATCTGGAGTTTATGCAACTCATATATGTTTTCTTGAAGAATATTAACCATAGATTGTAAGTTTGATTAACCTTGTGTTTAGTTTGTGTTTTGTATGTGTGTGTGTGTATTTTTTTGTAGATTTGTTTCTGTAATAATTGTATAATTACAGAGTTGATATAACGTCGATAGGATTAAGTATATGTTTTAGAAATAGTGACATTTTTGAATCATAAATCATATTCCAAATCTCCTTTTCCCTCTCCCGATCCAAACAATTGTCATCCACTAACCTCGAGAAGACCGCGAGTAATCGGTTCCAATCCTTTAATTTTAGATTTAAGACATTTATAATGTATAAAGAAAATGATAACTTGGCTCTGTAAAGTTTATTCGATTGAGCCTGTACAAATAAAGTAATTAACAAAAAAAAAATCTTTACGAGTAGTCGTCCCGATGCTAACGTTCACTGGAAGACGTCCCAAACACTGAATGCGGTGCCCAGTGTAACTGGAGAATTGTCGGTCTGTTGGCAACAGTGTGAAGGAGGATTTGATCGCTCGTTGTTTAGCTTCACTGATGATTCGGTATGCTCCAGTATCCACTTCCATTTCTAGCTTGTGTCCTTCGATGGTTACGTTGATGACTCGCTTCCCTGACGTGGTGACGGAATGAATTTTGCCAAGTGACTGAACGAGGTCCACTTGCAAGGCTGGTTGTTCTTCCGATTTCACCTGGGAGGTTGATTGGTCCTGAGATTGCTGCCTTCCAGTTCTGCAGACTTTGGAAATGTGGCCCTTCTTCTCGCAGTTGTAGCACTTTGCATCACGGAACTTACAATGATTACGAGAATGTTTACCGCCACATCCACTACACATACTCGGGTCGTGTGTTTGTTTATCACTCCACTTTTGTTTGTACGGTTTTAATTGATATGACGAGGAGGAACTGCCAGAGTTTACTCTCCGTGTCTTCGGCCGCTCGTAGCCTAGCTTATTGGTTGCCTCTGGAATCAACGATGATCTTGCCGTTCTTACCTCCTTGGTCGTGTTGCGGGTGGCCTCGAGTGTGTGTGCAACTTCAAAAGCCGATTTGAACGTTTCTGGCTTCTTGGCGATAATCTCGTCACACATCTCGCGCGATTCAAGGCCGTGTAGGAGCTGTTCTATTAGCATCCTATCTAAATATTCACCATACTCGCAATATGCAGCACCTTGCTTGAGCCGGAGAACAAAACTGGAAACTGATTCGCCTTTCTGCTGCACTATTTCCCGGAATTTGATGCTCTCAACGTACTTGTCCTTTGCCTGGTCAAAGTGGTCGACTAATGCCGTACGGAGCTCACCGTATGGGATCTCTGCCGGATCGCGGGAATCTCTAGGAACTTGATGGCGTTGTTCAGTTCCGTACCCATCTGCACTCGAGCATAGTGTGCGTATTGAGCTGCAGGAATATTGCTCAATTGCAGAGCCCACTCAAAGCTGTTGTAATAATCCGACACAGACGTGTTATCCGTGGAACGATACTCGGATACTGAAAACGAGGGTGTTTTGATCACAGTCCGCATCGTGCTCTCTTGCCGTGCGGATCTATTTGCTTTTTGCTGAAGGAAGTGTTACTACTACCTAAAGCTACAACAAATTTAAACACCACTTTTCAGTGCTCAACCTGTAAAAATTTTCTACCTTGTTCAACTCTTATTCCTCTTCGATCCTTGTTTGGACCCTACCCGAGGTAATCCTTCTTGGATATCGATTTGGAAAATTCCTCTTCGATCCTTCAGATTCTTATAGTAATCTGCTTGGAAGTCGATTTGGATAAAAATTTACTGCCGCCATGGCGCCTAAACGCAAAAGAAAGGGGCAAACTCTTGACCCCCCTTCTGATGAAATTAATTTGAGTAATCAATTTGATTTGCTCACGGATGATGAGAATGATCCATCATCCAAGAAAAATTCTAGTAAACTTTCCTGGCTTAATGCCAAGAAGGAAAAGATTCCCCCTATTGTGATAACCACTACCGATTTCCATGCTCTTCGCATGGAACTTTTGAATTTCGTGAAAGTTAAGTTTTCACTACAAATTGGACGTCGGGGTGAATGCCGTGTATTGGCTGAAACCTTGGACGGATTTAAATGTCTTCTCAATTATCTTACTGAGAAGAAGCACAAATTTTTTACTTACGACACCAAAACTGAACGTGTGTTCAAGGTTGTCATGAAAGGACTGCCCAGTGGTGAATCCCTGGATCAGATCAAAGATGAACTGGCAAAATTACTTGGAGTTGTGCCACTCCAAGTAATCAAAATGAAAATGAAATCCCGTCCTGGCGATTCGCGCAACGGGATTTCTAATGATTTTTATTTAGTTCACTTCAAGTCTAGTGAACTAAACAACCTTAAGGCCTTAGAAAAAGCTAGCCTTATGCTCCATGTCCGAGTGAAGTGGGAACACTTCAGGAAGACTGGAGGAAATTTCCAAAACCTCACCCAGTGCCGTAAGTGCCAGGGATGGGGTCACGGAACTAAAAATTGCTACATGCCAGCTAAATGCATGAATTGTGGTGATTCCTCTCACGCAAAGGACGACTGTCCTGTGAAGGAAGATCCTAAGAAATTTAAATGTTCAAATTGTGGTGAAAACCACAAATCCAATTTTTGGGAATGTAAGATTCGCAAAGCGATCCTACAATCTCGTTCTAACCGTCAGGTAGGAAACGCTCCACGTTTCCGACCAGGTACAAATTCCTCTGCTGTTAACAACGGTCAGCGAGGAACAAATTCTACATTCGTACCCGTAGGTACAAATATCACCCCTGCTTCAAATTTTTCATCTGTACCTACTCCCCTCCTCGCTGCTAACAATGTTCAGCGAGTGCTATGCTGCTATTGCAGCGGGTAGAAATCAAAATACTAACCAACGTTCTAACGGAAATTTTGACAATTTTGACTTAGGAAGCATTACTGCCCCCAAAATGGAATTTTTACAGAATTCATTAATTGACATGATTTCTGATATGCTTAAATCTAACTCCATGTTTGATGCTATTCAAACTGGAGTAAAATTTGCAAATAATATTGTCATGACTTTAAAATTCAGTAATGGATTTTAAAGCATTAAATATTGTAAATTGGAATGCTCGATCTCTTAAAGATAATGAAGACGAGCTATTTAACTTTTTGAGAGTTCATAACGTGCATATTGCCGTTATAACTGAAACGTTCCTTAAACCTGCCCATAAGGTTAAGAAGGACGCAAATTACTTGATTTATAGAAATGATCGTCTTGATGGACCCTGTGGTGGCGTTGCCATCATTATTCATAGACGAATCAATCATAAAATTCTTTCTTCATTTGAAACCAAAGTTTTTGAAACTTTGGGAGTTTCTGTTGAAACAAAATTTGGACAACTTACGTTTATAGCTGCCTATTTGCCATTCCAATGCGTAGGCCAGCAAAAGAATTTTCTCAAGGGTGACCTCCAGAAACTTACCCGTCATAGGTCTAAATTCTTCATTATTGGTGATTTTAATGCAAAACACTGCTCATGGAATAATGCTCAAAGCAATTCCAATGGTAATATTCTGTTTGATGATTGTTCTGCAGGTTATTACACTATTCAATATCCAAACAGCCCAACATGCTTTTCTTCTGCAAGAAATCCCTCCACTATTGATTTGGTCTTAACTGATTCATGTCAACTTTGTAGCCAATTGGTTACCCATGCTGACTTCGGTTCTGATCACCTTCCAGTAACTTTTGAAACATCCCAAGAAATAATTTGAAATCCCAACAGCTCTACTTTCAATTACCATAGAGCTGATTGGGAGCAGTATCGAACATTTATGGAATATAACTTCGATCCAAACATTCCTTTGCAAACCAAAGATGAAATTAATTATGCTCTTGAATCTCTGACTACTTCTATAGTTGAAGCAAGAGCTGCCTCAGTACCAAAATGCGAGGTTAAATTCGATTCAATTATAATAGACGATGATCTTCAGCTCTTGATCCGTCTTAAAAATGTCCGTAGGAGACAATATCAAAGAACACGCGATCCTGCCATGAAAGTTATCTGGCGGGATTTGCAAAAACAAATTAAAAAGCGATTCTCTGCCCTGAGGAACAAAACTTTTGAAAGTAATATTTCCAAATTAGACCCGAGTTCCAAAACCTTTTGGAAACTCACAAAAATTTTGAAAAAACCTCAAAAGCCTATTCCAGCGCTTAAAGAAGGTGGTAAAATTTTGATCACAAATTTGGAAAAAGCTCAGAAACTTGCTAAGCAATTCGAGAGTTCCCATAATTTCAGTTTGGGTCTTACTAGTCCTATTGAGAATCAGGTTGCTCGGGATTTTCTGAATATTTTCTCTCGGGAAAATATTTTTGATGATTCCTGGGGGACTGATTTGGACGAAGTAAGGTCTATAACTAAAAAGTTTCAAAATATGAAAGCTCCAGGTGATGATGGAATTTTCTATATCCTCATGAAAAAATTCCCAGAGAGTACCTTGTCTTTCTTGGTAAAATTATTTAACAGATGTTTTCATTTGGCATACTTTCCTGATAAATGGAAAAATGCAAAAGTTGTTCCAATTTTGAAGCCGGATAAAAATCCAGCTGAAGCTTATAGCTACCGTCCAATAAGTTTGCTTTCTTCAATAAGTAAACTTTTTGAAAAGATAATTTTGAATAGAATGATGCTTCACATCAATACGAACTCAATTTTTGCAGATGAGCAGTTTGGATTTCGCCATGGGCATTCAACTACTCATCAACTCTTGAGAGTTACCAATTTAATTCGTTCAAACAAATCTGAAGGCCACTCAACTGGAGTTGCTCTTCTAGACATAGAAAAAGCATTCGACAGTGTTTGGCATGAAGGTTTGATTGCTAAATTGAAAAAGTTTAATTTTCCACTTTATATTATGAAATTAGTTCAAAATTATTTAACTGACAGAACTGTGCAGGTAAATTATCAAAATTCCAAATCTAATCGACTACCTGTTAGAGCAGGAGTTCCTCAGGGTAGCATTCTTGGGCCTATATTGTATAACATTTTCACTTCGGACCTCCCTGATTTGCCTCAGGGTTGCCACAAATCTTTGTTCGCTGATGACACAGGCATTTCCGCTAAAGGAAGAAGTCTTCGTGTTATTTGCAGCAGACTGCAGAAAAGTTTAGATATTTTCTCTTCTTATTTACAAAAATGGAAGATTTCTCCCAACGCTTCCAAAACTCAACTTATAATATTTCCACATAAGCCTAGAGCTTCCTTTTTGAAACCTAGTAGTAGTCACATAGTCACTATGAACGGAGTTCCAATTTCCTGGTCAAACCAAGTGAAATATCTTGGATTAGTTCTTGACCATAAATTAACTTTTAAAGATCACATTGAGGGCATTCAAGCCAAATGTAACAAATTTATAAAATGTTTGTATCCTCTTATAAACAGGAAATCCAAACTTTGCCTGACGAATAAACTTCTAATATTTAAACAAGTTTTTAGACCGGCCATGCTTTACGCTGTGCCAATATGGTCTAGTTGCTGCACTACCAGGAAAAAAGCACTTCAAAGGATTCAGAACAAAATTCTGAAAATGATTTTGAAGTTGCCTCCCTGGTACAGTACAACCGAAGTACATAGAATTTCGAATGTTGAGACTTTAGCACAAATGTCCAACAAAATAATTAATAATTTCAGGCAAAAATCGTTGCAATCCTTTTCCTTTTTCCAATCAAGTTTCAATGGAGGATTTCAGGACATCGGCTAACATCCGCGTGAGAGATTCCATTAGCTCTGCAGTAGCCACAGCTCATTTTTGTTGTACATCGACTGATACTGAGTGGTTGCGGTACAAGCACATATCGTCGATAATAGACGATTGTTGTGTATCAGAGAACGCTTGCGCAAAAAGACTAGGGTGGGGAACGGATTCGAAACTCAAATGTCATTAGCCAAATACATCCGTAGACCATAGGTCCACCGTTGTATAATTGGCAATGCACCCGTGTACTGAATGGGAATTGTGGGTTCGAGTCCCACCGGTGCCCTTAGATTTTTTCGCAAATTTTCTCACACACACGTCTCTTACCGATGATATGTGCTTACCTCTCTCTCAGTATGTTCAAACTTTCCTATAAACAATTAAATTGACTGCAAAGTCGCTAAACCGTAAATCAAAAAAAAAAAATGAATATAGTTCGATCGTAAATTATTTTACATACACAACAACATCCTCCATCGCATTCCATTGCGTCCTAGCAAGAAGTACGGTCGACTTAGTTCGCGCTCCGCTATTTTGGAAGTTTTCTCGCTATTCGCTTGATTTAAATTGTCAGTTTTTTTCTCGCTTAGAGTTCCCAGCTAAATAATTAACTAAAAGTGAGTTTTTTTCTGAGAAGAAAGTGTGTTTTCGGCATCATCGGAAGGAAAATTGTTTTTACGATTGCCAATTCGCCAACCATTTTGCGCACCATCGGTGCGTGGTAACGCATACCTGCACACGGATCATCGTCATCGAGTGTCAGCATCTGCCTCCGCATTTACACCGCTCATCTATCATCGTGTGTTCAGCTGAGTGCCGACCCTCACATAAGCACACACCAACGAAGACCGCCCGCACACGCTGATCGAAGATCATCCACGCTGCGCGTCGCTCCGCTGCTGCCGTTTAAACGCTCGGTGGTAGTAGTATAGGATTATCAGATAAGTTTTTGTTCTTGTTTCTCTCTTTCGCCCACAGTTAAATTTTAAGTTTGTGTTCTGTGTTTGTAGTTTTTTTTTGTGTATTGTGTCCGAGTGATTATCGTTTCAGTGGTAGAGCGTTTTTCGCTCCCACTAGTACGGCAAAATGGACATTTTGTCGCAAGACGAAATGGACGTTTTGTCGGAAGATGACACCACTTTGCCACCCGATGGCAAGAAGGGTCGAAAACGTACGTCATCTCTCCCTGGTTCATCGTCTCAGTCTGGCAAAGGACAGGCTCAGATAAACCCCCGATCGCGAGCCTATCCAGATGACTCGACTGGCCCATGGGTTGTCTACTTTCAGCCCAGAAACAAACCTTTGAATGTAATGCAAATTACTAATGATCTGACGAAGCGATACTCGGCCGTGACTGAAATCACGAAGGTTAGGCACAATAAACTTCGTGTCTCCGTCTCTAACCTGAAGCAGGCTAACGAGATTGCTGCCTCCCAGCTCTTCACGCTCGAGTACAGAGTTTACATCCCAGCTCGTGATGTGGAGATCGAAGGTGTGGTCACCGAAGCGAGTCTGACCCCCGAGATCTTGGAGAAGCAGGCGGTTGGCCGTTTCAAGAACCGTTTGCTTCCTCCGGTGAAGATACTGGATGTCCAAAAACTGGGCTCAGTATCTGTCAGCGAGGGTAAAAAGAGTTTTACCCCCACAGACTCGTTCCGTGTGACCTTTTCTGGTTCAGCCCTTCCTCACTACATCGAGCTGGGAAAACTTCGACTACCTGTGCGTTTGTTCGTTCCCCGGGTCATGAACTGCCAAAACTGTAAGCAGTTGGAACATACGGCCTCCCACTGTGGCAGCAAGGCACGCTGTTCCAAATGCGGAGAGAAGCATGGGGATGACACCTGTGCAGCTACCGCACCAAAATGCGTGTACTGTAAGGGAACTCCTCATGGTATCTCGTCATGCCCGGTGTACAAACAACGCGGGGAGAAATTACAACGCTCACTTAAGGAACGTTCCCGGCAGTCTTTTGCAGAAATGCTTAAGACGGCCACGCCATCGACCAACGACAAAATCCCTTTTCTCTTTTGTCAGATGACGAGACTGACTCTGACTTGGCTGAGGAGGGAACTTCTTTCTGTTTTTCAGCACGGAAACGAAAACGCATCCGTTCGCGGAAAGTTGAGAATGAAGAACCCCAAATCAGCTTGCCCAAATCAAGGAGTGGTGGAAAAAAGGAAGTTTCTACTCCTCCTGGATTCAGAAGAACTGACTATACCCAGGATTTTCCACCTCTCCCGGGGACATCCAAAACCCCTGATGTCCCATTTTTAAGAACAGAAGCCCCTTCTTCATCTGGGTTGTTCTCATTTGATCAAATTGTGGACGATATTCTCAAGTACCTGAATATTTCTGATCCTCTCAAAAGCATTGTTCTGGCAATGCTTCCTACTGTGAAGACCCTCTTGAAGCAATTGACATTGAAGTGGCCCCTCATTGCAGCAATCATTTCCTTCGATGGATAATTTTCCAAACGAGGTCGGGGATTTGATCACTATTCTACAGTGGAATTGCCGAAGTCTTATTCCTAAATTAGACTCTTTTAAGTTTTTAGTTCACAATAATGATTGTGATGCATTTGCTCTTTGTGAAACTTGGCTCTCTTGAGATATAGATCTTCCTTTTTATGATTTTAACATTATTCGACTGGATCGTGAGGATTCGCGTGGAGGAGGGGTACTTTTGGGGATCAAAAAGTGCCATTCTGTCTATAGAGTGAATCTTCCACAATTTACAGGTATTGAAGTTGTCGCATGTCAGGCTATTATTAAAGGTAAGAGCCTTTGTATTGCTTCTGTTTATATTCCTCCTAGAGCCGTTGTTAATCGAAAACAACTTTCAGATATATGTTCAGTACTTCCTGCTCAACGGTTGATTATGGGAGATTTTAATTCCCACGGTACAGGCTGGGGGGAACTGTATGATGACAACCGTTCTACTTTTATATATGACCTCTGTGATAACTTCAATATGACAATTCTTAACAATGGAGAAGTAACACGTTTGGCTGGACCATCCTCGAATGGAAGTAAATTAGACCTCACACTTTGCTCTAACTCATTATCGTTGGATTGCACGTGGAATGTGATCCAGGATCCCCACGGTAGTGATCACTTGCCGATCAAAATTTCGATTGCCAGTGGGTTCAATCCGTCGGAATCCGTTAACGTCGCGTACGACCTCACCCGTAATATCGATTGGACAACGTTCAAGACCGCGATAGAGGAAGCCGTGTCGTCGGTAGAAGGGCTTCCACCGTTGGAGGAATATAACTTCCTCTCCAATCTGATCTTGGACAGCGCGCTTCGAGCTCAAACTCGGCCGGTTCCAGGAACGTCTTTGCGTAGGAAACCTCCTTCCCCTTGGTGGGACCACCAATGCACTGAGGTTTATCGTAAAAAGTCCGACGCGTTTAAGCTTTTCCGGAAACGTGGAACACCCGTGTATTTCGAAGCGTACTCGGCTCTTGAACGCGAACTCAAGAGCCTCATCAAAGCCAAGAAACGCGGATACTGGCGGCAATTCGTGGACGGATTATCGCGCGAAACGTCGATGAATACGCTTTGGAACGCGGCGCGAAGGATGCGTAACCGGTCTTCGAACAACGAGAGCGAGGAGTACTCAGATCGTTGGATTCTCAAGTTCGCGCGAAAAGTATGTCCTGATTCCGTGCCGGCACAGATGATTCCTCGCGAAACGACGAATTCTGTAGACGAGATCAGCCAGCCTTTTTCAATGCTGGAACTCTCACTCGCGCTCCTTTCGTGTGGCAATTCGGCTCCGGGGGCTGATAGAATCAAGTTCAACTTGTTGAAGAACCTCCCAGACGTCGCTAAGAGGCGCATGTTGAACTTGTTTTGTCAGTTCCTGGAGCTCAATATTGTTCCGGATGATTGGAGGCAAGTGAGAGTTATAGCCATTAAAAAGCCTGGAAAACCCGCTTCAGATCATAACTCGTATCGTCCCATCGCGATGTTATCGTGCATTCGAAAATTGTTGGAGAAAATGATCCTTTTTCGCTTGGACAAATGGGTTGAGACGAACCACCTACTCTCAGATACTCAATTTGGATTCCGTAGGGGCAAGGGAACGATCGCGTTGCTTTCCACAGAAATTCAGTTGGCTTTTGCTAAAAAAGAGCAAATGGCTTCTGTATTCTTGGATATCAAGGGGGCTTTTGATTCAGTATCCGTTGAAGTCCTTTCAGACAAACTCCACGCTTGTGGCCTTTCTCCATTAATAAATAACTTTTTGTACAATTTGCTGTCAGAGAAACATATGAGCTTTTCTCATGGAAACTCTACAGCTTCTCGATTTAGTTACATGGGTCTCCCCCAGGGCTCATGTTTAAGCCCCCTTTTGTATAATTTCTACGTCAGAGAAATTGACAATTGTCTAAGTGACAACTGCACGTTGAGACAACTTGCAGATGACGGCGTAGTGTCTATGACAGGGCCCAAAGAAGTCGACCTGCAAGGACCCTTACAGGATACCTTAGACAATTTGTCTACTTGGGCTATTCAGCTAGGTATCGAATTCTCCACGGAGAAAACTGAGTTGGTCGTTTTTTCTAGGAAGCATAGCCCAGCACAACCAAAGCTTCAACTTTTGGGTAAACCGATCACTCATTCTATGTCCTTCAAATATCTTGGGATCTGGTTCGATTCAAAATGCACCTGGAGATCCCACATTGAGTATCTGAGACGAAAATGCCAACAAAGGATCAATTTTCTCCGAACAATTACCGGAACGTGGTGGGGAGCCCATCCGCAAGATCTTCTAACGTTGTACCGGACAACGATTTTATCGGTTTTAGAATACGGTAGTTTTTGTTTCCAGTCGGCGGCTAAAACTCACATCATCAAACTGGAACGTATCCAGTATCGTTGTCTTCGTATCGCGTTAGGATGCATGCACTCGACTCATACGATGAGTCTAGAAGTGTTGGCGGGCATGTTGCCACTATCGGATCGGTTCTCGGAATTGTCCCTCAGGCTCCTCACCCGTTGCGAAGTTATGAACCCACTGGTAATCGAAAACTTTGAAAAGCTTCTTGAGCTGAGCCCTCAAACTCGTTTTATGTCATTGTACTACGTGTACATAACACAGGATGTCAGCCCTTCACAGCATAATCCTCATCGTGTATGCTTCTCCGACTTCGGCAATTCAGTTAGTTTTGATTTATCTATGACGCGGGAGATTCGTGGGATCCCAGAACATCATCGTTCCATGATTGTTCCGTCAATTTACGCTGCAAAGTTTGGCCAAGTTGATTCCGCAAGATCGTTCTTCACAGATGGATCACTAATAGAGTCATCCGCTGGTTTTGGTATTTTTAACGAATTTCATAGCGCCTCTCGAATGCTTCAAGCTCCTTGTTCCGTATATGTTGCTGAGCTGGCGGCAATACATTATACGCTAGAAACGATCGCCTCACTTGCACCAGATCATTATTTTATTTTTACGGATAGTCTCAGTTCTGTCGAGGCTATTCGCTCCATGAGGCCGGTAAAGCACTCCTCGTATTTTCTCATGAAAATACGAGAGTTTTTAAGTGCTTTATCTTTAAGATCTTTTGTCATCACCTTTGCATGGGTCCCATCTCATTGCTCGATTCCGGGCAATGAGATGGCTGACTCACTTGCTAAGGTGGGCGCTATGGAAGGCGATATTTACGATCGACAAATCGCCTACGATGAATTTTTCTTCATTTATCGTCAACAGTCACTCGTCAGCTGGCAGAATAAGTGGAGTGAAGGGAGTTTGGGACGATGGTTATATTCGATCATCCCTAAGGTGTCGAAGAGTTCTTCGTTCAAGGGGTTGGATGTGGGTCGAGACTTCATTCGTATGATGTCTCGCCTCATGTCCAATCACTATTCGTTAAACGCTCACTTGTTCCGTGTTGAGCTGGGGGACAGTAATCTCTGTGAATGTGGACAAGGTTACCAAGACGCAGATCACATTATTTGGTCTTGTGCTGAGCATCGTGGAGTCAGATCTGAGCTGTACGATTCCCTTCGGGCTCGAGGTAGACAACCTAATGTTCCAGTTCGGGATATTTTGGCTAGACGCGATCTGGAGTTTATGCAACTCATATATGTTTACTTTAAGAATATTAACATTAGATTGTAAGTTTTATTAACCTTGTGTTTAGTTTGTATTTTGTACGTGTGGGTTTTTTTTATGTTTGTTTTCAAGATGAATAGAAATTAGTTCATGTTTTAGGATTAATTAAATAATTGTATCGTAAACCACATTTCAAACCTCCCTCTCCCTTTTCCCATCCAAAAAAAAATTGTAAATCCCCACTAACCTCGAGACAACCGCGAGTATCCGGTCCAGCTCCTTTAACTTTAAATATAAGAAATCAATAATGTATAACAAAAATGATAACTCGGCTCTGTAAAGTTTATTCGATTGAGCCTGTACAAATAAAGTAATTAATAATAAAAAAAAAAACATCCTCCATCGCTTCATATGGTACCGAAGAACGATAGAGAATTTTGTATCGAAAATAACATAAATAGCATTTTATAATCTACCCATCACAACTCTTCTGACGCAACTGAAACAACACAGGCAAAGTTTGCTTGGATTGCCCCCTGCCAACCTCCTCCTTCAAGATCAATGCTCACAGAGTGAATGATCTCAGCAAAACTCTTCAACTGTTTATCCATGATACGATGATGGTGGTGATGTTTACCCAAGGTCCGTGTACTACGGTCAATCTGCAGCAGACTATCGAATTTCACCTGCAGCCAGATATTGCCACTCAAGCGCGAAGCTACTACACTACATCACAATAAGCCATCAGGTTGCAGGCAGCAGCCTTCCCTTGGTTGAGGAATGGCAATACTGGAACGAACCGAGGCAACAAGCGTGCAAAATTAAGACTTATCTGGAAGTAATCGGTGTCATCTCCGCTCCGGCTGTCGCTACTACTGCCCCCCCCCCTGAACCTCAATTTATGCCTACAAGTCACGTTGGATTACACCCATACATTTCACGAATGTTTTGAAAAATGAGAAAATCTTGAATTTCACCATTGAAAAAATCGAGTTCATCGCTCCTGAAAGGTGTTGCCCTGTCAATTAAGCTAATTTCAAGACAAGATGTGATCCGTTTTTCTGCTGAACATCAACGGAGGGTCTCTCGCGTGATGCCAGTGAACCCTTGGCGGGGACAGATTCCTCGAAGTCAACGAACCATAAGGGTCCAGAAAGGGGAGTTTGCGCGGAAGAAATTGCCATATTGCTTTGAGTGAAATTGACAGGCTATCAACCGAACAGTTTTTTTTTCTTTCCTGTACGACTTGAGATCTTTCTCCCTTGAGAGGCGTGTTGTAATGCAAACAGTTCAATTCGATTAAAAGGTGTGAAAATCTACCTTTTTTTGTGGGCTACCTTTCAGGGAGGTCATTCGGTGTCGGCACACGCTTCTTCGCTCGCTGGGCCTGCGAATCGGATCATTTGAGGTCACTTCGAAGCCAACGATGCTGGTGGTCAACGTCGGAGATGGATGAAAAATTAAAACTCAAAACTGAAATCCAAACGGTGGCCGTTGGTGGAGAAATTTCCTACTGACGACAGTTGAGTTGCGTAGCCAAAACGGTGGAAAAATTGAGGGACACGCCATTTCTCTTGATTTTTTTTTTGCTAAGCTGCGATCGTTCAGCAGGAATTGGATCTACTGTTTCGGAGGACGGGAGAGAGGATTTCCCACCAACCGCATTTCGTGCTACAACGTTTTCCATTTTTTTTTCTCTGCGGTTGACTTCGAAAAGTTTTTGGAGCTAGGTAGCTTGCATGCAGGAAATGATCGAAAACGGTAGTTTTTGGTAATTTGATTTTATTTGCTCTATAAGTAGTAATTATGTGTGAGTTGTTTTTTTCTTTTCATTTTTGTTTTCCACTCGGGGAGACCATTTTTATAGCGGTCGGATAGAGCTGCCTTACCTAAGCCTGGTGGAGCGAAACAAGCTCACACAGTTTGGGGGAATTTCGATGATAATGATGGCTTGTGGGAATGAATATGAATGTTCATATGAGGTCGAAGGAAATGAGCAATCATTGAGCTGTGTTAAATTTGTCACGGCATGGAATAAATGGGTGGTTATTGGAAGGTTTTCTGTGAAGCAATGACTGAGAAATCAATAACAGCTCCCGAATGGGTCCCAAAAAATATCGTTAGGGTTTATGCTGTTAATGTCGGCCAAAGTGCCCCTTTTATAACCCTTGATCGACATTATTATATCGATTCAGAAGTAGGTCGATTTTGGACAACTTCTCATGGAGATGTCGTCTTGGGCTAGGAATCAAGGGATCGAATTCTCGCCGCAGAAAACTGAACTGGTAGTGTTTACTCGAAAGCGGTACCCAGCCCAAATGCAGCTTAATCTTTTGGGCGGAAGCATTACTCAATCATTGTCTTTCAAGTACCTTGGGGTCTGGTTTGATTCACTTGGAACACCCATATTACGTATTTGAAGCAAAAATGTCAACAGAGGATCAACTTTCTCCGTTCAATTTGCGGCACATGGTGGGGTGCTCATCCGGAAGACCTCATAACGCTTTATAAAACAACAATTCTCTCTGTTCTAGAGTACGGTTCTTTCTGCTTTCTCTCGGCGAGAAAATGTCACCTAATAAAATTGGAACGAATTCAATATCGTTGTCTGCGTATTGCTCTTGGCTGTATGCACTCAACGCATAACATGAGTCTCGATGTTCTGGCAGAAGTAACACCCCTCCAGAACCGTTTCTGGGAGCTCTGTCTCTCTTAGAATACTAATCAAATGCGGAGTGACAAACACACTTATAATTAATCATTTTGTCAAGCTTCTGCATTCACGTTCCATCAGATGTCACAGCTGCTGTTTGCGGTGACATCTATCGGAAACTAGACACAATCTGTTTTCCTATAATTGTTCACAGAGGACACTGCAGTGCAAAACCTGTCTGGTACCTCTATATATGCATTTAGATTATTATTCGTAGTCCCTCCTTTTTTACACATTCTGCACACAAAATAGCTCACCCCTTACAGAATTTCCCGCCGAATTTTATGTATGGGGCGGAGCATAAAGTATCTTTTGCGCAGAATATGTAAAAGAGGAGGGACTTCAAATGTTAAAGCAAATGCATATATAGAGGTACCAGACATGTTTTGTAGTGACAGGTACTCTATTTTATAATCTGTGAAAGGGAAATCACAAATCGAGTGTCAACAAAATACATGGCATGTTGAGAGATTGAGCTCGTGAGAGAGAATTTCTCTCTTAAATTTGAATTTTTTTGGCTCTCTGGGACTGGTAGTAAAGCAGGTAAAGTTGTATGGGGAAAAATTATTTTTATTTTTTTTTTGTTAATTACTTTATTTGTACAGGCTCATTCAAATAAACTTTACAGAGCCAAGTTATCATTTTCTTTATACATTATAAATGTCTTAAATCTAAAATTAAAGGATTGGAACCGATTACTCGCGGTCTTCTCGAGGTTAGTGGCAATTGTTTGGATCGGGAGAGGGAAAATGAGATTTGGAATATGATTTATGATTAAAAAATTTCACTATTTCTAAAACAAATACTTAATCCTATCGACGTTATATCAACTCTGTAATTATACAATTATTACAGAAACAAATCTACAAAAAAAAAGACACACACACATACAAAACACAAACTAAACACAAGGTTAATCAAACTTACAATCTATGGTTAATATTCTTCAAGAAAACATATATGAGTTGCATAAACTCCAGATCGCGTCTAGCCAAAATATCCCGAACTGGAACATTAGGTTGTCTACCTCGAGCCCGAAGGGAATCGTACAACTCGGATCTGACTCCACGGTGCTCAGCACATGACCAAATAATGTGATCTGCGTCCTGGTAACCTTGTCCACATTCACAGAGATTACTGTCCCCCAGCCCAACACGGAACAAGTGAGCGCTTAGTGAATAGTGATTGGACATGAGGCGAGACATCACACGAATGAAGTCTTGACCCACCTCCAAACCTTTGAACCAAAAATTATTTTTATTTAATTTAATTGTAGCTTGTTTAACAATAATTTCCGGGAAAAAACTGAACGACTAAGTCCCCGATTAATTTCTTTAGGTTGTCGTTCACTTTTTTTCACCTGAATATGCACCGAAAGCGAATTATTCCAACTTCTCTCAATTTCTATATGGGGATTTTTATCACTTCCTACCAGAGGAACAGCGCCATCTCTGTGGAAAATGGTCGAACAAAATGATTAATTGCAAATTTTTGAAGAAATTCTTGGGCTGAACACACAATCTCGATTTATGAGAATCTACCACCACTACATATCTTCGAATATGTGTCTTCTTTGGTATACGCCAGACCGTGCTCACTTCACCAATCGCAGTTCCTCAATTGAATATGCTCTGACCATGAAACAAGCAACTCATGGGATTCCCGATCAACTTTGACCTATTATTATCCCGCGTATTTTTACTGAAAAGTACCAACACGTCAATTGCGTGAACAGATATTTTACAGACGGGTCTCGTCTCAGTGGATCCACTGGCTTTGGTGTCTTCAATGAAAACTCTAGCGCCTTCCGCAAACTCCAGGAACCTTGTTCCGTTTTTGTTGCTGAGCTGGCAGTAATAAACTTATATCTTATATCTTCTCGGATAGTCTCAGTTCGATTGAGGCTATTCGGTCGATGAAACAAGGCAGGCACTCATCTTATTTCCTTTCAAAGGTAAGGGAGCAGATGAGTGTGCTGGTCGAAAGATCATATATGATTACCTTTGTATGTTGCTCAATCCCAGGCAATGAGAAGGTGGACTCTCTTGCAAATGTGGGCGCGCAGGAAGGCAAATTTTTTGACAGGCAAATTTCACACGATGAATTTTACCATTTAGTGCGTCAGAGTACCCCTTCGAGTTGGCAAACCGATTAGAACACTGGACATCTTTGACGGTGGTTACCTTCAATTATTCCCAATGTTTCTTCGAGAGAGTGGTTTAATGGTTTGGGCTTAAGTCGTGACTTCATTCGCGTGATGAGTAGACTTATGTCCAACCACTACTCGCTAGATGCTCATCCCAATATAGTTCTCTACCACCGTTAGTATTAGTGAGCAGTTCAACATCAAACGGTTACGATGACATCGATCACGCAGTTTGGCAATGTACGGATAATGACGCCGCCAGAGAGCGACTTTTGAAAACCCGTGAGCAGCGTTGCCAGATATACCGATTTTTAAGATTTTATACCGATTTATACCGTTTTTTTTAAATAATCGAAATTATTATTGCCTGTCCGTGCTTGAATTTCGGAGAATTTTTTATGAGAAACTTGTAAAGGGCGAACACGAAATTATTGCGACACCGAAAATGTCATGCCAATTTTCTTATAATGTTTAGAATCAAACCAAAATTTTAGGGTAGTTTTCATACATATATTTACTTCAAAAATCAAAAGAAAAGTTAATCTATGGAGCCTTGAGTGTAAAATTGAACGCATTTTCGCTTGATGCCCTCCATCAAAGTCTTTACAGTGTCATCCGGTACCAGTTTCTCAGTTTTTTTTCTCCATTTTCTTAACATGTCCTTCTCGTCTGTCTTCTTGCTCTTCCGAAGTTCCCGCTTCATTATTGCCAAATACTGCTCCACCGGGCGCAGCTCCGGAGAGTTTGGCGGATTCATGTCCTTTGGAACAAAATGGACAGAATTGGCCTCATACCACTCCAGGACACTTTTAGAATAGTGGCATGATGCCAAATCTGGCCAAAATAGCGGAGCTTCGTCGTGCTGCTGCAAGAACGGCAAAAGGCGCTTCTCGAGGCTCTCAGATTTGTAGATCTCGCCATTTACTGTGCCCTTTGTCACGAAAGGCTCACTCCTCATGAGATATTTGGAGGCGAACTTCGACATTTTCTTCTTCTTAAATTTGTCGTCCACATCGAACTTGCTCTTGCCGGTGAAAAACTCCAACCCCGGAATTTGCTTAAAATCGGCTTTTATGTACGTTTCGTCGTCCATCACACAGCAGCCATATTTTGTCAGCATCTTCTCGTAGAGCTTCCGTGCCCAAGTTTTAGCCGTCGGTTTGGGAAGTTCACCTTTCGCTCCGTCTTTTTGTTCTCCGGTCCCGGTTTTCTTCCAGCTCCTTTGCCGTGGTCCAACGTCAACCGCTCCTAGAACCGCTTCAACACTCTGGAGACGGTTGAATGGTGAATGTTCAACATTTTTCCCAACTGCCGGTGCGACAGGTCAGGAAATTCGAGGTGTTTGGAAAGAATTTGTTCTCTCAACTCGCGTTGGTTCACCTCCATTTTCATTGAATAGAAAAACACGACTTCGAGTTTGACAGCATGTACACAATACACATCAATGAGAAAGTGTGCAAAATTTGGTTGATTTTTACCCAATGGTAAAAAAGTTATGCCCTGTTGAATGTGTCGCAATAATTTCGTGTTCGCCCTTTATCTTTTTGAATACCTCATATTTTTTTTAAACTCTTTATTTGTTCCACATTCAAAATAAATTACATTTCATTTTTAACCTAGGTGCTCCAGTTACTGCAGTAACTTACCAGCCTTAATTTTTATGATATATAGCTAAGTGTTTTTACATTGTTCCTGTCTTGGCAATTCAGTATTTTAAACAGGTTTTTTAAACCTGCACATAACAATTGATATCTTAAAACTAAAAACTTAAACTAAATCTTATCTAAGTATAAAGAAAATTAATCGTTGCAATTGAGGATTGCAACGATTTTTGCCTGAAATTATTAATTATTTTGTTGGACATTTGTTCTAAAGTCTCAACATTCGAAATTCTATGTACTTCGGTTGTACTGTACCAGGGAGGCAACTTCAAAATCATTTTCAGAATTTTGTTCTGAATCCTTTGAAGTGCTTTTTTCCTGGTAGTGCAGCAACTAGACCATATTGGCACAGCGTAAAGCATGGCCGGTCTAAAAACTTGTTTAAATATTAGAAGTTTATTCGTCAGGCAAAGTTTGGATTTTCTGTTTATAAGAGGATACAAACATTTTATATATTTGTTACATTTGGCTTGAATGCCCTCAATGTGATCTTTAAAAGTTAATTTTTGGTCAAGTATTAAGGTTCTACAAAGGGTAAGTAATTTTGTGTTCTTCTTCTTTTTTAAATATCATAAAATCATCATCATTAGTTTACACATACATTCATATATTATGAATACGAAAATTTAAAACATGTATTTCGTGGGTAAAACACGAAAATTTCCTGGGGAAAACACATTCACTGTATTTACTTACTTGTGTTCTTCGAAGTATAGCACAATTAAACGCAATCGAATACACGAAACTCAAAACAACTGCTTCACAAATCTCTTGGTGAACAAAATTCATCACAAAGAAAACCATTTCTACTTTACTGCTTTGCTAGCAATCGTGAAAGTATCATTGAAACAGCGGTGCCAGATGTGTTGCCTCTAGCAATGAATTTAAGTTTATTAAAACAATTAATTGCGAAGTTTGCTTTATTAACATAGATGAGTGGATGTATTTAATGGTGGATAAATATCAAAAACTGATTAAATAAAACATAAATGACCATTTTAAACATTTTACCGGTCCAATTAAAAAAGTCACAGAAGATTGAATTCAACACTAACAGGGTTGATGGCAGCAGTGCACGTAGCCTGTTATACACTTTCCCGCTCAACTTGGGGTGTGAAGTTGTTCGCCTCCCCGTGGTGCACCCTGGAAACGATGGACCACCAGTGCTGCGGTACTGATCCAGTCGGCTAATCGAACAACAAACGAGGGGAAGCGCCGGAAGGTGCCTTGCGATCGATGTCAGTAAGATCGCAAGTATGTATACTGACACACTGGCATTATGTAGGACACTGAGTGGAAACTTACCATAAACCACGCTACGGGCTGGCACTCAAGGTATTTCATTCTCTTAGTAGAGTCGGGTGGAACCGGCCGAAACGACGTTTGAGCTAATGCCTTGTTTGTCTCCGTCCCATAAAACCCTGGCAGGCCTTAGAATACGTTCCTCCCGTGCCACCCAGTTGGGGCTGCGGTGGGAATAGGTTCGGTTGAGTTATTCCCGTCTTACGCGATCCGGCTCTGAACATAACGCCCCATGAAGGCCTATGTCAACCCTCGTCATGGACCTCACTGCTCGCATAGGCACCCATGGGGATCAATCAGCGACTATTCCATTTGCACGGTAGGATAGCGGTCTAAGGGGGACCCAACAGTCGGGATGATTTCAAACAATCATCAACAAAACCAAAAACCCCAAACCCCAGTTGAACAAGTCGCCGAGGAGGCGACCGCGAACCCGTTCGCGAAGGGAGGTCTACCCAGATCTCCTGAACACAGAGAGCCGAACACACGGTCGAAATCTCCGCGCGATGCAGAGACAACGGCCAGGATCGGTGGACAGCCGGAAGAGCAGCCGAAGGACTGGCCCGGGCTAATCAGAACTATGAATAGCTTTGGGCCCCTCCCTAGGCTGCTGGCAATCGCGGGACAACTCGACGCCATAATAGAGTTCACGAGTACGAAGAGCAACATCGCGAAGGACCTAAAGCAGGCCTTGCGACAGCTCCGTGCAACCGTGAACGAGGCCCAGGACGACCACGAGCGGCTCAGGAAGCGACTAGAGGTCGCAGAGAGGGCGGAACAGAAGGAACCGAAGTCTACCCAGACGGACGCCTTCAACTTCGCGGGCAACAATACGATGTCCAGCGAGGCCCTCCACTTTGCCGTTACGCTGGGACAGAAGCGAAATCGGCCCTCACCTTCGCCAGTAAAGGGCGCAGCACGCCCTAAGAGACGGAAAGTCTCCGTGCAGGTGGAGAGTGCGGCGGTTGCCCATCAGTCCAATGCTTCAGTGGACGTACCGAAGAAGAGGGCTGGAATAGCCAATAGAAATACTGAGAAACCTAGCGGCTCCAAGGGCGGGAAGCAGGGTGGTAAGAAGGGTACCCCCCCGAAACCCCCGAAACCCCCGGACAAAACTGCCCCCAAGAGCAGTGCTGCCCGGACCAGGAACAAGGGCGAAGCTCTCATCTTCAAGACGGACGCGTCGAAATACGCGGAAGTCTTGAAGAAAATGAGAACGGACGAGCGCCTTGTGGAGATGGGCAGTAACGTGAGGAGCATCAGGCGCACTCGTACAGGCGAGATGCTCCTGGTGCTCAAACGTGGTGCTAAGGACCAGGGACCAACCTACCAGAAACTGGCAAAGAAGGTTGTTGGTTCTGGGGTGCAGGTGAAGTCGCTAGGCTCGACTATCACCATCCAGGTCAAGGACCTGGACGAAGTGACGGAGGCGACCGAGATAGTCACGGCGCTCCGGGAACAGTGCCAAGTCGAGGTACCGCAATCAGCGATTACCTTGAGGAAGGGACTGTTCTCCACCCAAGTGGCTACCATCAGGCTCTCTGCAGCTGAGGCCAGAAAGGCGGTAGCCGCAGGGAGGGTGCGAGTGGGCTGGTCGGTCTGCCCCGTCAGTATTCCCCGACCGGTGACGGCTTGCTTTAGGTGCTTCGGTCAGGGCCATGTGGCCCGTGACTGTAAGAACACCGACAGGAGCAAGCTTTGCAGATGGTGCGGCTTGGAGGGCCATAAGGCGCGAGGTTGCCAAAAGCCGCCGAGGTGCACTATATGCGCGGAGAAGGGGAATACCCCTACCAACCACATGGCAGGTGGCCCCCGCTGCCCGGGGTCCAAGAGCAATGCTGCTAAGGCAAAGAGCAATGCTCAGCCATGTTCGAGGTAGCGCAGTTGAACCTGAACCACTGTTCGGCTGCCCAGCAACTGCTGTGGCAATCGGCAGTGGAATGGGGAGTGGATGTCGCAATCATCTCTGACCCGTACCGCGTCCCAACCGGCAACGGGAATTGGGTCACGGACGCGTCGGGGATGGCGGCGATATGCACGATGGGGAGCTTCCCCATTCAGGAGGTAGTCGTGTCCAACTCGAGCGAGGGATTCGTGATCGCCAGGGTTAACGGAGTATACTTAAGTAGCTGCTATGCTCCGCCCAGGTGGTCTATCGAGCAATTCTCGCAGATGGTGGACAGACTGACTGCGGTACTTGTCGGCCTAAGACCGGTGGTCATTGCGGGCGACTTTAACGCATGGGCGGTAGAGTGGGGTAGCCACCACACCAACCAGAGAGGATGCATTCTACTGGAGGCAATGGCTAAGCTGGACGTTGTACTATCCAACACCGGCTCGGTCAGTACCTACAGAAGGAATGGTGCAGAATCCGTCATCGACGTGACATACTGCAGCCCGAGTTTGGAGGGCAACCTACACTGGAGGGTCGATGAGGGTTACACCCATAGTGACCATCAGGCGATTCGGTACAGTGTGGGGCCAGGTGAGAGGCGAGTGGCAGGAGGAAATTCTTCCTGCGCTCGAGGCTGGCGGACGTCGTTCTTCGAGGAGGAGGTCTTCGGCGAAGCACTGAGGCGGGTGCGAATAACCCCGGATCTGACGGGGGAAGAACTGGTAGCAGCACTGACAAGGGCGTGCGATACAACCATGCCTAGGAGAGCCTATCCCAGGCATGGCCACAGACCGGTGTACTGGTGGAGCGAGTCGATTGCTATCCTCAGGGCGTCTTGCCTCCAGGCGAGAAGGAGGATGCAACGAGCTCGTACGACTGAATCTCGCGAGGAACGCCGCGTCGCTCTCCGAGCGGCTAAGGCAGCCCTCAATAAAGAGATCGCCAGACGCAAGCGCGCGTGCTTTGACAGCCTATGCCAAAGCGCCAACACGAACCCATGGGGGGATGCTTACAAAGTGGTCATGGCAAAGACCCGCGGCGTGACGGCACCCCCGGAGAGATCACCAGCGGTACTGGCTCCGATCGTTGGGTTCCTGTTCCCGCGTAGGGACGTAGACTCCTGGCCGCGGATCCCAGGCGCGGATCAGGGAGAAGTGTCTAGAGTGACGAACAGTGAACTTGGCGGTATTGCCAGGTCGCTGGTGGTGGGCAAGGCCCCGGGCCCAGATGGGATCCCGGTTGTGGCTCTGAGGGCGGCCGTTGCGGAAAATCCAGACATGTTCCGTTCTGTTTTTCAGACTTGTCTGGACGTAGGCGTCTTCCCAGACGCGTGGAAGCGGCAGAAGCTGGTGCTGCTTCCGAAGCCAGGAAAACCCCCTGGGGACCCGTCAGCATACAGACCCATCTGTTTGCTGGACACCACTGGGAAACTGCTTGAGAGGGTCATCCTCAACAGGCTGTCGGCCTACACCGAAGGTGTAGACGGCCTGTCAAGCAGCCAGTACGGGTTCCGAAAGGGCAGATCCACGGTGGACGCCATCCGCGACGTCATCCAGACGGCAGAGGTGGTCCATCGGAAACGAAGGGGCATTCGCTACTGCGCGGTGCTAACCTTAGACGTGAAGAACGCGTTCAACAGCGCGTGCTGGGGGGCGATAGCCCGCTCGCTACACCAGCTCCAAATTCCCGGAGGGCTGTAAAAGATTCTGGAAAGCTACTTCCAGAATCATGTGTTGACGTACGACACAGAAGATGGCGAAAAATGCGTTAGAGTCACCGCAGGTGTGCCACAAGGCTCCATCCTGGGCCCGGTGTTATGGAACGTCATGTACGATGGACTGTTGAGGATAAAATTCCCGGTAGGCGTGAAAATTGTAGGTTTTGCCGACGATGTCACGCTGGTAGTCTGCGGGGAATCCCTCGAGGAGGTAGAGCTGACAGCGGCCCACTGCGTCAGGCTTGTGGAGGAATGGATGAGAACCAGGAAACTGGAGCTCGCCCATCACAAGACGGAAGTGGTCGTAGTCAACAATCGCATGTCAGTACAGCATGCAACGTTGACAGTCGGCGGAAGCACAATTAGGTCTGTGCGCTCTCTAAAACTCTTGGGGGTCATGCTCGACGATAAGCTCAGCTTCGGCTGCCACGTCAAGTACGCCTGCAAGAGAGCGTCTATGGCTGTGGGGGCATTATCCCGTATGATGTCAAACAGCTCGGCAGTGAATGCCAGTAAGCGCAGGCTCCTCGCTGGGGTCGTAGTATCTATCCTCAGATACGGCGGCCCTGCGTGGGCTGCGGTACTGGATATTGACTGCCACAGGCAGAAATTAGAGAGTACACACAGGCTAATGTGCTTAAGGGTGGCCAGTGCATACCGCACTATCTCGAGAGAGGCCGTCTGTGTCATAGCAGGGATGATGCCAATCAGCCTTATCATTAAGGAGGATGTGGCGTGTTATGACGCGAGGACCGTTCGAGGGGTGCGCAACAACGCGCGAGTTGTGTCGACCGCGAGATGGCAATTGGAGTGGGAAAACTCCACAAAGGGGAGGTGGACTTACCGCTTGATACCTTCCGTATCAAGCTGGGTCAACAGGCGCCATGGGGAAGTAAACTTCCACCTGACACAGTTCCTGTCAGGCCATGGCTGCTTTAGGAGCTACCTGCATAGGTTCGGACATGCAAGTACTCCCACCTGCCCCACATGTGCTGGTGTCGAGGAGACCGCCGAACACGTCGTGTTTGCCTGTCCACGTTTCGAGCCAGTATCGAGCGCTATGCTAGCGATATGCGGAGCGGATACCAGTCCGGACAACATCGTTCATAGGATGTGTGGTACCACCGAGAACTGGAGCGCGGTGGTGACTGCGGTCACCCACATAGTTTCGGTATTACAACGACAGTGGCGAGCCGAGCAGCAGTTACCTACTGCCCGACCAGATCGTTAGAGTATTGCTAGAGAGGCGCCATAGCGCTACAGCGGCCCCTCCCACGAAGTAATGCCTTCGGGCGGTTCCGGGGAGGCCAAGGGCCAAGCGCACAGGGTAAGGTTTAGTGGGTCGGGAGTGAAATTCTCCCATCCCCACACCCTGAGTTCCTTCTCAGGTGTCTGTGAGCAGATTCCCCCCTGTATAAAAAAAAAAAAAAAAAAAAACACTTTCCCGCTCAGGGGTGTAAACAAACTTGCATACAGCGCAGTCTGGCAGTGCTTATGATTTGTCTGCTACATTCTTATCCACTAGATAGTGTGACATCACATTTGCTGTTGTATTGAAATGAAGGAAGAAAAGAGATGGTTAAGTTTTCCTCACCATACCAGTTGATATTTATGAAAAATGGGCAGTTTTGGCGTGGGGACATGCACTTCCAAAGAATTTTACCAATACATTTAGAAAATGATGATCGAAGAATATTTCAAAAAGAAGAAGTAAACAAAATAATGACCCTTTGTAGAACCTTAATCCAAGATATTTCACTTGGTTTGACCAGGAAATTGGAACTCCGTTCATAGTGACTATGTGACTAGAGTTTAAAATAAAAACAATGTAAATTTGTTAATCTAGCAACGTTAGGATTCGCTGTTTGTGAGGTCCTGTACTGCCCTTTTCAGCAAAGTTGTCCCATTTGTTAAAACAGTAAGCTGAGAAAAACGCAGTTGGAGATTTTTTTTAATATGGGCTCTTATGGATGGGACAACATGGTTTTGGTATTTCTCGCGGAATTTTCTAAATAAAGTAGGAAACTTTTCGTGTACATTGTAAAGTGACGGTACTATTAAAACAATCGATTGCAATGTATAACTCTTTTGTGTGTGTATTCAATCTAACCCCCACTGGCCGGCAGTGGTATTATGGAAGAAATTTGCTTACAACAATCCTTGATGTAATAATTTAAAGCAAGTTTAGTCCGGGAGTTAGAAAGCGATAGCTCTATTGCAGATTCAGCAACCAATTTCAGAATGCCTGGTAATTCACGTCCATTCCGAGGTTACTTTCACATACAAAAAGCCCCGCATGTTAACATTACCGTTATCATATATGTATATATATATTGTATACAAACTAAACTAAATACATTTCACGCTGCCCTGTCCAAATTAGTCGACAGCACGGTAAGCAATTATTGTAAAATATCCCAAAATTGGCTTAGCACAATGCATTTTAGTTTTTGTGGGCCCGAAATAACTGGCATCTCGTGCACAAACGTGTGAGAAAATCGAAATACCTGCTCGCTGTTCCACCGCATCTCACAACGTATTCATTTGGTTCAAATCTCGACTTCCTTTCCTTCGAAGTGGGCTCTGAATCACACCTCCGGTAGCTACCTATAAGAAAGCCTTGTTTTTGTTTTTCGAAAACAGAAAAACCTCAAACCGATGCTACATAGATAATTGTTTTACCTTTCCGATCGTAATTGCTTATGTGTTTTTGAAATGGTTCTGAAGGGTGGTGAACCAAAAGTTAAAAAGCCACACAATTGCAGCAAGCCGGTTCATCCCTCTCCTAAAGAGGTAGTGATGCAAGACAATGAACTTTGGGATTTGGTCTTCTTCGAAGCAGGCAAACTTCGTCGGTAGGTGATTATTTTCCGAAGGTTCTCGTTCTTACGTAATGAGGGTTGGTTGGAATCACGAAAACCGCACAAATCTGTGCGTGTATGTGTGTGTGTGCTTGGGAAAATTGAGGGATCCGTTAGCATCCATCTCGGGCCGCACGGAACGATCCAGGAAGAGCTGTTCGAATTCTCATTAGCCATCTGTTGCTGCTGGGCCTTGTTGTTGTTATTGTCCTCGGTAGCATGGCAGGAACTGAAAATAATGCAAAATTGCGAAACAAAAACGGTTGAAGTAAAACGAAATATGGGTGCTCTTTGGTTTGGTTTCGAAACAACGCCTCCAGTGATTTAACTGCAACTGGAAAAAAAGGTGAACAAACTAACCCAACCCCATTGAATGTTATGTAAGTACAGAAACTGACACCTGAAGAGGAGCTGTGATTTTGGGGGGAAGTTTTTACTTTTGTTTTGTTGAACTTCATGGAATATTTATGACATCTGGTGAAATGGAGGTAACATGTTTTTGATGAATTATGATTCTTTCTGCTTTATTTAAGCTATCGTTAAATTGATTCTTTCTTGTGCGTATTATTATTACATATTTTTTATTATTATTATATTATTACAATTATTACATATTATTACACACTACCATACGTCGTTACCATGTTACAGTCGCTTAAAATCGATGGAGATGCATGGTAGTCTAGGCGCATAGGAGTAGTGAGTGAAAACCCAAAACTTTACAACTTAAAAAAAATATAATTAAAAAAAAAACAAATTAAAAAACACATAGCCTATTTTGTGATATAATGTTTAACAAAAGAGACTAAATTTTGAAAGAAAAATATAAAAACATGTTGCGGCCTGTATCAACAAAACATGAAAACCATAAAAAAAATACCATCAATGTTTTCAAAACAAACTCTTTTTTTTTCAATATCATAATATTGTTCATAAAAAGTATTTTTAATGACCTTTCATTCGATATTTTGATCTTTGAAATCGGTCCAGTTGTTCAAAAGTGATATTTGAAAAAAAAAACAATTTTTTGGACTACCTTAACATGGAAATGGTCACCCTTATAAAAAATAGAAAAATACGGGCCTAATGTTTTGTGATAGGAAAGAATTTTTACAAAATTTTGAGACAACTTTATCGTTATATTATGGAATCGCTGAATTGCCATCTGAAAACTGAAAATTTATACTAAATCTTATCAAAATATTTAGGGAATTAATCGTTAAAATTTAGTATTGCAACGATTTTTGCCCGAAGTTATTAATTATGTTGATGGGCATTAGTTCTTAAATGATAAATAGCAAGGTATTCTCTAAAAGCAGGAGCAGGATAAGGTATTTGCTGAGGATAAGGCGAATAGATTTCTAGGAGGATCTTTTTTTTCTTCCAATAACAACCGGTGCTGCCTGCGGTGCTGATTGGAATGTGGGATGTTGATTGTTTTGGGCAAGTAGCGATTGTCCTGTTTTTGCTATGCGTAGTGGCCCGAATGTGTGAATGTGTGAGTCTCGCGTGGAATGATGTACTGCTTTGGACTATCGGTTGCGGTTGACTTGGTTGCGTCAACAATATCAAATGTTTGACACATGAGCACAGATAGTGAAGTGCTGCCAGAAACATTAAAAACATATCAATTTCTAATCACTGCCAATGAGTGTGCCCAGGTGAGTTCATATTTGTTGTTGACACACTGTGTGAAGTGTAGCAATGGGCGATCTTGGATTGAAACACAGAAGATCGATTCTTTTGGTTCGATTAATTGATTTTTTTAATCGATCTCAAACACGACAAAATCGACTGGATCGATCCTTTTGCATTTGCAATTTAATATTGAACTGTACCTGGAGTGTTCAGCTCACGCTCGGGCAGTTAAAATTGTGTCTGAGCAGATCTATAGTACCGAAAGAGTATAGGATGATTGCACACATCTGTCCCCCACCAACCGGAGGCCTGTGAGATATTCATGACGAAATGGTAAAGAAAGTTATTAATCTACATATGTACAAACATTCACTTCTTATGACATATTTCAGGTTCATCACTCCTCTGCTATGTCAGAACTGGATCGCCATGGTGGCATATCGGCAGAATTACAAAATTTCTTGCATCAGCCTGTTTTCTCACGTTCTGTCGAATTTTTTCGCGATGATGGGAGAAAATCCGTTGTGTATATCCCCATGTAAACCCCATTGCTCGAGACTATTTCGGATGAGTTTGGGATATCTGAATCAAGTACTTTCCGTACTCCGGCCATCTAATCGTTTTGTTTCATATGTTAATCTTTTGTTTTTTAAATCGTTTATTTAATAGCAATAAAACGAATATTATAACCTGTTAAATCACTTACCTAATCAAGAATCCTGAGCAAAAACTTTCACATGTCTAATGAAATCAAAATAGTCATTTACTATAGTCTCACGTAGACCATCCGTTAAAGAGTTCGATCCGCGGTACACGGTAAAGACCGTAAAACATGGAGGTGGTAGCATCATGGTTTGGGGATGTTTTTCTTGGTATGGAGTAGGTCCTATTTTCAGTATTAATTCCATCATGACCAGATTTGAATACAAAGAAATCGTGGAGGAGGTTATGCTCCCTTATGCAGAAGAGAACATGTCTCTTATGTGTCATGTTCAGCAAGACAACGATCCGAAACACACTTCTAAGTATGTAAAGGAATGTGAATGAACAAAATGTCGGTTATATCATGGCCTAGCCAAACTCCTGACTTCAACCCCATCGAAAATTTGTGGAACGAGCTTAAAGAAAAGTTATCTGGTCAAGCATTTTAAAATAAGGATCAACTATGGACCACAGTTCAAAAAGAGTGGTATGCTATACCAAAGTAAACTTGTCTGTGCTTGGTTGAGTCAATGCCAAGAAGATTGAACAAGGTTCTACCGTATGCGTGATAATGTTTGCACCGTTGAGCATTGTCAAAATTAAAAAAAAATCTCAACAATTTCGTTTTCGATTTTTTTTTTAATTATTCAAAGGGGGGATGTTTTTCAGAGTCTTAAACTATGTTAATCATCGGTCGAGTTTGCACTTGCTGCAAATACGGCCTCCACACTCTTCCGGAACGCACGGTAGGTTCTAATAATGTAGTCTGGATCCATTTCTCTCCAGGTACGGGTCAATATTTGTCTGAGGCTTGCTGTACTCGGGTGGCGTTTAGAACAGGCTTTGGCCTTTATGACGCGCCATATTGAGTAATCCAGCGGATTAAGATCGGGGCTGGATGGCGGCCACATATCCTTCGCCCAGAACGGAAGATGTTCCTGCAACCACTTCTGAGTGCGATTCGAGGTGTGGCACGGAGCCCCATCTTGTTGAAATACAACATTTGGCTCCGGACCGTACTGTTCTTTGATCCACGGAAGAACATACTTACTTAAAATCCCGATGTAGACCTCCTTGTTGACTTTGTCGCCTTCTGGAATGAACACCGGGTCCATTTTTTTTTGCCATCGGAAACCAACAATCCAAACACCATAACGCTAGCAGGCTGCTTGGTCAGATACACGTTCTGGTGCTCGTCGGCCACATCTTTTACCGGAAGAGAGCTAATATACCGGTCGGTTCAGGAATTTGATACGGGATCAACGGTAAACATGCTCTCGTCGGTTAACAGGATTACCGGATTTTTTCGCTTAAGGAAGTTCAAGATTTTCTTGCATCGTTCGACTCGTAGCTCCCGGATGCGGTTGGTAATCATGTGAGTTTTTTTTTGTGCCCTCGGCTTCGCCCCGCAATCTTCCTTTACGATCTTCCGTGCCGTAAAGTCACTGATCCCGTGTTCCTTTGCCATTTTCCTTATTGAACGCACTGGATTCACCCGAATCTTTTTTTTGATTCCCATTCCCAGGGAAGTTGAGAAATTTTCCAATCCCTTAAAATTCCTAGACCAGACCGGGAATCGAACCCAGCCACCTCCAGCATGGTCTTGATTTGTAGCTGCGCCTTTACCGACTGAGCTAAGGGAGGCCCCTTATTAAACGTCATTAGTCTAATAAAACTTACACGATTATTTTCAGGTATAGAAACTATAGTTTTATGCAACACACCTATTCCACTGACCAGGCATATTTTATATATGATTCTAATGAGTGAGTCATTTTATGTTTTAACTTTGAGGTTTCTCGTGCAATTACTTAATTTTTATTGCACTATCAAATGCTTAACTTAAAAGTCGAATAAAATGAAGTTGAATGAACATAACCTAAAAATTCGCATTTATTATGCCTACACCTATTTTAAATACAAGCAGTGATGTATGTTACACTCACAACATTCACTGCGTACGAACTACACAATTTATTTCTAAATGATATCAACCTTCACACTAAATGACTATTATAAGTGAAATGTCATAACAACATAGCTTATGTAACGTAATATCAACTCTAGACTGAACTTGGCTTGATTTGCACCAAATTTCCTATGATCTGCTATATTTGAAACATTGTTATGCCATTTTGAAAAATGAATCGATTCAATATGATTCACTAAGATCCATTCTTGCCTCAAGATCGCCCAATGCTAGTGGAGTGACCATCTTCTTGCGTTTGTAGTACAAAAAAAGTATTATTTTTCGAAAAAATAACGATTATTTTCGCATGTAAATAGTGCTTATTGTTGCTTGGAAAAATAAATTATTCAAGTCGTTACTGGTAACTTCAAGACAACTAGATGGAACTGCCAGCGTAAGATCTTAGCCTTAGTGACCATAGTGTTCAACAAAAAGTGTGTTACCGTTTTTGGCACCTCCTTTGCCTTTGCGATAAATTTTTCCTCATGTTTTGTCGCAAAGTAATTGCAGTAGATCTTTGTGTTGGTATTTGAGCATAAATTTTCAATTGGACTCAACATAGAGAGGGTTCAAGCTTTGGGTATTACAGGTGTCGATAAGCGCTCGATTTCATACGTCATCCTTCTTGCAAAATTCTTGCGAATGGAACGGTGCAAGGTCGGATCAAAACCCTGCATATTTTCCACATAGTATTGCTCTTCCAGAGATTTATTTATGTTTAACGGATTAATTAAAAAAAGAAGAAGTTCCACCGCAACTTTGAATGAACAATGCTTCAAAGAATCGCCAGAAAATATATTCAAATTTGTCAATGCATACTTTGTTTTTTTTTTTCAGTATTCCACTCTTTTTTTATACTGGCGGTAAAACTTTGACAGCTGCGGTAGGACTCTATAGTGGCCGCCTGACAGAAAGTTTTTTTTTTAATCCGCAATACTTCTATATAAACCGGGACACTTGTTGCAAAATGTCACTGCTTCTCTCTGAACTTCAACCTGTATGTACAGGGCGGACTCGATTATCCGGAGTCTTGAAAAAATTTCACTCCGGATAATCAAGCCCTCCGGATAATCGAACCATAAAAAATTTTTTTTTTTTTTTTGGTCTTATGTGGTCTTATTTAATGTTTTTAGTTGTCCCATTGAACGCTATTGAAGGATTATAGAATCGGACCACTGGTTTTGTAGATATGGCCGGAACAAGTTTCGACGTTTATGGGCCATGAGGCTAAATTTGACTTGAAAGGAACAAAACCCATTAAGGACACATCAAATTAAATCAAAATTTGATATCAAGATCAATGGTGGCAAAAATTAAGTACCTTGGACCATATTGGCCCCTTCCGGGCAAGTTCCGGGTTCCTCCGGAAAAGTAGCCAGAACCAGACTTGAATAATAACCTATCATGCGACACATCAGATTATATCAAAATTCGAGAACCAGATCAATGGTGGAAAAAATTAAGTACCTTGGACCATATTGGCCACTTCCGGACAAGTTCCAGATGCCTCGGGAAAGTGACCAGAATCGGACTTGGATAACAACCTATCATGAGACACATTAAAATACATGAAAATACGATAAGAAGATCAATGGAATTGAACCGCTTGAGAAGCGAACGTGTAGCCAACCACGCCATGGGACCCCTCAACTTGAGAAAAATCGTAGTCTCGCGACTCACACGAGTGTGTGGAGACAAAGTTGAGCTTGGCTAAAAATCACGGCTACCGTGAAGGCACCATATTTGACGCGGTTCCTAACTTGACGCACTCGATCAATTTCGACAATTTTCCATTAATGTTTTTGAAACGTTAACATTGCAAATATTAGTTCCGGTGCTCTAGGGATGATAGTGTAACAATCAGTGTTGACAAAATCATCAATCAAATTATATTTTTCCGCTCTCATACGCTCTCAATATCACGCGTGATATTGGAACAAAATATCATGCTTGATATTGATTTAACAAGTCCGCTTGATATTGCGAGACTATTCACAACGTGCAAAAATCAAGCGGAGAGTTGACTAGACACAAAAATCATTCCGTTGCACATCGTTTTCTTAGAAAGAGAAAGTATAGTATGCTATCTCTTTTTACTGCTGACCGATGACATACAAGAAGTGACTGCTGCCAGCCGTTATGGAACCTTCGGTTGCGTTCGGGTGTAAAGCAAAAATCATTAAACTCAATCTCACCACAATTTGGTGAGATTTCCAACTGGTGAGTTTAGTTAACTTGATATTCCGAGCTGCGATATCACAGCTTGCAAAATCAACCGCAGCTTTATGCTTGTTGATTTTTGTCTACGAAAATCAAGCGTAATCTGGAGCATTGGTGAGATTTGATTTTTTGATATTTTCCCAACACTGGTAACAATTCAACTGATGGTTGCTGATAAAGCGGCTGCAGGCGAAAATGAAGACGAGAATGCGGAATTCGATGTCATGTCTGATGCTGACATAGTCAATGCTGCTCTTAACCATGATTCACATTTTAATGAAGGAGAAAGCGTGACGAACACAGCTCTGGATGAAACTGCAAACATTTCTACAGCAGATGACAACCAAGATGAGGAGTACGAACCAGTTCCAGATCAATCAGCGCTGAACAGTATTGACACTATCATCACATGGGCTGAGGAAAACCAATTGCCGTTGGAACGGCAGTTTTTACTTCGTGAAATCAGGGGAAATATTCTTGATAAAATAGTCAATAAGGATTGATTTATGATCAAATTTGCAATTCTCTTTATTTTTACTGAATCACTTTACTGATGAACTACTGTTTTTACTGAAGTGATGAAAAAATGAATAGAACTACAAAATAAGATAAGAAAATTGATATAAATTTTCAGGTATGAAGCCACCAAAAGACTAATTCTCACGAAACCGCCCTTTCCGTTACTCACGCCAACTTTTATAACAGAGCACTCGCGCGTTGTACTTTGTACAACAGTGCGAGTTTTCCGTTGCTATTTTGCAGCCGAGCTACCAATTGATATGAAACCAACGGGTATTCATTAAAAAACTTGTTTTTAACTAAACAAGCTAAAATTTTATCACAGTTAACCCACAAAAATGCGGTTAATAGAGAAAATGTAAATGGAAACCGTACTTCACTTCACTCACTTCGCGGCACTAGTATACATGTAAAATTCTCGCAAATATAAAATATTTCTAGATCCTTACCATATTAAAAGTTACTGTCGCCGGCAAAGTTTTTCAGGAAGTCCAGATCTTTTCGTTGGTGGAGTAGTTCAGAAAATTCTAACTACGTGGCGCTAGTATATACATGCAATTTTCGCATATACAATAGCTCGAGATCCTGAGCAGATAGAAGCTACTGTCTTCGGCAACTTTGTTCAGGGTGTCAAGTAATTTTGGCTGGTGGACAGTAGTTCAGAATTTTCTCACTACACGGCGCTAGTATAAACGTGAAATTCTCATATAAAATATCTCGAGATCCTGACCAGATAGAAAGTTACTGTCTTAGGCAAAGCTGTTCAGGAGATCATAGCTTTTTTTGCTGATTAACAGTAGTTCAAAATCTTCTCACTAGGTAGTGCTCGTATACATGTTAAGTTCTCGCATGTGATACATCACTAGATCCTGACGAAATAAAGAATAAATGTCTTTGGCAAAGTTTTTCAGGAAGTCAAGATCTTTTCGTTGGTGGACAGTTGTTCAGAATTTTCTCCCTACTCGGTGCTAGTATACACATGCAATTCTCGCATATACAATAGCTCGAGATCCTGAGCAGATAGAAAGTTTTTGTTTTCGGCAAACTGGTTCAGGGGTGTCGTGACCGGACCGAGGTTTCCAGCCTCGGCCACGGCAACACGAATTAGCGATGCAGTTCTTTAGTCATTCCACTATACTTACACTATCGTACCAACTGCGCCATTGTCGTGACCGGACCGAGGTTTCCAGCCTCGGCCACGGCAACACGAATTAGCGATGCAGCTCCCACGGGTGCGGCTGCTTCTATTGCTGCTGCTGCTGCTGTTTCTGCTGCTGAGGTTTCTGTTGCTGCTGTTTCTGCTGCTGCTGGTGGTCCGCGACCTCCAAAATTCGTTACAAGAATGACTTCAACGAGTTAGTTTAGTTTAAATGATCTTTATTTCAGTTTAACTTGGACGATTACCATATAATTTTTTTTTACTAAGTGATTTAATTGCTTTCTTCATCTTTAGGTATGGGCAAAATTCAAAATTTGTTTTACAGAATTAGTCCTAGACTTAGTACACGGTCGACCACCTTGGTGGGATTGGTTTGTTTTGTTTTTAGAATTTGAAGAGAAACTACTTAATACTACTATTGACAGCTTAAAACTAACCTACTCTACTATATACACTTAACCTACTATGTACAAATTGCTTATTAAAGTATGTTCAGAAAGATTGCATTTTTGAATAAATTTGGTTGTCATATCATCAATTTTGGAATCTACTTTGGGAATTTCTGCCTCTTGATGGAGGTCTGCTATTCTTGTGTCGAATGGACGATCTAGGATCATCCTCAACACTCTATTCTGTGCAACCTGGATTTTGTTCCTGTGGGTCTGAGCGCACGATTCCCACACCGGGGCGGCATAGAAGATCGCGGGGGCTATGATCTGTTTGTAAACAGCCAGTTTGTTTTGCCTTGAGAGGCGGGATCTGCGGCAAATGAGCGGATACAAACACCTAACCAAGGCGGAGCACTTAACTAGGGTTTTCTCTATGTGCGAGCGGAACAGGAGCTTCTCATCGAACAACATCCCGAGATAAGTAACATCAGTGGACCACTCGACCCTTGTACCATCCATTATTACGGTACAGGAGGGAGACGGTTTAAGTTTTGGTGATTGTCTGTGAAGGAACATGATCGCTTGGGTTTTCGAGGCGTTGATTTTGATTTTCCACGTGGTGGCATAATCAGTAAAGGTGTCAAGGCATCGTTGGAGCTTGTTCGTAATTTCACGAGGCATCCTACCCTTGACGGCTATCGCGGTGTCATCTGCGAACAGAAAGAACACGCAACCGTCTCCTAGAGGAGGGATGTCCGACGTGTAGATGCTGTAAAGCAGTGGTCCTAGCAGACTCCCTTGCGGAACACCTGCTGGGATCGGAAATTGTCCCGAAAGGGAACTATTCAACGACACCCTGAACGACCTTTGCTGGAGATAGTTACGGGTGATTTTCACAAGGTATGGTGGAAAGTTGGAGTTACAAAGCTTGTATATAAGTCCGTCGTGCCAGACATTGTCAAACGCCTTTTCGACGTCTAACAAGGCCATGGCTGTGGACTTGGATACAGCTTTGTTACTCCGGATGTTATTCATCACCCGCACTAGCTGATGATTGGTGGAATGCCCCTTACGGAACCCGAACTGTTCCGGAAGAAGAATGTCATGTTCCTCCACAAACTTGTTTAGTCGGCTGAGGATCAATTTTTCGAACAGCTTGCTCAGCGCTGAGAGCAGGCTAATCGGTCTGTAGCTTGACGGTAGTGAAGGGTCTTTCCCAGGTTTGCGGATCGGGATGATTTTTGCCACCTTCCAGATGCTTGGAAAGTAGTGCAGCTCCAAGCATCTGTTGAAGGTGGCAGCTAGCAGCGAGTGCACCCTCGGGCTGAGATTTTTCAACGCTAGGTTGAATATTCCGTCAAACCCGGGAGCCTTCATGTTCTTACTGTATTTCAGCGCTGAGCAAATTTGTTCCTCTGTAATCCGTTCTTCTGGAGGGACGGCACAAGGGGAGGTATCTAACGTCTGGACGCACTGCACAACCTGGTTCTCGAGTGGACTTGGGATTTTAGAGCCAAGCAAATGCGACTGGGCAATGTGCTCCCCAATCGCATTGGCCTTCTCTTCGTTGGTGATAAGCCGTTCGTCATTGACTCTAAGTGGTGGAATGGGCTTGGGGTGAGACTTCAGCACCTTGGCAACCTTCCAGAATGGTCTGGAACGGTCGTCCAGGTTCTGAACGAGCCGCCCGAAACTCTCGTTCCGGATTGAGACCATTCTGGAAGCGATCTGCCGATTCAGATCGACCATTTCGTATTTACGCTGCAGATCCCCAGTCCGCTGAAACTGGCGTCTACGAACATTTCTGAGCCGAATCAAGAGTTTGGTGTGGGAATCAATTGCTTGAAACTTACCCCTCACAGGAACTCGTCGAACGCACTCTTCGTCAGCCACGGATATGGCTTGATGGAGACCCTCCAGGGCCCGGTCGATGTCCTCCACTGTGTCGAGCGGTGGGTTGTCGTCGATGTGGCGGTCGACCACGCGTCGAAACTGGACCCAGTTGACTCGGTGGTAGTCCTTCCGCTGGCACGGTGCAGGGGCCACGTTGTAGCCCAGCTCGGTCAGCACCGGTTGGTGGTCCGAACTCAGGTCGTTGACGGCAACCGGCTTGGCTAATCTGGTGTTTGCCAAGAACAGGTCCAGCGTCGATGGGTTGCCCGTCGGTGATGTGAAGGTTGGTTCGTCCGGAAACCAGACGGAATAGAGACCATGCTGGGAATGGTCGAATAGCAGGCGGCCGTTCTGGTTCTGCTGGTAGTTCCGCCAGGCCTCGTGCCGGGCGTTCAGGTCCCCTCCGATTACGAAGCGGGCATTGGTGCGGGTTATGATGGCAAGGTCGTTCTTGAACTGCTGTGCTGTACCATTGCTAACGGTACATTGCCGGGGACAGTAGGCGGCGATGAACCGGATGTTTCCGGTCGATGTTTCCACCTCTACGCCGACGGCCTCGATGATGGAAGTGCGGTAGTGGGGTAGGGTGCAGTACTTGATGCCTTTCTTGATGATGACCGCGACACCGCCCCCCCTGGAGCTGGTGCGATCAAGCCGGACAATGCTGTGGTCGGGCAGCCAGAAGCTGTCACCGGTCTTGAGGTGGGTCTCGGTGAGGAGGCCCACGTCGATGTCGTGCTTGCGGAGGAAGTCTGCAAGCTCAATGTTTTTCGCCCCTACGGAGCGAGCGTTCCAGTTGGCGATCTTTATGGGTTCACGGTCCATAATTAGCGACGAAGGAGATGATAGCTTGGAGCTGTTGTGTTCTTGTTGCGCAGGTGCGCTTGATGATGATGGCCTGGGCCAACAGTGTGACGATCTCATCCGTTGACAGCGGAGAATCGTCTGTAGCTTCACCGGTTGTACCGGCCAATCCCGGAGCAGGGGTATCCGTCGATGGGCCGGAGGCTTGACTGGGTACTGCAGCGGCAGCCGACTGGGCAGCAGCCAACTGTTGGTTGAGCGGGAGCGGCGCCAACACTGGAATTGGCCGTGGTTGGACCGGTGATAACGGAGGAAAGTTCTGCGCGTTGTTTTCCGGGACCTTCTTGCGACCGGGCTGGTTGTTGGACGAGGCCTTCTTCCGGATCTCGGCGTATTCGGCCCGCTTCGGACAGGCCTTACTCGTGGCCTTGTGGGCAGCACCGCAGTTGGCGCATGTGGGAGCGGCTTCCTCGATGCTGTCGCAGTCGTCGATCTTGTGGTTTTTGCCGCATTTGATGCAGCGGCTGGCCATGCGGCAGTTCCTGGTGCCGTGCCCGAACAATAGGCAGTTCGAGCACTGAGTGACGCCACGGTGGGTTGGCTTATACCGCTCCCACTTCACTACGATGTGGAACAGTGTGCGTGTCGTATGGAGATCCTTCACGGTTGTGGAGTTCTTCTGCAGATGGACCAAGTAGAGCTGGTCACGATACTTGATGGCCTTGCTGCGGGTCATCTTGTGGATTTCGACCGGCTTGAGGCCGTTCGCCTTAATCTCGTCCATTAAGGTGGTGGTGTCCATGTCGTGGAGCCCGCGCAGCACCACTTTCAGCGGCTTGGTGGCCTCGACGTCGTGGGAGAAGTACTCCAGCTTCATCCTGTCCAAGAGGGCCTGGACTGCGTTGTAGTGATTTTCGGCCGAGACCATCAGTTTGTAGCCTTCCGTGCACCGTTGAATGGTGCAGCGAAGGCCCTGCTTAATGTAGAAATCCAGCTGCTCCCATAGCCCGGGAGGGAAGCCCTTCACATAGAAGGGTGGCAACTTAACTTTTTTAGGCACCGTCTCAGGGTCCGACTGCGGCTGGGCTCCGTTCTGCAGGGCGGAGAACGGATTGTTGCTCAGCAGCTTTTTTGCTGCCGATGCGGTGGCGCTGATGTCTTCAGGTCTGGGTCGTTTAGTTCCGGGAGGCCCCGGCTGCGGGTCCGCAACGCCTGTCGGGACGGGCAATGGGGTTTTCTTCTGCTTCTTCTGAGCTGGCTCGGTGGTCGCGCCGTCTCCTGGGAGAGTCTGTTTTCCCGGTAAGCCGGCACTCGCGTTACCGCGCGATTTCTTACCCATGGCTGGGTCAGCGAGAGCGTCACTATACAACGCGGAGCTAATTCGACTTGCGAACGAACGAACGAAACTAGAGAGAATTCAAATCGACTGAACTGCTCAACAGTCTGGCAGCGAATGAATGATGATGATGATGACATTTCGACCGTCGAGGGTGGTTTTATACCTGCGTCGAGTAGCATATTATGAATACAGGGACGGTACAATAAACACTGTGGGTAGCAAAATACTGAAAATGGGATGAGTGTCGGTTGTCTCTACGGGCATGAAACGAGACAGCGTTGCCAGTATTCCTGATTTATTTGATTTTCCAGATTTTCAATCGTCTTGCCAGATACTTACCCAGATATCACTTATATGTTATTACGTTTATTTCAAGAATTTTTAATTATGTTCCAGATTTTCCCAGATTTTTTAAATATGTTGCTTTAGAGAATGTCCAGCCCAAAACGAAAACCGGTTGGACATGAGCGTTTCCGAATTCAGTCCAATAGAGGCGATGGGGGCAAGAAGACCATACGGGGCGAGATGGGCCACCGTTCGTTTGGGCATAATACCTATTAACTCAATCTATTTTTTTACAAACTTGTTGAAAATGCTTCTAATATGCATCTCCATGAAAACCGTATCAAAATTCAATTACATGTCTAAGATAATAATGGAAATGTAACATTAGCTCAAAATCTCTAGAATATTATAAGATATGCAATCAAGAAAACAAGCATCGCATTCACTATATTACATTTTACTGATCCGCTGGTTCTACAGCGAGCAATACACGTAACTGTTGCTAAAAGAACTTATGTTTCTATTTCACTTGATTCCTGCATGTTATTTTCTAGTGAAAACCTGTCAAAACCTTAACTTTTACTAGGGTGCTCATATTGCCCCGTATGGTTGTTGATCGGAGCAAAAACTGAATTTTTTCAAACATAATCATTTATTCAGTCTATCATTACAAAACCACAACCAAAACGGCCCTTTTCAGGGCCACCAATAATTCGACAAAGAGTTAGTTTTGAAGACAATTTCTATCCAGAATATCACAGTTACACTTAAATTTGGGGACTATACTGGGGTGTGGGAACGCTGGAAGGGGAGATGCTGTCTGTCTTCAAACTACCAACATCATTCCAAAGCTCCTCCAGGGCGACAGAGTAGAACAAACCCAACAACATCAGCCCAACAAAACGGCCCTTTTCAGCCACCAAACTTTCGCAAAAGATTTATTAAGGAATATTCCTAAAATCTAATATACACAATTAAATACAACACATAACAGACGTTATCCAACGCCAACCCTGCGGTCGTATCTAGTATACAACCCTTCCAACTTTTTTTTAAATTTATTTAGGACAAATTCTTCAAACTCTTCTCCATTTACTCCCTTCCAGCTGGATACAAATTCCTCGCACAAGATTATTTTTTTCAATTACTGAAGCAAGCAGCTAGAGCAACCCGAGCAACCGCCAGCAAACAATGGAATCCATTTCACTCCCTACTGACATGCGAACCGAAAAAATGAGAAAAATGAACGGTATCATCATGCCATCGAATCGCACAGGTAAGTAGAGGTACCACCGCACATATTTCACCTGCGCGTTCCAAATTTTTGTGTTTCTTCGATTCCTAAGCAACAGTCAATTACCGACACGCCACACGCCATTCGATGACGGTAGCTACATTATCTTCTCTCCGTGTGCTATCCTGCCTAGCCGGCCGAAAGAAGAAAGCCCAGGTTCATTTTCCACCCCAGCGTGAGCTTCCTCGTGGGTCGAATGATATCGGTAGTTTCCGCGTTTATTTTTTTCAAGAAGAAATGTGAATTTAATAAAATCGACTCGAATGCTCCGGAGCCCACACGGAAGGCTAGCGGTTTCTTGCGGGAATTGCTCAAAGAAGAATTTCGGCACTCGAAATGAGAAACAACTTGATTATAGTGAACCAATGCACTCGAGTGGAAAATAACTTTTGAGGACAAAAAGTTTAGCCAAGCTAACTGGAAATTAGAGCAAATTATCGCATTCGGAATTGGACCTTGAAGAGCAAGGAAGCAGCACATTGCGTGACTGCCACCGAGAACGAGGAAGAGGACATGTGACGATCCCCTGCGGGAGAAAAAAAAAATGAGTCATCTGTTGGGTGAGTTGAGAACTTCAAATTCAAACCAAGTCCATCCGGGAGTGACAATGAAGTGGAATTCTTCAGTAGAAATTCCTAGAAAAGCACAGCGCCCGAAAACAGCCCCCTGCTGAGAATTCCAGTGAATCGAAAGCCTTCAGCTGGTCGCTCGGGGACTAAACGGTATTTAAACAAGATCTCACCTAATCCCATCCACGGCAAGCGGCACCCAGAAGTCCGGGCACTAATCGGAGGTGACAAGCTTGTGTCTGAAAATCGCTCAATGGTTGGTTAGTTGGTACCTCGGGCTCACCTCCAACTAGGTCTAATTAAAAACTCACAACTCATGTTCCCTTCTCCTCGATGCGGGAAGCAGACACGAAAGACGGCAGCTGCAGTGGCGGGGAGATGCGCTAATCCTACTTCTGGGAGAGAATTGACTTCTTGAAATTTTCAAACTAGACCCCCTCGCGTGGACCAGCCCGAAAGTATCGTGTTACAAATTCGCTGTGAAAAGGGTTCCCTCTCCCTGATTTGGCTCCGAGTCCCGCATCTGAACAAAAAAGTGTCAAACTGCTAGGGAGATTAGACAGCAGGTAGGGAGGGAGAGAAGTGTTTGGCTTTGGCAGCAGGTACCCGGTAGATCCGATTCCCGGAGATCAATGTTGTTACGCTGTTGAGCATTTCGGTTCAAGATCATGCTGTGATCTGATTTTCTATTGCTTGCGTCACTTGTTTCTCGTTCTCCCAGCCGTGTTCTCCGTAACCCGGAGGCCCGGAGGTTGTGGATCGTGTGAAATTGGATTAACTTTTGTGCTTAGAATACCTACCTACGTGTGTTCGATCAAGTAGCAGCTTGCATGATTGGCGTGAATTGGCAAGATCAACTTTGGTTGATCGACTTGTGTGAATGCAGATATGGAGGCAAGATGTTTTAAAGTATTTTAACGCGTTAATTTTCACCGTGCCATTTGACCCAAAATGGTTGTTTGGTTAATCTTCCAATCCTACGATCGATCACAACCACTGAAAATTGCTACCATCGATCAATAAATCACCAATAAACTACCATCGTCTGCAGCCAACTGCAGATCGCACCGTTATCATCTACTCATCCCATAAACAAGAATCCACAACGCTCAAGACCCTGCCATGGCCACTGATTGAGTCGTTTCAATTTCGTTCGAAGACTGCTATGAATCAAACTCACCCAAACCACCATAATTGAACCCATCCAACGATGCCCCGTAAGTTATGAGTTTGTTTACACTCGAACTCCACCTTTGCTGCTGCTGCTGCTGTTGAAAGTCAAGAAAATCCCTCAGCAAGTTATTGATTTTTCCTAGGAATTTGTTTTTGCAGGCGCCTCGCAACGATTACGGCAGCGCTTGCAACTGACTTTCCACATACACCACCATCACCGACACCACCGAGGTAAACAGTGATTAAAATATGCGAAACTCCCGGGTCTCCTACTGCACCGAGAGGGAAACCGTTGATTAAAATTTGAAATGTTGCTGCAGCACCTGCTTGTAAGTATGTGATTATAGCAATTAGTTGTAATTTCGTTCGATGCAGTTTGCACCACTATTCAGGTACTCGTGTTTTTCTGCCCGCGTGATTGAACTTGGTTCGATTTGGCCAAAGACGATTTTGATTTACACGATTTCGAATATCGCACTTTGCGCGGTACGGCCAAACCGAAGCGAGAAGCAAAACCGGTGCAGGCCGGATTAAGCGGGGCAAGATTTATGACTTCCTTCTTAAATTATTGAAACACACGGGCTAATCTGATAAGAGCGATGATTGAGGGCCCAGAGTGCTGCCGGCTGGAGCGTCGGAAAACGCTCCATGTGTACTTTTGGAAGTCAACTCGCACAACCTTGGTTCAGGCGTAGGTAGGCGCTCTTTGAGGGCACGTAGAAAAGATTACATGCTGCAATGGTGGGGGGGTACGGTACAAAGGGTGGGACTTTTGGTACAGCTACCTGGGAAAATTGTGTCGAGCAACGAGGGGTCGGTCGGTTATGTAGAGTGGAAACTTTCTGCTTTGAACACCATCTAATTTTGATGATTTTTTCTGAGATGGTAACGCACGACATGAAACTTTGATTAATCCAGCTACCAGAGAAAAGTGTCGTTCTTGTATATGATTGAATAACTTCATTTCATATTTTCTGTTCTAACTCTTTATTTGTTCCAAATTCTTATAAAATTACATTTTATTTTAACCTAGGTGCTTACCAGCCTTAATTGTTGCTATATTAATCTAACTGTGTTTAAACTGCTCCTGCTTAATTTTAAACTGGTTTTCTAAACCTGCATGTGGGTGCCTTCCATTCATCTTGGCTAAAAAAATGTTTTATGAAATTATGGAATAATATGATATTATGATGATATTTTTTATTTAAAAAAAAAAGATTTAAAATTTGTGTTTGACACGTAAAACCTACAAATTAAGCTATGACAAAGTCACGATTAATGACTTTCTGATCGACCCTTGTCTGTTAAATCTCCATCACTCGAAAATCTGCTTCTCACTGAAGAGAAAATGGATACTTCAGGGGACTCTACTTCGAACCCCAAAAAGAGCACTGGACCTTACCCAAAGGTGATGTTTAAACAACAGTCTCCTGCAAGCCCTGCCCCCCCCCCCTTCTCCAACATCGCCCCCTCGTCCAGCTGTTCCCCCTACTCCAACCGTTCCCTTAAAAAATTCTGCGACCCCCCGCCATAAAGCTTACCGAAGTGGCTCAAAAGGTCCATGGGTTGTTTTTTTCCAGTCCAAACAAAAACCTTTGAATATTTCTCGGATTTCGAAGGATCTGACAAAACATTTTTCGGCCGTAGCCGACATGCTTGGCATACACAGTTTTGGCCACGAACTGCTCATTTGCTAATAACTTTACACAGAGTTGACGAAACATAGTTCTTTTCCAAGAAGTAGACAGAATAGAGTTGAAGCTTGTTATAGATACATAAAACAAAGTAGATTTTAATTCTAGTCATAAACTGTATTTGTTTTTGCGTTGTAAAAATGAAATGAGAAATGTTCGCTGCACATCTCGGACTTTACGAGTAAAATTCATTGGTGTTGATTCAAATGTTAAGATTTAGCTACTCTTTGCATATCTATAGTAAATTATGATCCTAATCTATCAATTACTTTAAAGAAAAACAAATTTCAACAACTAAGTGAAATCTTATTAACAAATGAGCAGTTGGTGTGTACAACTGTGTATGCCAAGCATGGTAGCCGATATCTTTAAGGTGACGCCAAACAAACTGCACGTTACCGTTGATGACCCAAAGCAGGCCAACCGGATTGTTGCCCATGAGCTTCATACGATGGAATATCGAGTCTACATCCCCAGTTGCGACGTAGAAATCGAAGGAGTGGTCACCGAAGCGAGTCTAACTTGCGAAGATTTCCTTCATGCCGAATCCTTCGGTATTTTTAAAAACTGTGCCCTTGCGAAAGTGAAGATTCTGGATTGCATCCAAATGCAATCAGTGTCTCTCATTGGCACGAAATAAACGTACTCTCTGTCAGACTCGTTCCGTGTGACCTTTTCAGGATCGGCGCTACCTGACTACGTCTTAATTAGGAAGGTTCGAATGCCTGTACGCTTGTTTGTACCGCGGGTAATGAACTGCTCAAAATGCAAGCAACTTGGTCCACCGCTGACTTCTGCTCCAACAAACCGAGCTGCGATCAATGTGGCAAGCTGCATGCAGATGGTCCTTGCCGGGCTACCCCAAAATGTGTTTACTGCAAGGATACTCTGCATGCTTTGGTTGATTGCCCGAAGTACAAACAGCAGGGAGAAAAACTTAAGCGGTCTTTGCAAGCTCGCTCCAAGAGGTCACTTGCAGAACTCTTAAAAAACACCGCTTCATCTTCCCAAACCACACCAAAAACCAAAAACACATAGGGGAAATGCAGGTAATTTCGGCCTGAGTGTCCTTAATTTGGACCCATGCATAAATTCAGCAATCGACTAAATTTTCCATAGCAACCAAAAATATCCACAAGTATCGTCCCAATAACTACAAAATGGTGAGTGGACAACCTGGAAGGAGCGGAATACCTAGCCCTGGTCCTCACAAGTTCCTACTTCACGCCTCCTCGAGTCATATGATAACAAAAGACTACCAGCTGAAACATGGACACAGCTGGGTGGCGTAGCCTGGGCAATGTTGCCAGTCCGGCAATAGCAAAGTGAAGAGGTGCGACGCGAACACTGGCGCGGTAACCATAGTACGATGATAGAGGAAATGGTTCACCAAACCCGAGCGTCTGTTCACCATGGAGGTGCGGCTCAAAACGGCGTCTGTTCTCCAAGTTAGGAGCGGCTGATCATCGTCCTAGTGCCAGCGTGGGACTCTAAACAGAGCTGTGCACGATGGTCCCCCGGCGAGACAGGGGGTTGGGGCAGGCCCAACAAGCCGCCCTGGAAAAAAACAAAGTTGCAAATACCGAAGAAAGAAATACGGATCGGAACAATCGGCACAGACCTACGCGACGAAATAAGGACTACGATTGGAAACTCGGAACATGGAACTGCAAATCGCTCGGCTTCCCGGGTTGCGATAGGTTAATCTATGACGAACTTCAACCACGCAACTTCGAAGTTGTAGCACTGCAGGAACTTTGCTGGACGGGACAAAAGGTATGGAAAAGCGGGCATCGAGCGGCTACTTTCTACCAGAGCTGTGGCACCACCAACGAGCTGGGAACCGGCTTTGTAGTGCTGGGTAAGATGCGCCAACGCGTGATTGGTTGGCAGCTGATCAACGCGAGGATGTGCAAGTTGAGGATTAAGGGCCGTTCCTTCAACTACAGCATCATCAACGTGCACTGCCCACACGAAGGGAGACCCGATAACGAGAAAGAAGCGTTCTATGCGCAGCTGGAGCAGGTGTACGACGGCTGTTCGCAACGGGACGTCAAAATCGTCATCGGCGACATGAAAGCTCAGGTAGGACGAGAGGCAATGTATAGACCGGCAATCGGGCCAAACAGCCTGCATGCCGTATCGAACGACAACGGCCAACGATGCGTGAACTTTGCAGCCTCCCGGGGTATGGTAGTTCGAAGTACCTTCCCAAGCAGCACACTTCGATCGAAATAAGCTGCTGCAACTTGATTGTGACTGGAATAAGTGGCATACAAGTAACCACAATTGTTCAGTGACATGTGTGCTGCTAGGGTTTTTCCCCCGCAAGGATATCCACAAAGCCACCTGGAAATCACCCGACCAACACACAGAAAACCAAATCGATCACGTTCTAATCGACGGGAAATTCTTCTCCGACATTATCAACGTCCGCACGTACCGCAGTGCGAACATAGATTCGGACCACTACCTAGTTGCAGTATGCATGCGCTCAAAACTCTCGACGGTGCATAACACTCGTCGAAGTCGAACGCCACGACCCAACATTGAGCAACTACGGGACACTGGAGTTGCCCAGGACTACGCGCAGCAGCTGGAAGTTGCACTACCCACGGAAGAGCAGCTTGGCGCAGCTTCTCTTGAAGATGGCTGGAGGGACATCCGTTCAGCCATAGGTAGTACTGCTGCAGCGGCACTAGGTACTGCAATCCCGGATCGAAGAAATGACTGGGTTGACGACGAATGCAAACTGTTAGTAGAGAAGAAGAATGCAGCCCGGGCGAGAATGCTGCAACACCGCACGAGATTGAATGTGGAGCGATACACACAAGCGCGGAACAGACAAAACTTGGTTTTCCGAAGGAAGAAGCGTCAGCAGGAAGACCGAGATCGAGAGGTGATGGAAAATCTGTACCGCGTAAACGACACACGGAAGTTCTACGAGAAGCTAAATAGTTCGCGCAAAGGCTACGTGCCGCAAGCCGATATGTGCAAGGACTTGGACGGTAACCTTCTCACGAACGAGTGTGAGGTGATTGAGAGGTGGAAGCAGTACTATGACGAGCTCCTCAACGGTGAAGCAGCAGAAAACGAAGGTGGAACGGCAACAGACCTTGGAGCACGCGCAGAAGACGACAGGCTACCGGCCCCTGATCTTCAAGAAGTTGAGGAGGAGATCGGTCGGCTGAACAACAACAAAGCAACTGGTGTAGATCAACTACCAAGTGAGCTATTGAAATACGGTGGTGAAGCACTGGCTAGAGCGCTACACTGGGTAATTGCCAAGATTTGGGAGGAGGAGATATTACCGGAGGAGTGGATGGAAGGTGTCGTATGCCCAATCTACAAAAAGGACGACAAGTTGGATTGCTGCAAATACCGCGCGATCACACGCCGCCTACAAGGTACTCTCCCAAATTCTATGCCGCCGTCTGTCACCATATGCAAGAGAGTTCGTGGGGCAATACCAGGCGGGATTCATGGGTGCCCGCGCTACCACGGACCAAATTTTCGCGATTCGGCAGGTTCTGCAGAAATGCCGCGAATACAACGTGCCCACACATCATTTGTTCATCGATTTCAAATCCGCATACGACACAATCGATCGAGATCAGCTATGGAAGATTATGCACGAGTACGGATTTCCGGATAAACTGACGCGATTGGTCAAGGCGACGATGGATCGAGTGACGTGCGTTGTTCGAGTATCGGGGACACTCTCGAGTCCCTTTGAATCTCGAAGGGGGTTACGGCAGGGTGATGGACTTTCGTGTTTGCTGTTCAACATCGCGTTAGAAGGTGTGATCAGAAGAGCTAGGATAGACACGAGTGGCACGATATTCAGGAAGTCCATCGAGCTCCTTGGTTTCGCCGATGATATTGACATTATGGCACGGAACTTTGAGATGATGGCGGAAACGTACATCAGACTGAAGGCTGAAGCTAGACGGATTGGACTTGCCATCAACGCATCAAAGACAAAATACATGAAAGCAAGAGGTTCTAGGGAAGACAATGTTAGCCTCCCACCTCGAGTTCAGATTGACGGTGACGAAATCGAGGTGGTCGATGAGTTCGTGTATTTGGGCTCACTGGTGACACTGGTTTTCGAACGGAAGGTGTTGCGTACCATCTACGGTGGAGTGCAGATGGATGACGGAACGTGGAGGAGGCGAATGAACCACGAATTGCACCAGCTGTTGGGAGAACCATCCATCGTCCACATTGCAAAAATTGGGCGACTACGGTGGGCTGGGCACGTTGTAAGAATGCCGCACGACGACCCAGTGAAAATGGTTCTAGAAAGCGACCCAACAGGAACAAGAAGAAGAGGCGCGCAGCGGGCAAGGTGGATCGACCAAGTAGAAGGTGACCTGCGGACCCTTCGCAGACTACGAGGCTGGCGAACTGTGGCCATGGATCGAGTAGAGTGGAGACGACTTCTTCGGACAGCAGAGGACAACAAGGCCTTAGCCTGATTGGTAAGTAAGTAGCGTACGTAGACTTCGAAATTCGAACATAGCTAGCGTAGGGATTGTAGGGGGATTTCACTGCTCGTATCTCTACGAAATTGGTCAAGCTAGCCAATACCAATACCATTACAGCGGCTACTCTACTACAAAAGGCGTAATTCACCCTGAACGTGATCCGGTACATGTGACCTGGTGATATATCGTACGATCGATCATACGATCCCTTGCTTTAAATACTTGTCTTGTGTGCACCGAAAATTGATTTCAGCTTGGTACGCTTTCGGCAGCAAAAGGGACAGGTGAGTTTCCACTAGTGCGTTTGGTCGACCCTGAGAATTATTAAATAGGTGAGTTAGCTCGGCTGGCTAGTGAAGACGTCCGCGGTGGGAAGTCTTCATTAGTTACACGACATTAGGCCAATATACGTGGTGGAATAACATTCTCCATACATCACTCAATCGGCTACGACGTTGAGCGAATCGTGTCGTAAATAGAACTGTTCGACTTGAGGATTGGAGAGCTCTTTCTTTCTAGATGGCCAATTATTATTGACGAACCAAATAACTTGTTGTAGTGTGCCAACAATAGCGAAAATACCTTTAGGAACTCGTTGATAATGCTTCAGATCGAGTTCTCCATTTCGAGATTAGCGATAACGATCTCTTCGTCCGGGCGGATGTGTCGGTTGATCAAACGGGACAAAACATCCGCGTGCCCCAAGCTTTCCATTGAAATGCAGCGAATGTCGAAATCGTAGAGGAGCAACGTCAATTGGCCATATACGTAGGAATCCCCTTTTTAGACCCAAAAATAGCGAGGATGAATTTTCGACCGAATAACATTCGATGAAAACGGGTTACAGCGAATACGATAGCCAATCTTTCCTTCTCCATCTCACTGTAGTTGGTTTCGGCTATCGTTACACTACGGGACAAATGGCTTTAATAGTCCCGTCGGGAAGCTGGTGAGCGATTCGTGCTCCCAGTCCAAATGCAGATGCGTCCGCCAAAACAATGATGCCCAACATGGGATTGTAGTGGGTCAGCAGTAACGGTGACTGAAGAATCTCTCGTGACCATTCAAATTTTAGTCCAGCCTATAGTGATGTAAACATCCATGCATGCAAACATTCATGCATGTAAACTTCCTTTTCACGTAAACTAGCAGCTTGCAAGCAATGTTGCAAAGAAAGGTGGAAAGTTGCATACAATATATGGAATATTGCATGACATGTCTCATAAATTTACACGATTTATAATGTAAATTTGTATGATTTATGACGCTCCATTTATGTGCATCATAGTAACGGAAATTTACACTACTTTTTTTTTAGCTGTGTAGGTCATCTTTTTGACGTATTTGCCGTAATAGTTTATGGTATCCTGGTAGGAGCAAAGCGTCGAAACATCCTGTGGTGGAGGCATGCTGACGATCGGAGCAATTTTCTCGGGATCCGGCCTGATTCCGTTGCCATCCAGGATTTATCCCAGATAATTGACCTCCTGCATGCCGAAGCTACACTTGATCCACCTCTACCTGCAGGTACGCGTCGGACAAGTACACAGATAAAAAATCTGAATTTTAATTGTGATGTAAACATTCATTCACGTAAACTTGTATTTGATTTCAAACAACCGAGCAACTTGTAAACAATGTTGTTTATAATAATGGGCTTTTGTATACAATATTTGCTACTTTCCATGAAATGTCTCATAACTTTACATGATATATAATGTAAACTTATATGATATGTGACGCTCCATTTATGTGCATCATACTAAACAGAAATTTACACAACTTTTTCGAACTGTGTATATGTGACTGAAAATCCGATAGTTGGCCATCTTCACAAAAATATCCTCGGCAAAGGCAATGGTTTGGTTCCAGGACGCTATTTAGACCAGTCGCAAAATCGGCGCGAAAACGGACGGTTAAATTTGGCTTCAGTACCGCGACGATCGGTGCCGCCCAGTCGCTAAAATCCACATGCCAAGGTTTAGCAGGCGAACGATCTCCTCTTCACACTTAATCTAGCTCGGTAAAATCTCCAACAGCCGATTACTTCGGCATTTACTTTTGCTGATATCTCTGTTTGTTGGCTGATATCTCAACTAACAAGAGTCTCGGCAAATGTTTGAATCTCAGCAAAATAAATTGCAGAATTACTCGGCTGTTTGGAATCTCGGCGAAAAATTTGACGTGTGTTCGACAACACGCTCCATGGAATAAGCCGCCGGTCGTTTTGGTCTGAACACGGGTTTGGGGTTACCTTTGGGGACCAATTTGGCGGGAGTCTTGTTGCATAGACCCATCTCAATAGAGAACACCTCAGGAAACTGCGCTTGAAGGTCGCTACACGTTGATTTGCTTGTGTAGTCACTTGATTGCAGTACGACGCTATGGGATGGACCCACAATCCGAACAAGTCCATCCAGTGTATGCCTACAATGTCGAGATGAACGTTAGGAGAAGCAACGAAACACTTACCCTCCCGTATGATGCCGTTGAGGGTAATATCCCAAGTAACCAAAAGTTCCGCATTCAACGATAAAACTCACTTTCAAGTTCCATAAAGGCCATATAAAGTTCCAACACAACATTCTGGAACGGTTCCGGAGCTAACCACTGCGCCACAAGTGGGCAAACACCAATTTAACATTCATCAAGGTGTTGTGTTTCGTATTCAAGACAGTCAACTGCCACTGAAAACTCCAACAGTACACGGAACAACAGCTCACTTCAATATATCTCAGATGACCCGGTAGAACTGGGTTTAATTCTTCAAACAACTCAGCAATACTACTACTATTGCTGATAAATCAATACACGTTCAAACCTGCCTTAAGAAATAACTTTCATGAAGACCTGACTTTAGAATACACTTTCATAAAAGTGCGAACTAAATATAGAATTGGTGTAGAGGACAAAAACCTTTTTGTAACTTATTTTCTAACAGTTCCGTTCAAGTTCCGCCAGAAGCTGCTTAGAATGCTCTTCAATTATGGTACCGGAAGTTTCAAGTTCTTATAACGACTTAAAAATGAGGCTGCTTAAGCCACAAATAGCCTTTTATCAGAACTTTTGATTACTTGGGATTGCACTCCAATTCCGCAACCAGTTCAAGCGGTTGCCTTGATGCTGTTTTGGTGCTTGCAAATTGCTGGTTTCATTTTTGGCCGACAGATTCTGGTCCACGATTGGTGCGAAATTATTGAGATGTCGGAACCGGTGTCCAAGTGAAGACGAAGAGGAACCTTGTTGAGTTGAATTTCGACGAATTTCCGCCGCAGACCGATGCTTCGGACGGTTACGATCTTCGACAACGGCTGCCGCTTTTTCTTCTTGTTATCCGAGCGATTGACAGCGTTGTTCGATGATTTCGGCGAGAAGCAGGCACAATTACCCTCACGGTGCCCGTACTTCCCACATTCATTGCACCTGTGATCTCAGAACCGGCAATCCTTATTGTGGTGCATGTCCCCGCATAACCAGCAGGGTGTCTTGGGTTGTTTCCGGTTGTTGCTGCTATCCGAAGCCGACTGACACTTCGACGTTGTCCGCTTGGGGTACGCGACAGCTTTCACCGTTGAAGAATAACTTTCGACCATCCACTGTTCCATAATCTGTTGCAGGGACAGGTCCGCCGATTCGTTGAGCTTGTTCATGACGCGCATCCGAATTTCCGCCTCTTGCTTGGATTTAAGGCCACACACGTAAATGAGGCACTTAAAACAACCGGTGAACACTCGTATTTATTTCAGTTACCGTGGGGACGTAATTTGTGATTAGCCCCGGTCCCTTTCAAATTGTATCATTATTTATGTACGGTCCTTATATTTGAAATGACGTTACACATTCATCTGGTGATGGCCGATTTTCATTCGAATAATCGATTAATCGATTAACGAACCGAAAAGTAAAATATTTGTAATCGGTTATATCATGCCAATATAAGCATTAACATCTCCAGAGGATCATCACCGATCGTTCAAACATGTGCTGCACTCTCATTGGTGGAAAAATGGCAGCACAGCGAACAAAAAATATTCGATTAGTTGTTAATCGAATAATTAAAAAATGGGACATCTCTGATTGGATGTGATTGTTTTGATAAAAAAGTGCGCAAAATTTCATCTCTACCGAGGGGCATCAAAACCACAAAATTACCTTGCATACGGGGGGTGTTCATTGGATGAAAGGGACCGTGAAAGAGGACACTAAAATAGAAAGTTTTTCTCAGTTGTATTGCCGCCGGAACGGTGACACTATGGCACCGAACAACGATTTTATTTTTTCCACCGTAGTAAACTTTCGAGCGAGCTTCGGAAGAATGAAGCTGTTGTACTGCTCATGATCGGGTGGGCTTAATTTCCGCAGGAGTAAAGGGTGATACGGTCAAAATTTGGTCAAGGGAAAACGCGTGTAAATCGGTGAAATCGTTTATTTAAAAAATCAAATTAAATTTCTTTTTCAAGTTCAATTAGTATAAAATTCAGGAAAAATATTCAGTTAGGCTTCCGCTTTTCCAAATCCGAATTGCCGGGCCTTACGCTTGACCCCTGCCATCAGATTTTGTACAGCCACCTTGTCCACCTTCTTCGCCGCAGAAAGCCAGTTTGCCTTGAACTGCTGCTCGCCCTTAGCAGTTTTTTTTGGTCTTCTTTAGGTTCCGCTTGACAATAGCCCAGTATTTCTCAATTGGGCGGAGCTCTGGCGTGTTGGGAGGGTTCTTGTCCTTGGGAACCACCTGCACGTTGTTGGCGGCGTACCACTCCATGGCCTTTTTACCGTAATGGCAAGATGCCAAATCCGGCCAAAACAGTACGGAACAACCGTGTTTCTTCAGGAAAGGCAGCAGACGTTTATTCAAACACTCTTTCACGTAAATTTCTTGGTTGACAGTCCCGGAAGCTATGAAAATGCTGCTTTTCAAGCCACAGGTACAGATGGCTTGCCAAACCAGATATTTCTTTGCGAACTTTAACAGTTTCATGTGCTTGAAAACATCTGCTACCTTTCCCCTTCCTTTTGCCGTATAAAACTCCTGTCCCGGAAGCTGCTTGTAGTCGGCTTTGACGTAGGTTTCGTCGTCCATTACCACGCAGTCAAACTTCGTCAGCATCGTCGTGTACAGCCTCCGGGATCGCGCTTTGGCCGTCGTATTTTGTTTATCATCGCGATTTGGAGTCACTACCTTCTTGTAAGTCGATAGTTCGGCTCGTTTTTTGGCTCGATGCACAGTTGTAGACGATACACCCAGCTTATTTGCGGCATCTCGGAGAGAGAGGTTAGGGTTTCGCTTGAAACTACCGGCAACTCTCTTTGTCGTCTCAGCGGTTTCCGGTTTTCGATTTCCCCCCGATCCAGACTTCCTGGCTGTCGACAAACGTTCCCCAAACACTTTAATTACATTTGTAACGGTTGATTTGGCAACTTTTAGCGATTTTGCCAACTTTGCGTGCGAGTAGCTCGGATTTTCGCGATGCGCGAGCAAAATTTTGATACGCTGCTCTTCTTGCTTGGACGGTATTTTGACAACTGAAGAGTGAATTCCAAAATCAAAATAGGAGCAACATTCTACACACACACACCTTCAAAATGAGGGGTGTTCAGGTTTTTTAAATGCAAAATTGAAAGAAATACGTCAAGTTGATATTGACCAAATTTTGACCGTATCACCCTTTAGTCGCAATTTGGAGCGTCATCCAGCTTGCCGGCATCTTTGTCGAAAAGGTCGACGTAGCAGAAAACCATGCGTCGAATGTGTGCCCATTTTATTTGTCGTAGACGAACTCCGCCATGTTGCTAGAGAGGGAGTCCAGAACCGATTCTTCGCGAGATAGGTTGTTCACGGCGAGCTGAGTAGCGGCCAACTGCTGGGAGATAGCGATGCTCCGTCATCGCTATCACACTTTATCCTCGGTCTTCTACTCCACGAAAACACCTTTTTTTTCGGGACGAACGCGCAATTTTCCACACGAAAATTCTTACACCTCGTCGTCACTGTTGCGTTATTAGTTTGTATTGAGTGTACGCGCGCGCTTCACGAACAAATTAAAAATAACTTTACTGTAATAACAGAACAATTACAAACGTGTGAATCACTTTGCTATCGCCACTATGTAATGATTATGATGACGCAGTCTCTCGGTCCGGTCCCCAACGTTCGTGCCGGCATCTTTCAGGCTGACACCTGTCAGCTGATGAACCCTGGTGGTGAAGTCGGTGGAGGGCCTCTCAGCAATCCTCAGAATTCTTTTCTTTTTTCTGAATCCTATGGAGTGCTTTTTTCCTGATAGTGCAACAATTTGGTTGTTTAGAGGTATTGAGGTAAATACATATTCGATATCTGCATTTAAAATGGAACCGAAATCCAAAATTTCATCAATTTTGTTACACTGGAACTATTTTAAATAAGTACGATTACATTAGCAAAAATCACCATCTTAGCGCCACTTGGTGGGACTTTGAATGGGAGCGAGCTGTCAACGAATAGATTTAGTGTCAACGATCAAAAATTGAAATCTTGATATAAAAATCAAGATGAATGTCTACGGGCTTCAATTCTGTGCTCAGAAAACGAAGCTCTATCAGATAATATCGATCAGATAAAAATCAGTATATTTTTCAATGTTAAACAGCCCAATTGGATCATATTGGCACAGCATAAACCATGGCTGTTTAAAAATTAGACATTTATTCGTCAGGCAAAGTTTGGATTTCCTGTTTATAAGAGGATACAATTATTTGGCATTCAAGCCCTCAATGTGATCATTAAAAGTTATTTTTTCTAATCCATAATATTTCACTTGACTTGACCAAGGAATTGGAATTCCGTTCATAGTGACTATGTGGCTACTAAAGCCCTGCCAATTTAGAATCGGTACGCTTTCTATCGGATGTATCTCAGAATCGGTTTGGTGTAGAATAAAACGTTGATGAAAGAAAATGATATGTATTTATGGTAGTTTAAAGAAACAATAGGGGGTTTACGATTTTTAATCCTCTCGAATGAAAATTCGTACTTTGGGCTTGATACGTGCCATCAACTTCTGCACAAGCTGCTGATCAACCTCATCGACTGCATTTCTGTCCAGTATCTGACCATTAAAATAGCATCCTTATCCATTTTTCCAATATTCTTCAGTTTAGCTTTGATGATACCGCAATACATTTCGATTGGGCGGAAATCTGGGCACTTTGGGGGGTCATCTCGCCAAATCTGGCCAAAACATGACGGGGCCCCGGTGGGAGCTGCAGATTCCCTGCTAGATCATCAGCGTACCGACAAACTTATCCACAAAAACCAATTTATATTTCTTGGAAACATTTCCGCAACCCCTGGCTACATAAAACTTCTGTCCCGGAAGCTGTTTGAAGTCCAATTTGACATATACAACTTTCAGGCCTGCGTTTTGGCCGCAATGTTTTGCTTTACGGTAAATTTTGGTTGCTTAGTAGCCCGATACTTGAATAAATCTTCCCGAATGCGTATATTACGAACTGTACTGCGAACAACACCGAGTTTGTTGGCCACAGCTACGTCCGAAAGTCCTGAATTTGCTTTGAAAGCCTTCCGGACTGCATACCTAACTAATAATAACCAAAGATTTAAATAAAGTAAAGGAGAAAAATATAGGGGAAATGTTGGCTTCGGCAAAACCTTAACCTATTATCGTCAGAGGGGTAAACAAAGTCCAAGAGCACTAAAATTTGTCCAATAGATGCTATCAAACACAATGTATCCACATACCAAAATCGAGCTCTCAAGGACGTTGTTTACCCCCCTGACGATAATAGGTTAAGGTATATCCGAAGCCAACATTTCCCCTATTCAAATATCTAAGAATGAAAGTATCTCAAAGGTTTGGTAGTCATCATAATGAAGTAATGCAATTGGGTTGTTAGCGGAATGCTTAATTAAAACAGCAAAAAAAAAGGTTATCTTCCATTTAATTCCACTTAATTAATTTGAGTATCCATGACATCTCCTTTGAGCAGATCCATCTTAGTGAACAGGTCAAATACCTAGGAGTTATTTTGGACGCCAAGTTGAATTGGAATGCTCAGCTTGATTATGTGATTAACAAAGCAACCAGTGCCCTGTGGGCATGCTACAAATCTATTGGAAGAAAGTGGGGTTTGAAACCAAAAATGACAATGTGGATTTAAACATCAATAATCCATCCGAAAGTAGCGTATGCTTCGTTAGTGCGGTGGAGGCTACTGCAAAAGAGGCTACTGCACAGAGGAAACTAGCAAAACTTCAACGTCTAGCATGCATTGCAATAACGGGTGCGATGCATAGCACCCCATCAAAAGCATTGGAAGCAATCCTCAATCTGCTGCCCTTGCTGATGTGATGTGATGGTGATGGCTGTTTGGTATTTTGAAGTTTTCAGCGGTAAATCAGTCAATTATTCATAAGCTTTTCTCTCATAGGATCTGTTCACAAATTGCATGTAACCAAACATAACACATTTACAAGTACCGCCCCTTTCCCAGGTGTAACGCGTTGTAATGCAACTTTTTAATTGCTATCATACTATTTATGCCTTTTATTTAGGATACAATGGGTAAACCAGTATTGAGCAGTTCCACACCAAATGACGAATTGATCAGATTGGACCTTCTGCGGTTTGCATGAAACTTTGCAAAATTGTTTGGTATGGGCAATCATTCATATTTCTAAGATGAACATTTCAAAAGGTTCTATATGCATTAGAGTGATGCAAAATTTGAAATTTTCGCTCCACAATACTTAAACGATTCCAAATCTGATCCTGACTAACCTCTCAAAATTTGAACCCATTTGGTGAGAAACTGAGATGGCACAAACCATTTGAAGTTTGTATGGGAATTACTATGGTAAAACCAAGATTTTTGTTCGTGTCGATCTAATAATTCACCATATCGGTCTGATTCAAAAGCTTTTAACTGTACTTGTACGAAACTTTCCCAGCTACAACTTTGCTCAAGACCACTTTTTGAGTAAATGCAAGGGTCGAAAGTTATCAATGGTTAAATGCGCTGATGTCTAATGATCATGCTCAATCAACTGCTCAGCAGGCAACATTGGTGTTTCTGGGGCGTTGAATAGGACACAAAAATCATGGCTACTATGTCACACTGCAAAATACAGTGTTGCCTACAGAGCAGCTGCTTGATCATGTCATAAGTTTACCAATCTCTTAAATAATTAATAACTTTTTCCTGTCTCGTTTTACATAGAAACAATTTTCAGCAAAGTTGTAGCTGAGAAAATTTTCTATAAGAATAGCTGTCGAACTGTTTCGCAGCTCAATATGGAAAAAAGACTAGAAGGCAATGAACAAAAAGTTTAGATTTCCCTTAGTAATTTACATGTAAACTTCAAATGGCTTGTGCGAAGTCTGTTTCTAACCAAATGAGTTGTAACTTTGGGAGGCTAATCAGGACCCGATTTGAAACCATTTAAGCACTGTGGAGCGAACAAGTCAAAATTTGCATCAGTCTAATGAACATGAGCAAGTAGAAGCGGAAAGAAGTGCTCTAAGGCTCAAAAGATCTAAAAACAGTCATGCCAGGTGATCTTGTTGGAGGACCAGTGATGAGTATGAATGGAGACTGGATGAAACCAGAGGACAACTATGAAATTCCCTTCAACGTATGTGAAACGACACGTTTGGATTGGGAAGCTGGTGGTCCTAACGTTCGTCAAGGCTCAATCATATTTTTTCACAGATGGTTCAAAAATTGGAATACGAACAGGTGCAGGAATCTTTGGCCATAGGACAAATATTTCAGTTGCGATGGGACATTTTCAAACAGTGTTTCAATCTGAAATTATTATATAGTGAACCAGCGCCAAATGTACATCAAAGATCGTCTTGGAATGTATTCTCTCCCTTCGGCAACAGTGCCAACGGAACTCAGTAAACTTATATTGGGTACCAGTACATTGTGGCATTGAAGGGAATGAAAGGGCAGACGACCTAGCAAAGTTAGGTTCCAATTCACAGTTTTTGGCCCAGAACCATACTGTGGAATATCATACTGTACGGTAAAAATGGAACTCAAATGCTGAGAAGAGCAATTGGGCCAATTGGAACTGTCACAAACATCAGTCGAAAAGATTTATAACTTTTAATAACATACACCAAAAAGCTCTTAGAGCTCAATAAGAGAGCTCTTAGTATATACACTGGCCTAGTAACTGGGCACTGTCCTAGTAGATATCACATGAAGAACATTGGTCGAGTTCAGAGTGATATCTGTTATTTCTGTAATTTGGAACGTGAAACCTCGGAACATCTGCTCTGCAGTTGTGGTGCATTACACAAGCGTAAATCTAAATTTCTTGGAAGTATTAGCTTACAACTTAGTGAAATTTGGTCTGCATATCCTGGAAAGGTATTTGGTTTTATAATCCATATTATACCAGACTGGGAAAAGATGTGTTCAGGCAATAAGCCATCCACTCTTTAGTGCTCGGTTTGCATGATACAAACAGCAAATAGGGTACCAAAGAGGGTACTCCCCTCCCCAAAAAAAATAAAATTAAAAACATCTCCTTTACTTTACTTAAATCTTTGGTTATTATTAGTTAGTTAGATTCCGATTCTACACGTTGTGCTTTCATTTTTATACCTGTGATCTTGACATTTTTACCTAAGGGATGAGGTTTTTGATAGGTTTTTGATAAGTCTTTAGTGGGAATGACACTGATGAAGACTGCACATTGTAGTCGAAATATGTCTCCTATAGTTCATTGAATGTATTGTTGTGTATCATAATATTGAATGGAAGAACCGTGCTTCAATCAAAGGTCCATCCCGAAGTTCAAAATGTTGTTTGGTGAGCAGAGCCGATGTATAGCACGCCTCACTTAAGAACGAATACGTATTTGTGGAAGTCCAGCTTGAGCTCTTTTGCGCTCTTTGGATTTGACATCATTGCTCTTTAAATGTGAGGAACGAATGAGCATCTATACGGCATAATCTGAGTTCGAGGAGTTAAGAGAAGCCTGGTTGCAAAAACTGAAAGGCATTGCATATCATTTCTTGGGCCAGTTGCTTAAATGAAAGAGGTTGTAATGTACTGAATAAAATTTCAAGCTTTTAGCTTATCAAAGAAGTTTTTAGAGTAGGTATCATTGATTCCAATCTCAACTCAATCTTCTGATCTAGGATTCAGAGTAGGAGTTGGATTAATTCATCGATTCCTTATCTGACCCCTCATTAAGCTTAATTCCGTCTGGCTCCATCTCCGAATCAACAGCCTTGGTTTACTGTAAGGCAACCACAATGTTTCTCGTATCCAAGGGATACTAAACTTTCAAAAGGTTCCTCTTTATTTGATTTATTGTGTGTTACGAAATAAATCAATAACAGCGTTGAGTTTTGGGCTATAGGAGAAACGGCTCTAATGTTGGCCTTTGGATCTAAGATTGGGCCCATGGCTAAAAATCTGCTAATTATCAATTCTATCTAGATGAACGCGTCATGGGGATGGTACTTATGGATATTTTTGGTTGGTATTGAAAATTTAGTCGATTGCTGAACTTATGTATGGGCCCAAATTAGGGGCATTAAGGCCCTATCACCTTAGCTTTTTTTTATGAATTAAAATCGATGTTGTCACATAAAATCGAAATAATTCATGAAGGAAAAAAAATGCGCCTATGTGAAGTGATTCGAATTCGAAATATGCTAGCCCCTCGATCCTTTCGTCCAATCCTCGAAGGTCCTACCATGTGAATGCCGTCCATATTACCATATGGGTAGCGGCAAACTTCCATAATGTACCCGGGCAACCAAATCCCCATCCAGAGGGCAGCCAAACTTTGCTACCTACCGAAAAAAGAAAACACCACCTCACCGTTCGAATTCAAACGCCCAGGGGGTGAGGAAACGGCTGAGCTGCCTGGTAATGAGCCTCACTATCGCAGTACATACCCCGAAAAAATTACGTATTCATAAATGGGGTGTAGCATTATTTAAATGGATAAATAATCGTGCATTTATCGCACAAGTAGTAAACTTCCTTTCACAAGCAACCTGCTGCTGTTTCTTAGCACTGCTGCACAATCTGCGATAAGCTTGGCTTCCCAATCCATCTTGGCCCTAGTTGGAACGGAGCGAGTGAAGGCTCCGCCAAACAAGACGAATCGATGTGATGTATGGCTGTGTACAGTGAACCTTACCTTTTCTTTTCTCCCTGCAGCTGGAACATCAAGCGAAACGTGATTTATGCTGAAATTACATCTAAATTTTTCACTGTTCCCGGCAATCATTCATAAATTATTAATGCCCAAGCGCTTGGGGATCAGCTCCTGCTGTAGCTCCGCCACCCGCCATCGTGACATGACACAAACGGTTCAAATTTGTTACACGACTTTCAGAGAGTGTAAGAGTCGAAATGGAGTAGCAGCCAGATTAAAATGTTCAGCTCATCACTCACAATCCCGGGACAAACGATTGATCGTCGTCGTCGGTCAAACATTAATAGTCCAACTTCATTCATTGCTTCTTTTTTAAAAAGAAAAAAAAAGAGCGATGAATGGAAATGTTGAAGAAGAGCACAACCAAAGAGAATTTCACGCTTGACCTTTTTCCCAACAAAAGCAAACAGTCCACTTCTGGAGTGGAAGGTGACAAAGTGTTTCTGTTGACAGTTATAAATTTGTATTTAAACACTCTACTAAATATCCTTCTGGATCCCAATTGTGTCAACCGTGCTTTGGTGCCAGAGTCGTAGGACGTATTAGCACCTGAGCTATTAATTCTGATCTGCTGCCGCGGCCGCCGTCGAGTCAGATTTCCAAAAATGGAGAACAGGTAGAAGAACAAAATGCGATACTGGCAGGGGGTAAACAAGAAGCAAGATCAAAGGTCGACACATTTCCAAGCTAGGATGAAGAGGATCATCCTTTAGATACGTTGGGATGAACGAAAAGACAAGAGATAAGGGTTGTAAGCCAATTACATCTTTGTTGACTTCGTGCTTTGTTTCGGTGACAGGAAACAAAAAAAAAAAAACGATCAAATTAGATGAACTCCGATAGCGTGGCTCGTCGTGAACTGTGAAGGAGGAGGAAGTCATCGATTAAGAATGTTGATCTAGTTTATTTTCTGGATGGAAATAAATTGGTAGCGAAGCGTTTTTCACCTGTCGCAAGGTCGTGCAGGTGGGTGTCAATCACGCCTTTTTTGTTCTGGGAGGAAGTCAGCTGCAGAACGTGTGCTTGGAATCTGCGCCAGGGATGCCAAAAATACATAATAATCTGTATTTATACAGATTTTTTAGCAGTTTATAAACCAAGAATCTGTATATACAGATATACAGATTTTAGGATTGGGTCAAAGTATATACAAATATTTTGAGGTATGTCTTTAATTCAGCTAAATGTTTGCGTTAGTCTTACTTTCATTTTACCGTAACCTTGCCTCGAGAGTGTAGAACTCAATGAACTGGATGAACGGGTTGAAGTAATCGGGCACACACAACTGCATGACAGCACTGTACGTACATGCAATTACCTACGCCACAAATTTCATGTAGTTATGTACGTTGTTTTTTTGGATTACTAATCTAGAATGATCTTATGGCGGTAACCACCAACTGATATTATCCTCGGTTTAAATCCCGATAACGAATGTTGGGTTGATTTGGTATCGACGGTGCTATTAACCAATTCAATCTTAAGCAAACATTTGGCAGTTTTTTCAAACAGGAACGGTATTAAAAGAAAATCCAAGTTGAAGCTTGCCGCTATTGATGCGAAATGCCACTTTTATGACCGATACCGCACTTCCTACACTTCTTAGTTCATTTTGGAGCAAAATACGCATTATTAAAACTATACAGATCGAAGAAGAAAAACAGATGAAAAGATTTTTAAAAGCAAAAATACAGATTTTCTTTTGGCAACCCTGATCTGCGCTCTCTTGCTTTGAAGGGTTGCCCCTCACCTAGATCAGTCGGTAAAGTTGCAGCTACAAAGCAAGACTATGCTCGAGGTAGCTGGGTTCGACTCCTGGTCCGGTCTAGGAATTTTTCAGGTTGGAAAATTTCTGGATTTCCCTGGGCATAGAGAAGGATTGTACTTGCCTCACAATGTAATAATGGTACAGGCATCGAAAAGACTCAATTAATAACTGTGGAAGTGCAAATAGGACACTACGTTGAGAGCTAACTAACTAATATCTACACGAATTAAACCATGACAATAGAGATTAAATATGAGTTGTCTCAGGCTAAGGTTTCGAGCTAGGGTGGGGCGAAAAAAAATTTCTATGGAATGCCATTTTACCGAACGCCATTTCATCGAAAGCTTTTGTGTTGCTGACTTTAGGGAGAAAGTTGCCCCCCTGCCCCCCTTTGGCTACGCTTATGGGCTAGTGCCATAACTGGTACACTTGCCCTATGTATTGCCGCTCTTGCCGGATTCCTATATTACTAATCCCAGTGGATTCCTATAGTGCGGTCAATCCGGCATTAACGAAGACACGTACCATATGGGATTTGAGCTAAGTGGAAGCAAACACTGATTGTACGGCAATTTGAAGAAAGGTTGCAAATACTCATTTCAGTTAAAACAATGTTTGTGTTTTAATTATGAAATAATTAGATACTATGATAATATTTTGAATTGGTAAGATGCAAGAAGAGGTTGCAAAGAATGTGTTTGACATATTAAACCTTCATTCAAAGTGTTTTTTTTGTGTTACTTCATACGCGAAGTTAACGATTTTCAGAGTTGGTTGGAAATGCTAACATGAAGCTTTAGTGTGATGATTTATTAGCTAGAGAATGATCTTTAGAAGAGGGTAGGTGGATAGTTCCGTTAGAGTACGGCAGTATGAAAATTGAATAGAAGTTAAAAATGAGCGAAGGGCCATTAATGCGACAGTTTTTGAAGATAGACGCACATTTTTGCCTAACCCGTACGATGTACGCGGGGACTTGAAGTATGTCTCCAAGTCCACAGGCAAAAATGTGCGTCCCTCTTTTTGCTCATAAACTGACTGCGGCTGTGGAATAGTTCTATCTTCAAAAACTGTCGCATTAATGGCCCTTCGCTCATTTTCAACTTCTATTCAATTTTCATACTGCCGTACTCTAACGGAACTATCCACCTACCCTCTTCTAAAGATCATTCTCTAGCTAATAAATCATCACACTAAAGCTTCATGTTAGCATTTCCAACCAACTCTGATATTAAACCTGTTTATTTCACTTCATGAGAGTCACAATCAGCGATTTTTCACACACTCACTCAGCGATCAGCAAATCACTGATTGTGGCTCATAGAAAGCAAAATTTACATGTTTAATGTTTCAAACACATACTTTGTAACCTCTTCTTGTAAGTTACAAGTAACACATGTCATCATACCATCTTTTGGTTTTATTATTCCGAAAAACATTATTTTAGCTGAAATGAGTATTTGCAAGCTTGATTTGAAAAGATAACTTCCTGATGTCTTTGGAGAAGTTGTTAAGCAGATAGTTGGCCAGCTTTTGGGAAGAGATTTTTTCCGGGAGGACACAAGTCTGGTCCTGTGGAAGATCCGGAACATCCGTAAAAGTGGTCAATTCATGAAACTGATCATAGAGCTCCGCGGTTTTTTTCGAAACCATCCATAGACATCTTATCACAATAAGTTTGAAAGAATGACCAGCAATTCCAATTTTGATTCCATTTGTTCAGTTACGGATACTGATTTGAAAATAACCGATCATGAGACCTTAGTGATTAATGTCTTAGACCATGTTAACGAAAACGATAATTTTTTTTTAAATTGAAGTGCTGGAGGAAATATTCGAAGCAAGCTGTTTCGAATCTTGTTGAGAGGAACGTGGATTTTCCATTTGCGACCGGTAACTTAGATGAATCTACAGCTGTCCTTAATAACGCCTTGAAAACGTGTACTAAACAACTAGTTGAGCAAAAGTTTGTTTCTTTGAAGAACTCGAACAGCTGGTACAATTTGGATCTTTTGCGTCTTAAACGGAAAAGGGGCAAATGGTACAAAAAGTTTTGTAGATCTAATAATGACAATCATTGGACTAGGTACACAATCGCGCGTAATTAGTATTCACAATCGATAAAGAAAATTCGTTGTGAATATGTTCAAAGGAAGATTAATCAGCATCAAAAAAACAGCAAAGAGATATGGAAAATTTTGAAATCTTTATTTAAACCTAGTAATTGCAAACCGCGGTCCGTAACTTCTAATGGCTAATCAGAACAGTCAGAACAAATTATTGCAGCTAAGTTTAATGATTATTTTGTGGACAGTGTTTCATTGATTAACCAATCCATTGAATTGGTCGATGAACCTGACGAAATAAAACGGCCAGTTAAAAGTAGTTGTAGATTTGAAGTTTTTCACCCAATTACATTAGATGAACTTAGAGTTATTTGTTTTTCATTAGGAAAATCTACTGGAGTAGATAATGTTAATGCTAGAGTTATTCAAAAATTGCTTTCATGTCATTGGCCACATCTTGCTGGACCTTATTAATGAATCATTACAAACAAAACAGGGACCACAAATTTGGAAGGAATCCTTGGTGGTCTCTATTCAAAAAGTTGCTGAAACGATTAAAGCCGAAGAGTTTTGTCCCATCAACATGTTGCACACATGAGAGAAAATTTTAGAACTTGTTGTTAAAGGCCAGCTGTTTGAGTATTTAAATAAAAATAGTTTGTTGATACCAGAACAATCGGGATATAGGGTAGGTCATTATTGTGAAACCGCGTTGAATTTGGTATATGCGAAGTGGAAAAATAACTAGGATTGTAAAGATACGATTGTTGCTGTTTTTTGGATCTTAAACGCGCTATTGAAACAATTTATAAGCCCTTATTGTTAAGTACAATCAAGCGCTTTGGAATTACGAGTACTGCATATAAATGGTTTGAAAGCTATTTGCCTGACAGAACTCAACGGACTGTTTTTAATGATTCTGTTTGCAGTTCCGTGGGAAATAACCTTGGAGTGCCCCAGGGAAGTGTATTAGGGCCCCTGTTATTTATTATGTATATTAATGACTTGCGACGTGTTTAACGGGTTTGCGACGTTAATCTTTTTGCAGATGATACTGTGTTATTCATTGCAGCTAAGGATTAAGATGATGCCGTTTTACACTTGAATGAAGATTTGCGTTCTCTAAGTAGATGGTTGAAGTATAAACAGTTAAAATTGAATTCAAGTGAAACTAAACTTGTGTTAATTTCGCGGAATCGAGTAAATAAGAACGTCTCTGTTGTAATTGATGATGAGACTTTTGATCACGTTCGGGAAATTAAATATCTTGGCGTGATTATTGATGACAAACTTAAGTTCAACTCTCACATTGACAATGTCATCAAAAAAACTGCCAAGAATTATGGAATTCTATGTCGACTGAAAAACGATTTAACTATTGCCAGTCAAATACAGCTATACAAATTAATCATCTCTCCTCATCTTGACTTTTGCCCTTCCATTTTATTTCTGGCCAATGCAACACAAATATCGAGATTACAGCGCTTGCAGAGTAAAATAATGCGTTTGATTTTGAGATGCAATAGATTCACTTCCTCAACTTTGATGCTAGACTCCTTACAATGGTTGTCGGTGAAGCAAAGAATTGTATATTTGACTATGGTGTTCTTTTTTAAAGCAGTTAGGGGCTATCCATAAACTACGTAGACAGTTTAGGGGGGGGGGGGGGGTTGGCAATTATCCACGGTCCATACAAATTTTAATAATTTTGTATGGACAATTGTCTACGCAGGGGGAGGGGGGGGTCAAGAATCCCAAAAAATTGTCTACGTAGTTTATGAACAGGCCCTTAATGGTTTGCTGCCTCGATATATGTGTGATCGAATTGAAAGAGGAAGTGACTATCATAGATATAATACTTGAAACGCGGATGAAATAAGAACACCACATTTCTTGACTTGTGCTTCACAGAATTCATTATTTTTTAAAGGAATAAATGTTTTCAATTCGATGCCTAGACATATAAAACGTTCAGCAACACTCACAGAAGTTAAAAGACACTGCATTTCATACGTTAAATCTGTCTTCTGAAAGTTATCCAGTGATTTTTTTTTAAGAATTGACAAATTATGTATCTTGACAAAGTTATTTTTAATGGATTATTTTGTATTGATAGCTGTATTTTGTAACCAAACTTGGAAGCAGGAGTGCAAGTGATTTTGATCGATTGTCTTCATCGACTTTCTGTCTTGTTAATAACTCGACGGCAAACGTCATCATCATCATCTTTCAAAGGCTTTAAGCCTGTACTACCATCGGCCCTTTTCAGGGTCACCAAGATTTTCCAAAAGAGTTAAATTAAATTAGTGAAATGTCTCAACTAAAATTCATAATAAAAGGTTCTTTTCAGGGCAATCATAGTTACACGAAAAATTATAAGCAGAGAGAACCCCGCTCCAATTCATAATCCTACACAAAACACAAGCTCCTGCTGCAGTTAACAAATAACATTTATTATATAAGGCCACGTAGTCCTACATCACCATTGCGCACAGCCCCATAGGGCTGTCATTTGTAGTTTTATTTTTTCAAAAATCACTTTTTCAATATTTTTTTTTAAATTCATAACTTTTGAACAGCTTATTTCTTTTTTCCTTGATTTGTTTTCCGTCGATCTTGTCTTTCGTGCTGAGGATCAATGCTACCGACGCCAGGAAGGCAGCTCGCACACCTGGACCCTACCTATCGACCCATCAACTCATGAACCGGGAACCAACGACTTTACTTCTCCCGAAGGAAGGTGTGATCAGAGATGTTATGCCTCAGAACATCCCGGCGGCGCCGAACCCAGGCCTGCCGGGGTGAGAGGTAATTGCGCTTACCACTACACCACCGGCACTGCTAACTGCTTATTTGATTTCAAAAGCCAAATATCAAATCAAAATTAATTATAAATACTTTTTAGGAAAAATATAATAAAAAGGGAATGGCTCTAATGTTGGCCTACGGATCTAAGATAGGACCTATCGCTAAAAATCTGCTATTTATCAGTTTTATCTAGATGAACACGTCATTGGGATGATACTAATGGATATTTTTGGTCACTATTGAAAATTTAGTCGATTATTGAATTTATGTATGGGCCCAAATTAGGGGCATCCAGGCCGACATTACATTTCCCCTATTTAAAAAAATGGATTTTGTTTGGGAAAACATTCATTGTATATGTTTTTAAATATATAGTAGACAATATTTTTTATATTTTCCATGTATATTTAGACTTTTTACATAACATATCATAAATCAGTGATTTGCTTTTTTTTCGTTTTTGAGATATTTTTCTTTAAGCTATCCACGCAATACTCCTATGAACTAGAGTATCATACGTCTCACCATTGATACATTATTATTATTATTATTTAGCTTTATTAAGGAGGCTTTCAGCCTTGGGCTGGTTCACCTCCAATGACCATTGATACATATCAAAAATAGTCACATAAATATTCTATACCTATGTGCTATGTTCTAGTCGCATAGGAGTATTGAGCGAAACCCCTATGTAGGCATGAGAGAAATATATAAATAATTAAATATGAATTCAAATACAAATTATATTAAAAATATCATCTATAAATAATTATACATAAATATAAATACAAATAATAATAAATATATATATAATAATAATCAGCAAACAAATAACAAAATAAAGTGAGAAATACCAATTCAGTTCTAGTAGATTTTATAGCAAATTAAAAATATGTAAAAGATTTAAGTTTACTCCCTTTTGAAAAGTCGAAAATAAATTGGTTAAAATGCTTTTCAATTTCGAAGCAGATACTAAAAAAATATTTCTGAGATCTCAGCAAGCCGTTGTAAAAAAAAAATAGAAAATAGCATCAGTTTTCAAACTATTGTAGTAACGAGTGGATCGAAAACAGCGAACAAAATGAAGAGAGGCGAAAAATCTGGCACCCTAAACTTAATAACTTCAAAAAATATAACTTAAAAACGTAAAAAAAAACACATTGTTATGTTGAGTAAAAAAGCCAATTTTTTTAAGAAAAAATAATATATAAAACATTTTGCACCCTCTGTCTTAAAACCATGAAAACCAATGTTTTTCAATACAATATCCCAATGTTTAATATCATTGTAATTTTCTTAAAAACATGTTTTATTACATTTTATTTGATATTTGATCTTTGAAATCTGTCCAACGGTTCTTAAGTTAAGATTTTTTGAAACGCCATTAAAAACAATTTTAGACCACTTTAACATGGGAATGGTCACCCAAATGATAAAATAAAAAAAAAATAATTCCGGTCTAATACTTTGCGATAAGGAACAAAAATATAAATTTTGTACGAAATTCTTAGAACTAACTAGAAGTATATCGTTTTCCTACGGAAAAGTTGAATAGGCATGGAAATGTAGGACCTGTTATATTTTCCAATTTTGTGGAAAAAGTTCCATTGAATATTTTTATTGAGGCTACGGTTCAAGATTTGCCTCCAGGGTTAGATGGTTAGGGAAAAGATCAAATTAAAAGACCTAGAGTTGAATCTGCTTTGGAATCGGTAGTCACTAAGCTTCTTAGTTAGGCATCTTCAGAACCAAAATTATTCTACATATTTGACAACACGACTTCCACGGAGTTCAAAATTTATTCCCAGACCAACACATCTCCCATAACCGTAATTAGACACTCCAAAACGACGAAAACACGAAACACACCCCACCCAGTCAAACATCATACTGCCTCCGCACGCCACAAAACCGTCAAAATAGTTTAATGAAGCTACCTACTAATTAGGCCGCGGTGGCAGTAATTATACTACCCCCCTTCCCACCCCTCTCTAATTGATCTTTGTCTCTTCCATCGGCAACCGGCCGGATCGGTGTGTGAGCTGGGGCCCCGAAGGTTAGTTAAATTTTTCAAACTCTACCTCTGCTCAGGTCCGGCTTGCGCCTTGGACGGGTTCGTCACAACCGTTTGTCACTTATCTACTTACATAGGGAGTAGAATAGCACCAGCAGCATGTCACTCTTTGTCCGCGTTGTACGACGCAAATTGGCCACCAGCTGACCGCTCCAGGGTTGGCAGCCATTTTTGTTGACGCAATTAGCCACCGGAGAGGCCTATTTGAAATGCGCGCCCTGTGACTAGGTGACGGTTGGCCATCGTGGGCATGCTTCGTGACTGGAATCGATAATTGGATGTGGGACGGCAGCGGTGCGGTGGCTTGGGGGATGTCCGTGCTGGAGGAATTTGTGTGTCAATTGAAAGAGGTTGGCTTATAAGCGATGAATACCAGATGATTAGTAGATGGTGCCGGAATGCCTTGAATTATTACGCACATATTTTTTTAGATACCATCTTCCTCCTTTTCAGGATCAGAGCTAAATGAAAAATGACTTTACCCTCGAGAAGTCAACGGAAAAAAATTCCAAAAACGTGAGCGCGATAAGCTGCTCGTTGCTGCCGTTGGTGCCTTTGAACTTCACTAGCCCACCGCACCGCTACCTCCAACGTGTGATGAGATTGATGTCTCATCGCGGGGTGACATATCGATTGCAATTAATATCAGGTCTTGTGTGTATCGTCACCTTTCTTTCAATAAAAAGCGAGGGAAAAACGAGAGGCAGCAGCTCAATCAAGTCAACGCGTAAGAACATCATAGTCACCCATCGAATGGGTAGCTTTCATGGATTTTATCCGGTCTTTTTTTTTTGCTTTATTGCGAGCTCGTCTTTGAATGAAGACGTCGTCATCGTTGTCGCCGAGACAGGCCAGGCAGGTAGACCTGGAAGATCTGGATTTAATTATATCGTATTTGCCGGCTTGAGCGGATGAATGCCCGACTATGTTCCGTACTTGGTCACCTTTTATGGAAGGGTCGATTTATAGATACAAGTGAATGCAGTCTAAGAAGCCATGAACAAGCTTTATTAATTGATTTCAATTAATTACGCATTAGTCACCGGCTATAACGAGCGACTTCTAGAAAATTCCAGAAGAATTAAAATTCCCAGAACGATCACAGCAAAACTCTAGCCGAATCGAATATTCGTGACTCCATCGGGCTACCGTTTGCCCTCTCGAATCAATTTCCACCATTTTTCGCAGAAACCGATCGCCTTCGGCTTTCGATCGCCGCCGACACAAAACTACTCATTAACCGGCCATTTTGACCTCAATTAGTCGCACCGGCAAGCCAATCTCCGTCGCAGGGTGGAATCAATCAGGGTTCGATCGGCGCCATCATCATCCGTCATCGGATGGCAAATTATATCGCAGCAGAGAAAACCCGTTCGGTCGTTCCTTCGAAGGTAACCAACCGTATAATTTTAATCCTCCCTCTCCTTTGCTGTTGCTCATCGTCTGCCTCTATGGTGGCATCCAGCATCCGTGTGCAACTCACTGACCCATGGGTACAATTTTCTGCAAATGCTGCATCCATCATACAAAGATACAGGATCCGGTCCCCGTAGCGCTACAGCAGCGGTTTCACAGTTGCAAAGCTGAGGAGAGGAGCCCTATTTAGCAGTGGGAATCGCACGCCCGTTTGGACTATATAGAATTGCCTCTCGCTACGGATAACATGCAGATAATTGCAATTGGCTACCGTTTTTAGCGCTGCCGCTCTGGTGAGGTTCATTGAGAGCTCTCGTCCCTACTAATAGTGGATGAAATTGAGTGGGATTCCAGAGAAAAAAGCGGATTTAGAACCACTGCTCGATGAGTGATAACTTAGTCATTAGGATTTTTTTGTGATTAAGCTGTTTCTGCTCCACCAAAGACAGGTAAGAGAAGGTTCCTTGGTCAAAATTCTTGTGTTGTTATTTTTAGTTTTGTTTTTTTTTCTTATAAAAATTGTCACACAACAGATGATATAAATACTTGGGTTGTTTAAAATATCAATTTTGCTAGACACGTGCTCAATAGGATGGTTCTTTTAAATAAAAAGTAAGAGGTTGTATCCAAGACACGACCGTAGATTTGACGTAGGAATACGAATGGTAGTTTTAATGTCACAGCAAAAGTATAATAGGGGAAATGGCTCTAATGTTAGCCCATGGATCTAAGATTGGGCTCTTCGTTAAAAATCTGCTATTTATCAATTTTATCTAGATGAACGCGTCATTGGGACGGTACTAATGGATATTTTTGGTCGCTATTGAAAATTTAGTCGATTGCTGAATTTATGTATGGGCCCAAACTAGGGGCATTTAGGCCGACATTACATCCCTTTCCCATGTATAATAAATTGATTTCTTACCTGTGAAAAAACTCGAAAGGTTGAAATTCTGAAGCAATTTGAGAGTTCTGCTTTTGAGATGCTCTGTCGGTGTCCATGTTATACAATCCAATCTTCTTACTTGAACTCTTTATTTAACTCTTTTGTCAGTCAAATGCTGCAACATGGCTATATCGACAATCTCGCAAACAATTTCTTAAATATCACTTACTTCGCTTTGAAAAGATTGAACGGCCCATTAATTTGGTATTCGGAAATGAAATATACGTCCTTATTCTGCGAGTCACGTGACTCTCTGTCACCGGTGAGGTGACAATTGTCACCTCGTGTGAGGTGACTCTCCATGTAAATCAAATGGAGAGTCACCTCACACGAGGTGACTATTGTCACCTCACAGGTGAGAGAGAGTCACGTGACTCGCAGAATAGGGGGGATAGTGTAAACGTCCCTAACTTCGGTCTAATATGAAGCCTTCAATTACATTTTATGTCATATCTTGTTTAATAATTGATCTGCAAACGATATTTTACTGGCAAAACGCAAATTTAGATATTCTTATTATTTAGATATTAATTAAACACGACGGAAAATTGTAAAACTCACTTTTTTAACATGAAAACTATCCAGATACGTGGATGATATGTCGGTCTACTGAACTCAAATTGGGTCTATTAATGGATGCAACTTCGTCCTATCGAAGATGAACCTCTATCTACAAAGGTATACCATGTGAAATCGCGCTTCTATTTAACTCCTTTTCATTCACACGTAACCACATTGTTGACGCCACTTACACGTCTCGCGTAAGAACTGATGAGGAAGAAAGAGACAGTGTTTTCTTTCCGGTTGATCCAAATAACATAAACCACGATGCTTTTAGAATCAACATAAAAATCACGACCACACATAAGACGAACTGTCAAGTCAAGTCTAGAGTAACATGTGAAATGAGCCAATGTTTCAAATGTAAACATTGATTTTAAACGTCAATTTCTCACGGATTAAGACTCATTCAGACAAACCAACAGCAGCATCTGGTAGAGTAAATTTGCTCTATCATATGGTGTATTTAGTTTGCGAGGACGTGTTGTGATTCATGAGCAATCGACGTTTACAGTCATTATTTACATTCGGCTCATAGGACATTATCACATGTTGCTCTAGAAGTAATAGTCCTAAGTATAGTCGCTTTATTCATATTCTGGTGGATAGAATCTCGGGAACTAATTGAACTGTCAAATAGCGGAACCTATCGAACAAATCACGACCAACAACAGAAAAGAGCACATCAACTATTGCGAACAAAATTTAGGAAACCCTTTTCTCGTGACTCAAGGCTTGCAAACTAACAGCATCTTAGTGCAATATTTAGAAAAAGGAGACTCTGAACATCTGCTATGTTGTATGTATGTATGCATGTACAGCAATCTTCAATAAGAGGCGTATTTTTCTGGATAACTGGATTTTTCTGGAGCTGACAGAACCTCCTTGATATTTGGAATTCAGTTCCCAGCCAAGTAGAGCAATTCTTTGTTACCCGCTTCTTAAAAGCCGTGGATGAAGCATCTGGAGCCGCAGCAGTGCAACTGGATTTGGTTCAGCTGAAAGTATATGAACGAAATTTGGAGAGCCACTATCAAGAATACTGCGACTTTCATCGTCAAGTCGTAGCGCTCGTCAATCAGGATGAAACCTACATCATTTTCGAAGCTCAATACAACGGAGCGTGTTCTGATCGAATCGCTTATACAATCGATGACCGCTCCTACCGCTGCAAATACCATCCGAACAACCCAGCTTGATGAAGTTCCCCGTATTATCGTGCAGCAGCAACCACTAAAGGCTCCCATTCCTGTCGTGACCGGACCGAGGTTTCCAGCCTCGGACACGGCTACACGAATCTCGGCTGCTAAGCTTCCACTGCTACTGCTGCTATTCCTATTGCTATTCCTGTTACTGTTCCTGCTGCTGCTGCTGCTGTTCCTGTTGCTGCTGCTGTTCTTGCTGCTGCTGCTGCTCGTCCGTCGCCTTCAACGTTCGTCACAAGAATGCCTTCTGCGAGTTCGCAAAAGCAGTTTATTATTATCTTTATTTTAGTTTAACTTGGACGATTACCATATAAATTTTTACTAAGTGATTTAATTGCTTTCTTCATCTTTAGGTATGGGCAAAATTCAAAATTTGTTTTATAGAATTAGTCCTAGACTTAGTACACGGTCGACCACCTTGGTGGGATTGGTTTGTTTTGTTTTTAGAATTTGAAGAGAAACTACTTAATACTACTATTTACAGCTTAAAACTAACCTACTCTACTATATACACTTAACCTACTATGTACAAATTGCTTATTAAAGCATGTTCAGAAAGATTGCATTTTTGAATAAATTTAGTTGTCATATCATCAATTTTGGAATCTACTTTGGGAATTTCTGCCCCTTGATGGAGGTCTGCTATTCTTGTGTCGAATGGACGATCTAGGATCATCCTCAACACTCTATTCTGTGCAACCTGGATTTTGTTCCTGTGGGCCTGAGCGCACGATTCCCACACCGGGGCGGCATAGAAGATCGCGGGGGCTATGATCTGTTTGTAAACAGCCAGTTTGTTTTGCCTTGAGAGGCGGGATCTGCGGCAAATGAGCGGATACAAACACCTAACCAAGGCGGAGCACTTAACTAGGGTTTTCTCTATGTGCGAGCGGAACAGGAGCTTCTCATCGAACAACATCCCGAGATAAGTAACATCAGTGGACCACTCGACCCTTGTACCATCCATTATTACGGTACAGGAGGGAGACGGTTTAAGTTTTAATGATTGTCTGTGAAGGAACATGATCGCTTGGGTTTTCGAGGCGTTGATTTTGATTTTCCACGTGGTGGCATAATCAGTAAAGGTGTCAAGGCATCGTTGGAGCTTGTTCGTAATTTCACGAGGCATCCTACCCTTGACGGCTATCGCGGTGTCATCTGCAAACAGAAAGAACACGCAACCGTCTCCTAGAGGAGGGATGTCCGACGTGTAGATGCTGTAAAGCAGTGGTCCCAGCAGACTCCCTTGCGGAACACCTGCTGGGATCGGAAATTGTCCCGAAAGGGAACTATTCAACGACACCCTGAACGACCTTTGCTGGAGATAGTTACGGGTGATTTTCACAAGGTATGGTGGAAAGTTGGAGTTACAAAGCTTGTATATAAGTCCGTCGTGCCAGACATTGTCAAACGCCTTTTCGACGTCTAACAAGGCCATGGCTGTGGACTTGGATACAGCTTTGTTACTCCGGATGTTATTCATCACCCGCACTAGCTGATGATTGGTGGAATGCCCCTTACGGAACCCGAACTGTTCCGGAAGAAGAATGTCATGTTCCTCCACAAACTTGTTTAGTCGGCTGAGGATCAATTTTTCGAACAACTTGCTCAGCGCTGAGAGCAGGCTAATCGGTCTGTAGCTTGACGGTAGTGAAGGGTCTTTCCCAGGTTTGCGGATCGGGATGATTTTTGCCACCTTCCAGATGCTTGGAAAGTAGTGCAGCTCCAAGCATCTGTTGAGGATGGCAGCCAGCAGCGAGTGCACCCTCGCGCTGAGATTTTTCAACTCTAGGTTGAATATTCCGTCAAACCCGGGAGCCTTCATGTTCGTACTGTGTTTCAGCGCTGAGCAAATTTGTTCCTCTGTAATCCGTTCTTCTGGAGGGACGGCACAAGGGGAGGCATCTAACGTCTGGACGCACTGCACAACCTGGTTCTCGAGTGGACTTGGGATTGTAGAGCCAAGCAAATGCGACTGGGCAATGTGCTCCCCAATTGCATTGGCCTTCTCTTCGTTGGTGATAAGCCGTTCGTCATTGACTCTAAGTGGTGGAATGGGCTTGGGGTGAGACTTCAGCACCTTGGCAACCTTCCAGAATGGTCTGGAACGGTCGTCCAGGTTCTGAACGAGCCGCCCGAAACTCTCGTTCCGGATTGAGACCATTCTGGAAGCGATCTGCCGATTCAGATCGACCATTTCGTATTTACGCTGCAGATCCCCAGTCCGCTGAAACTGGCGTCTACGAACATTTCTGAGCCGAATCAAGAGTTTGGTGTGGGAATCAATTGCTTGAAACTTACCCCTCACAGGAACTCGTCGAACGCACTCTTCGTCAGCCACGGATATGGCTTGATGGAGACCCTCCAGGGCCCGGTCGATGTCATCCACTGTGTCGAGCGGTGGGTTGTCGTCGATGTGGCGGTCGACCACGCGTCGAAACTGGACCCAGTTGACTCGATGGTAGTCCTTCCGCTGGCACGGTGCAGGGGCCACGTTGTAGCCCAGCTCGGTCAGCACCGGTTGGTGGTCCGAACTCAGGTCGTTGACGGCAACCGGCTTGGCTAATCTGGTGTTTGCCAAGAACAGGTCCAGCGTCGATGGGTTGCCCGTCGGTGATGTGAAGGTTGGTTCGTCCGGAAATCAGACGGAATAGAGACCATGCTGGGAATGGTCGAATAGCAGGCGGCCGTTCTGGTTCTGCTGGTAGTTCCGCCAGGCCTCGTGCCGGGCGTTCAGGTCCCCTCCGATTACAAAGCGGGCATTGGTGTGGGTTATGATGGCAAGGTCGTTCTTGAACTGCTGTGCTGTACCATTGCTAACGGTACATTGCCGGGGGCAGTAGACAACGATGAACCGGACGTTTCCGGTCGATGTTTCCACCTCAACGCCGACGGCCTCGATGATGGAAGTGCGGTAGTGGGGTAGGGTGCAGTACTTGATGCCTTTCTTGATGATGACCGCGACACCGCCCCCCCTGGAGCTGGTGCGATCAAGCCGGACAATGCTGTGGTCGGGCAGCCAGAAGCTGTCACCGGTCTTGAGGTGGGTCTCGGTGAGAAGGCCCACGTCGATGTCATGCTTGCGGAGGAAGTCTGCAAGCTCAATGTTTTTCGCCCCTACGGAGCGAGCGTTCCAGTTGGCGATCTTTATGGGTTCACGGTCCATAATTAGCGACGAAGGAGATGATAGCTTGGAGCTGTTGTGTTCTTGTTGCGCAGGTGCGCTTGATGAGGTGGGCCTTCTCACCGGTCTTGAGGTGGGTCTCGGTGAGAAGGCCCACGTCGATGTCGTGCTTGCGGAGGAAGTCTGCAAGCTCAATGTTTTTCGCCCCTACGGAGCGAGCGTTCCAGTTGGCGATCTTTATGGGTTCACGGTCCATAATTAGCGACGAAGGAGATGATAGCTTGGAGCTGTTGTGTTCTTGTTGCGCAGGTGCGCTTGATGATGATGGCCTGGGCCAACAGTGTGACGATCTCATCCGTTGACAGCGGAGAATCGTCTGTAGCTTCACCGGTTGTACCGGCCAATCCCGGAGCAGGGGGATCCGTCGATGGCCCGGAGGCTTGACCGGGTACTGCAGCGGCAGCCAACTGTTGGTTGAGCGGGAGCGGCGGCAACACTGGAATTGGCCGTGATTGGACCGGTGATAACGGAGGAAAGTTCTGCGCGTTGTTTTCTGGAACCTTCTTGCGACCGGGCTGGCTGTTGGACGAGGCCTTCTTCCGGATCTCGGCGTATTCGGCCCGCTTCGGACAGGCCTTACTCGTGGCCTTGTGGGCGGCACCGCAGTTGGCGCATGTGGGAGTGGCTTCCTCGATGCTGTCGCAGTTGTCGATCTTGTGGTTTTTGCCGCATTTGATGCAGCGGCTGGCCATGCGGCAATTCCTGGTGCCGTGCCCGAACAATAGGCAGTTCGAGCACTGAGTGACGCCACGGTGGGTGGGTTTATACCGCTCCCACTTCACTACGATGTGGAACAGTGTGCGTGTCGTCTGGAGATCCTTCACGGTTGTGGAGTTCTTCTCCAGATGGACCAGGTAGAGCTGGTCACGATACTTGATGGCCTTGCTGCGGGTCATCTTGTGGACTTCGACCGGCTTGAGGCCGTTCGCCTTAATCTCGTCCATTAAGGTGGTGGTGTCCATGTCGTGGAGCCCGCGCAGCACCACTTTCAGCGGCTTGGTGGCCTCGATGTCGTGGGAGAAGTACTCCAGCTTCATTCTGTCCAAGAGGGCCTGAACTGCGTTGAAGTGTTTTTCGGCCGGGACCATCAGTTTGTAGCCTTCCGTGCACCGTTGAATGGTGCAGCGAAGGCCCTGCTTAATGTAGAAATCCAGCTGCTCCCATAGCCCGGGAGGGAAGCCCTTCACATAGAAGGGTGGCAACTTAACTTTTTTCGGCACCGTCTCAGGGTCCGACTGCGGCTGCGCTCCGTTCTGCAGGGCGGAGAACGGATTGTTGCTCAGCAGCTTTTTTGCTGCTGATACGGTGGCGCTGCTGTCTTCAGGTCTGGGTCGTTTAGTTCCGGGAGGCCCCGGCTGCGGGTCCGCAACGCCTGTCGGGATGGGCAATGGGGTTTTCTTCTGCTTCTTCTGGGCTGGCTCGGTGGTCGCGCCGTCTCCTGGGAGAGTCTGTTTTCCCGGTAAACCGGCACTCGCGTTACCGCGCGATTTCTTACCCATGCCTTCTGCGAGCTTAGTTAGCCCATATTTATACCAAAAGAATGTTCCCTATTTTACACAGTACTGCTAGCTGTCTCGGGATTTGTCCTCACAAAGCAATGATAGTTAGATTTTATTCACATTCACGCTAATTTGGGTTTACTCAAATTACGCGTTCCATTAATGACTTAATTTTCATTCATTTTTTTAATCATTATTATTTTACACCAACTCTATACACCACAATTCCTACCTTCGATGGAAAACCCGAGAGCTGGCCGCGCTTCAAGGCCATGTTTCTCGACGTGATGCAAACGTCAATCGACTCCAACGCCATCAAGCGTTACCATCTCGACAAAGCGTTGATTGGCAATGCCGCAGGGGTTATCGATACCTGTACTCTGAACGAAAACAACTACACCCGTGCATGGAACCTGCTTGAAGAGCGGTTTGAGGACAAGCGCCCAATCATAGATACTCACATTCTGGGTATGCTACACCTGAAGAAGATTACCAGAGAAAGTTTCAAGGGCCTCCGTGAATTGATCGATGATGTGTCACGTTACATCGATGGACTAACCCTGAGGAGGATGAAACTAATGTTCTGCCCGACAACAACTCAGCAGCACGAGACTCCTTGAACTGTATCTTAGAGTCAACGCACTACTGGGCAAACTGGAGGGGCTACGCGGACGAAAAGGCACTCAAGCTTTAAATTTAACTGAAACACAGCGCGGATCAATTTAAACACTGTATTTTCTCCAATTAAACGATAGTGTGGATTGTGTGGTGTTGTGTTCGATTTTCTTGGCACATACCCTTGATGACGATGGCGACTACAACGACTGCAGAGCAGCGAGCGCTCGCTGTGGTTCCGGAATGATCCTTAAAGGCCGATCTTGTCAGCAAGATGGCGGTACCACCGCTCGGTGAAATTCCGGTACAATTCCGACAATGGCAGACGAAGCGAGGCTGACCGAACGTCGGCTGTAGTGCGACGGCGGACGAAGCCGGTCGACGACGGCAAAGCCGCCTTCTGTCGAACCGGGAAGGGGGGAGAACGATGTCCTTTACGTTTAGGTCAAGGTAACTAAATGTCACCTAGACCGTAGTGTGCAATTGCGGTCCTTGACGCGCCAACCAGAAAACCATTTGATTGGTTGAAAAGAAAGGTTCTGAATCACCAGAATTGGTGATTTACACTTCACCTTGATTCACTACTCGCACTGTATTCTGTTAAAGTGTATTTCACAGACACTTCTGGTCTACACGCTCGCCTGAGATAAAGTGAACGATGGCCGTTCTCTAAGCATCGCAGAACCCTTCAGCTCATCACCCGTGACTCCGTGTCACCATTTTGCCGCGGCCATGCGCGCGTTATTCAGCAGTCAGCCGTTAAGCATGGCCGTATCGTCTGCCCAGTGGGTTTCACCGCAAGTGTTACACACATTTATTTGAATGCTCGATCACATGGTGCATATTTAAAATATTGTATTGGACCTTTGTAACAGAACGGTTACAAGGATGACCGGAATGTCAGAACTTTTCGTCGTGAATCTTGTGGTGACATCATTGCACATCAAAATTCGCATGGAGTGGGAAGCAACGGTACCTCACAAGGAAACACCAACCTACCAAGCAACGGTGGATTTCCTGAAGAAGCACTGCTCAATCCTGGAGCGGTGTGAAGATTCGTCGATGAAGCCTTCCGTGTTGAAGCCATCATTTCCTGCCAAGAGCCCTACAAGCATACTGAAGTCCTGTGCTGTCACCGAGAAAGCGGAACCGACCTGCGATGTGTGTGGCAACGGAGGCCACCCAAACTTCAGATGCTAAGCCTAAGAGAGCTAAAGCTTTGTTTTAACTGTTTGCGGAAAGGCCACAGAAGTAGTGTGTGTAGATCCTTGTCCAACTGTTTTTTATGCAAAGGTCGACACCACACCCTTCTCCACTCTGATCAATCGATCGTTACTAACCTGAACACCGAATCCGATGAGTCGGATTGCAAATCCCTACCTAATACTAACCCAATACAGTCCACTGGTGCAATCTATTCCACTTGTTCTAAAAATTATCATCCACCTCTGAACAACAGCCTGTTGATGACAGCGACGGTTCATGCTTTGGATGCCGATGGGAAGCTGCAGCCGCGTCGTGTTTTCCTAGATAGTGGTTCACAGGTACATCTAGTTTCTCGTTGTTTTTTCAAGTCCTTGAATTTCAACGAAAGTTGAGGCTGTTGGAGCCAACGATCAAAGATCACCCATATTTGAAGTGGTGAAACTTCAAATCCGTTTTCGCTTTTCTGAATTCCATGAGCAGTTGGAGTGTCTCGTTACCGATCGAGTCCGGCAGTTCCCATCGACATCAAGGCATGGAATCTACCGTCTGGAATTCCCCTTGCTGATCATACTTTCCACATCCCTGGAGAAGTAGATTTGCTCATCGGAATTGAACTATTCTTGAAACTGTTGATGCCAGGGCAAATCACAATTACTGAAAACCTGCCAATCCGCCAGGAGACTCGTCTCGGATGGGTAGTCGCTGGAGCGATTAGACCAACTAATCCAGCTCGAGAACAGCAACACTGTTACACAGTAGGTGTTCAGTCGTTCACAAATCCTTTTGAAAAACCTTGTTCCCCGAACGAAGTTTATTCCTCCACTTATCTAAGAAAAAAATCCGCTTACTCTTTTGATCTAGTTCCTCGTCCAACCAGAAATTGTGCCAACATTTCTCTGACCGTTGATACTCTAACCAAACAACAATTCAAACCAAGTCAAGCTACCGATTTAAAAATCTCCTTCATGTTGCAAAATCACTACCAAGGCAACAGAACAGTTCTACCCCAGTTGATATTCCTCTAGCTCCAACTCTGTCATTTGGTAAAACCTTATTACCTAAAACTGTTCGTCTACCTTGTAATCCAGTACCATCTGAAGATCTGAATTTAACCAAACCCAATCAACCCACAATCAATGTTCCCTTGATGAAGCCATTTACCCTTGGATATTATCTTGCCACTAACTGTTTTGTCATTCGTGCAAAATCTCATAGTCCAGATAAGCATCTGCTAAATCCGGTACTGTCCAGATTTTCTACCAAACCTAGTTTTCGCCCGGCGAGAGAATGTTCGCGCACGAGGCGAACGTTTTGTGTGATTTTCTTGTATTTATTCTTATTAGTGCTGATTAGATTGATCCCCGTTTTCCGTCTCATATTATTTGGTAAAGTCCCATCCATTAACCGCGAGCCGACCGCGGGTAATCGGTCGCCCCACTAACAACAACCCTGTTCCACTTCAACACACGCACTACCGAAAGTGAGCATGTTGGCGCAAGCTTTGGCTCCTCCCACTAGTAGCATTTCCTATTGTAGCATAGCAGCGAGGAGAAGAAGAAGAATAAGAAGAAAAATTGAGCATATAAATGTAGCCACCTTTCGCGCAAAGCTTAGTTTCCTTTTTCAATTTAAAAAAAAACCAATTCCACAGAGGTAATCATTCATTGCTAGACCGTCTAGCAGTATAGTTCGTTCGTTTGTTGGCTTCGCTTTCGAGTTTTTTCTAGTTCGTTTTATTGTTACGTTTACGTCGTGGAAGTGACGTCATCGACAGGCGCATTGGCAAGTCTAATTGCACTACTAGTTACTTCTGCATCAGAGGGCCCTAGCAAGAAGGCCCAAACGGACGCCAGCGCTGCTTTGGATGACGCAGCTAATCGGCTGCTACAGAGCAACCAATTCTCGGTGCTCGGAGTTGAAAGTGGCGGTGGTTACCTCGCTGAAATTGCCAAAAAGGAGCGGATTCCCCCACTCTTTACCCCGATGAAGGACGTCGCCCAGCTTAGCGATGAGCTGGCAAAACGCAAATTGTTCCCGCGATTCAAATTCTGTAGCGTTGGAACAAAGATCATGTGCTCCAGCCTACAGCAGTACAAGTCGGTCGGTGACCTTCTGAAGAACAGCACAGTGGAGTTTTACACTCACTATTTGCCTTCGATGAAACCATTGAAAGTTGTTTTACGAGGTCTGCCGTCGTACGAAGCGGCTACCGTAAAAGATGAACTGATGATGCTCGGATTGAAACCGGATTGAAGGGCTCCACCGTTCTTACTGCGCTCAAGAGCAACATACGTGACCTGTTTCAGATCATTATCGACAGGGAATACTACAAGCCGCAACACCGTGATGTGACCCAATGCACAAGTTGCCTCTTCTTCGGCCATGGCATGAAGAACTGTCATATGAAACCACGCTGCGACAAGTGTGCTATGGCCCACTCGACAATGCCCTGTGCTCAAGCTGATGACACCGGCCCGAAGTGCGTGAATTGTGGCGGAACTCACCGTGCCACTACTCGGGACTGCCCCAAGCGAACGGAATTCATCACCATGAGGAAGAAGGTGGCTACTAGCAACCAGCCAGACCGGCATCGAAATAAACGTGCACCATCACCCATCACGGACGAACAATACCCGGCAATTCATCCTCGTCGTCTGGTCCCAAATCTTCCACCGCTACCTCTCAACAACAGTCAACGAGCCGCCCCCTCAGCTCAGCATCGCCTTACTGCTGCTGCAGCTCTGCCAAATCAAGCTTCAGCCTCGGCGCCTGGACTATCGTATGCTCGTGTTGCCTCAGGTGACTCAATTGACGAATCTCCGTTAACATCAGAGGAACTAGTAACGCTGGTTGCAGAGGTGATCGTCATTCTGCGCACCTGCAAGTCTCGATCTGAGTATGGACCGTGAAGCTATAAAAATTGCAAATTGGAACGCTTGCTCACTGACGAACAAGCATAGAGAGCTACTCGATTTCCTCAACACCAAGGAGGTCGACATTGCTATCATCACCGAGACGCATTTGAAGCCCAAACTGAACGTATTCCTTCCCGATTTCCGGCTCGTCAGACTTGATCGCACCTGCTCTGGAGGTGGAGGAGTGGCCATCGCTGCAAGACGGAACATCAGTTGCCGGCTGCTACCAAACTTCCAGCTGAAACAATTGAAGCCATCGGAGTGGAGGCGAGCACATCACTTGGCCCAATCACCATCATCGCGGCCTACTGCCCCAAGCAAACCAACATCAGGGACGGGTCGTCAGTGGCCCTCCGGAAAGACATCATCAAACTCACCCGGAGGAGCGGGAACTTTATCATCGCTGGTGATCTGAACGCAAAACACCAAGCTTGGGGCAACGGTCGGAGCAATAGAAACGGCATCATCCTCAATGAAGACCTTCAAGAGAGCCACTATACCATCTTGGCCCCGGACTCTCCCACCCGGTTGAGTCGGTCTGGGGTCCATGCGACCATCGACATCTTCGTCAGCAACATGGGACACAACATCTCGCAACCTGTGGCATTCCAGGAGCTGAGCTCGGACCACTACCCGGTGGTGGCCGAAGTTGGATTCTCGGTAAACCGATTCGAAGCTTCCCGGCGCAACTACTATCGAGTCAACTGGGCGCAATATCAACACTGCGTCGACACAACCATCGACTACGATGTCCAACCGGAGACGGTGGAAGATGTTGACCGGTGTCTACAAACCATCGAGGAGGCGATTTCCCGGGCCAGGGAACAACACGTGCCAGTATCTAGACAGGTGAGTAACACTCTGAACCCTGACAGCCCTACCAAAGATCTCATTAGACTCCATAACACCATTCGTAAGCAGTACCAGTGTACTGGCCTGCCCAACTTGAAGACCAATTGTAATCGATTAACAAAAATCATTCAGGCCAGGATAGGATGGTGAATCCTAGAAAAAACGATTTTGCTAGTAAGATCCGCTCTCTCCCAGATTGTGCTAGGCCCTTCTGGAGACTTATAAAAATTCTCAAAAACAAGCCTAGGCCCATTCCACCACTGACCCCACTGGATCGTCCCGGCGACCCAGTGGTTCATCTGATAACTCCTGAAGAGAAGGCTGCCGCGATAGGTCAACACTTCATCAGCTCCCATAATCTCGGACAAAACATCGTCAGCCCTCATGAATCTGAGGTTGTCAAATGCAACCAATATTCTTCAGATTCCTAACATTTTTCCAGAGGAATCCAAGATTACAGCTGACGAACTGTTGGCCTATATCAAATCATCTAAAAACATGAAGGCCCCAGGTTTCGACAATATCCTGAATCTGGAACTCAAACACTTGAGTTCCAGATTCTACAGCCATCTGGCAATGATTTTTAATCAGTGCCTCAGACTTGGATACTTCCCCTCGTGTTGGAAGTCAGCTAAAGTCATACCCTTCCGGAAACCTGGGAAGGATCCGTCCTCTCCTTCAAGTTATCGACCAATCAGCCTTCTCTCAGGGTTATCTGAGAGCTCTGACTGCCAAACTTCAGAGATACCTGAATATTTCAACAGCTGGAAGATCCGTATCAACGCGGCAAAGACCCAGGTCATCATCTTTCCACACTCAAAATCTCCCATAATTGTTCCGTCTGAAAATAATAAGATCTGCCTGAACGGCACAGTCAGTGGTGGAATGGTCCAAAGAGGCCATGTACCTCGGGCTAACACTAGACAGCAAGCTTCTTTTCAGGGAGCACGTTGACAAAACGAACCAAGTGCAACATCTTGATAAGATCGTTGTATCCACTTATGAACAGGAAGTCAACCCTGTCCCTGAAAAATAAGCTTGCTGTCTACAAACAAATCATCTTTCCTGTAATCGAGTACAGTATGTCAATCTAAGAGAGTTGCGCAAAATGCCATCACCTTAAACTCCAAAGGATCCAGAACAAGATCCTTAGGATGGTTCTAAACAGTCCCACGCGAACTAGAAATTCTGAGATCCACCTCCTGGCTGGAATTCAAACATTAGAAGAACGGAGAGTTTTCATCCTGGAAAGGTTCAGAGACACCTGTCTGAGATAAAGTCACCAGGTCATACGTGATCCTAGCACGTTAGGTTAAGTTATGTTTGTAGTAAGGTAGGTTATCACTTTTTTTTTTAATTTAAACAAAACACACCCCTTAAGAGGTATGCTGTAAACTATTTGCAAAACAAAAATATTAAATTAGGATAGCAAATTAAACAAAGATGAAGATTCGGGTAGGCTAATGAATTAAAATGTAGAATCAATGTCCAATCATAAACAAACAGAAATAAACATAATTTTAGTAGTAGTAAAGGTGGTCATTCTCTAAAACAGGCCTGATAGGACTAGGAACTGTTACTAATAATAATTGAAATTCAAAAGAACTAAAGTTCAAAAGACGCATCGGTGTCACTTGGTAAGTAATACATGTAAACCACACAAATACAAGAAACAAAGGTAATTTAAAGTCAAAAAGTCGCAAAACGCATATACGTGTACCAACGATTGTATCGAACGGATCATTTATACAAAAATTAAACTAATCAAAATACGCATTCTCCTTTTCCGTGACAAGCCGAAACCCAGCAGCCTTTCTCAAGGCTCACAATGCGATAATCCTGCAAGTCAAGCATTTCGTAACCCCCCATTCATACCTTTGGTATTCCCCTTCAAGAGGGAATTGGCCGTACAGCTGGGATCCTCCGAGCCAAGGATTGACCACACCATTTTCAGTGTCCGTAAGCGGAAAATGATGAAAAGGTAGAATGTTTAGATTCACTCCAAGACTGAGAAAGTCATTCAACCTAAGAGTCTAAAGTTTATTTTATAAGCAAAGATCATCAGAATATTTTTTTTGAAATCCCAAAGCTTCCACAAACCATCCAGAACATACACAAACCCCTACTTTTTGTTTTACTGATGAAGCTAAATGAACAATGCACATCCTCACTCGTAGAAAGGGGCATTCTTGTGCACCCATAGCACCCAGCCAATCAGTCATGAGGGTAGCACGGTAGGCACGTTGAAATTCTTGCACGCACTTCTGCACTCGAGGCGTTCAATTGCCGTCACCGACCGACGACGAATACTTTCCCTGGATCTCGGTTGTGCTCTCGGAAATCAGTCCCGAAAACCCGTTCCCAGGAAGTCATCAGCAGCGCTCGTGAGCACGCATAACCCACCTCGGATGCTGCGCCGTCGACTGCCAAAGTGCGCGCGCACCAATGCGTGATGTCGACATCACTCTGCGGACATACAATTGCACACTGCACTCGGGATGCACTTGGATGATGTGTAATTGGCAGCAGAGCAATTATCGGTGCAATTGGATGCGAGTAATTATGCTAATAAGCCGTTGCAAAGTGTACGCGCTTCGTGCATGCAGCAGCTAGCAGGTCGATTTTGTGTTTGCCCGTTGATGTCTCCTCAGCATTCACCCAACTGTGCAACGCAGTGCTCACATTCCGTCAGGTTGACCGAGGTGGTATCGTCGTTCGTGTTGTTGTTATTATCGTTATTATTGCTATCGACGACAATGTTGGAGCTGTACGCGGAGCTCATTTCAGACTCCCGGGTCAATAAAGTACGCTTTTTTACAAGCTGAACCTGTCAATAAAACTCACCAGCAAAATACCTCCTCACTTTATGGCTTTGGCATATGTTGCAGAAACACACCTGAAAATGATTGGATTCCATAAAAATCAGCGCGCGGATCAGCTCGGGCAGTTCAAAATCAAGCTTGACACGAGCTTCGAGTGCGGATTTGAATAATCCTCTAAATAGTCATTTCCACACATGGTCGGTTTGGTTGGATGCACTGCTGCACTGGTCGTCGGTTTTGGTGCGAAATTTTATCGCCCTTCATTTCACAACTCCCACCATAAAGCTGCGGACGAACGGTCGCTCGGTCGGTCTGTCAGTCAGGGGTTGGTGTGGCACAATGCAGCATAACAAGATGTTGGTAGATGAATTACGGCTAATAAAGTTCGCTGTGGATAGGGAAAGGGAGAGAGTGGGAGAGTGGGAGAGACACTGGGAAGGATGATGAGCGAGCAAAACAAACAATCTGATTTTAATAAGATCGGTTAGGCTGCTCCGAAACAACTTTATGATCTTGGGTCTTCGAGGGGCACCATGTTTGCCAGGGGAGTCGTAAAAGTCGATCATAAATGGGCCCGTGAGCAGCGAAACCATAATTGTCTTGTGAAATTCCAATCCCGGGCCATTAGCCAGTGCTGATGGGTGGTAAATTGAGTTCAGCGGTGTTTCGAATACTTGGAATTTCTGGCTGTGGATTGGAGACTTTGTGATACAATTTTAATCGCTGCTGGTGCGTTTGGCTTCTTAAGCTTAGTGGACATCAACTTGGATTTTGTAGAAAGTAATTAATTCGTCAAAGAGCTTGGTGTTGATTTCAGTAAAATTGTATGTTTAATAACTTCAACAAGATCTGAATACTTCACATAAAAACGGGCTAGGTGCAGAATTTTATTAGTAAACCTTAAAACGGGGTATCTTTGATAATGCGGGTAACTTTGATAGTATAATATAATGGATAAATTTACTCTCTGCGCTTTTTCTGAATTAGAAACTTTGGTTCCATATTGTAGCTTAGAGTATTTCCATTGATATTGAACGTAGTTTTTTTATAGTAAATGTTACACATTTTACAAACATATAAAAACACAATTTTCGTGTTTTTCACCTGTTTGAAAAAAAAACTCTCAAACCATAACTGATGAAATGTATTTCCGATATTGCCATCACAAATGCAATGTTGTTTTCTTATTGCGTATAATATACTCACAAATCCATGAAGAAAGAGCTGTCACACGGCATGTTTTTGAGTAAAAACGCAATTGCATCCTGCTCCAGGTTCCTCCGGGGGCATACTGGATGTTCCGAGAGCTGCCAATGTGGTCACTGATCCATTTTAAGTTTAATGAATGCCTATTCCATTCAGAGCCCAACACTCCAAAGTTGACCAAAAATTTGCCTATCCTAGTTATTTTGAGTAACCCTGCACATAACGGCGCCGGTGGTGTAGTGGTAAGCGTGATTACCTCTCACCCCAGCAGGCCTAGGTTCAATCCCAGTCGGCGCCGCCGGGATGTTCTGAGGCATAACATCTCTGATCACGCCTTCCTTCGGATGGGAAGTAAAGCCGTTGGTCCCCGGTTCATGAGTTGATGGGTCGATAGGTAGGGTCCAGGTGTGGTAGCTGCCTTCCTGGCACGTCGGTAGCATTGGTGCTCAGCACGGAAAACAAGATCGACAGAAAAAACAAACCAAAGGAAAAAAAAAAATTATTCAATTAGGGAGTCGAGTTTCGAATGCCTTTGGATACGGTTGTGTCTTAAGTTTCTTCTCTGTTTTGTGTGTGCATTAGCTTTCATAGTTTTCGGCTGCATGTGCCGGATTAGCGCTGGCACTCTGCCTCCCGGACGGTTATACGTGTGTGAGTGGTGGTTTTCTCGCTTTCCGAGAAGTTTTAGAATCGAGAAAGAAAACATGATTCATCATGTTTACAAGTAACAGAAGATTTGACGCTATCTGCGTTGTTTGATTTTTTCTCCCGGTCCTGAAAATTTGTGGCATCGCGAGCGATAATTTTAATTTTAGTTTATTTACGCGGTGATGAATTTGGTTCACTCGCAACTATTTTTGAAAAAAAAAAATTAAATGTTTTCGAACGAAAGTGCTTCTGAACGTGTTTCGTAGTTGGGTGTGGTGAAATTCGTGCATTCCCGGTTGATTTTGGAAATCCGTATCACAAAATTGCCCACCGATTCCCTTTTTTTGCCGTTCGACGACGACGGGTGTGCTTTCGCGAGAGTGACGTTTATTTGATCTGTTTCTTTGCACGGGTGTGTTTTTTTTTGTAACTAGCGTAAGTGTGCCTGCGATTTGCATTGAGTGTCGGAGATTGTAAGTAATCTGAAGGATGCCTCGCTGGATACGCCCAGGACTGGACGGGCAGTAGCTGGTGGCCGTGAACGGTTCCTGAGGAAAGCACTAGATGCAACCCTCCTCCCAGATGACCATGGTAAAACAGGACGTATTGGTATTGGAAGGTAATTGCTATTAGATATTTTGCAAACAGTGACAGATAGCGGACATGAAGAACCAGTGGAGGTGCCGGGCAAAGGTGTTTATTCTAGACAAATTGTAAGTTACAAATTCGCTGTTGTCGTTGTCGTAGGCGCCGTCGTAGTCGCTGTCGTAGTCGCTGTCGTAATCGCCGTCGTAGTCGTAGGCAGTACCGTTAGTATATTTAAAATTAACCACCAACCGCTGAAAATATGAATTATAGCGTATTTCTGTTGTTCATTACATGCCAAGTGAAATTCGAGAACGTAATTTCATTTGAATAGCTTGTTCAACCAGGCCTTAAACAATCGTCACGTCGGTCATAGCTTATTATGATTACCTGAACCATGCGTAAAGAGAAAATCGAAACATTTAACGTCGTGTGAAAATGGATCTTAATGAAGGCCTCTTTCATAGCTTTTAGTTTAAGGATTTCAAAGATCGTTGGTTGCAGTGGCTTGCTTACTGAGCAGAAAAACGCGGTCCCAGATCCTTTCATATTAAAAATGTATGGTTAGATCACTTGTTTATCGTGTTTTTCGTAAAACTTTTCGTTGTCGTCGGTGCCGGGTCTGAATAGTCATAAAAACTTGAGCAACGCTATAATGTGATATGAGGGGCTCGGTGGCCTTAGAGCAACCGGTTTTGCTTACTGAGCAGAACATCATGAGTCTAATCTCAAGCCCATCCACATTCAAGATTCGTCAATCGTTTTATTTGTGTATTATCAATCAAATGCAGCAAATATACGGGAAATTTTATAAGCAAAAACTTTGCCGAAGACACTTTAACCTCATTTTTAATCGTTAAAAAGTTATTCGTGATTTACTGTTGAAAGAAAAGTTCAGAATTTCAATACTTGCAGTATGTCCACCAGCAAATCAAACTATCATTGAAATTGATAAATGCAAATCACCTACTTTGTTACAAATCACTTGATAAAATTTCTAGATAAACATTTCAAAACGTCCTATCTGCATTGATATATTCTCTTCATCGACTTTCTGTTTCGTTAATAACTAAGCTGCAAAACATTTCCCTGTTGTATTTGACGTTCTGGACGCCAGATGTGGTAAAATTAGCGGAAAATCTGTTTGCATCGCAGTGGCTATCAAAAGAGAAAGTCGAATAAGAGAATCGATCAAAGTAGTTAGGACCATTTGAAATGTTCATCGAGATTTGTTTCGAAGTTTCTAGAATTCAATAGGAGGATATATGAGCGGAGAGGGATCACAAAATTTATTAGTTTCAATTTGGTTGCCGTAGCTTGATGGCGTTGGAGTCGATTGACGTTCGCATCACGTCGAGAAACATGGCCTTGAAGCGCGGCCAGTTCTCGGGTTTTCCATAGAAGGTAGGAATGGGAGCATTTAGTGGTTGCTGCTGCACGATAATACGGGGAACTTCATCAAGCTGGGTTGTTCGGATGGTATTTGCAGCGGTAGGAGCGGTCATCGATTGTATAAGCGATTCGATCAGAACACGCTCCGTTGTATTGAGCTTCGAAAATGATGTAGCTTTCATCCTGATCGACGAGCGCTACGACTTAACGATGAAAGTCGCAGTATTCTTGATAGTGGCTTTCCAAATTTCGTTCATATACTCTCAGGGGGTCCACGGCTTTGAGGATGCGAGTAACTTTTGCTTTTGCCTGCTCACGTTATTACTCTCGATGGTACCTTATATCGAGAAACAAAGCTTACTGTACACCTAGGACACTGACGTACTGCGTTTACAAGTGTAATTTATGTTGAGTTGAGTTGTTTGTCTCGGTATCACTGTTTGGTATTATATTTTATCTAGTGGAATACGGGGCCAATCTTTAAATCCATAGGCTAACATTATAGCCCTTTCCCGGAAATGAATTTGTAATACAATTTCAAATAATTCATACGAGTTATTAATCGAAATTTTGTGTAACAGCCAAGTGAACAGATACACTTTCGTTGGTGTAGGTAATGCAAAACACTACCCAAGACTTACTGCACATTAGGGCGGTTCAAAATATGGATTTTTCTGCAACAAAGCTTAGTCGATTCTATTTTTTTTTCCGTGTTGGGTATTTTGATCACTGCGACCAGATCAAGTGTGGTATATTTTCCGGTTTAATATTGCTTTATCAGCATGCCGTATCACCATTTTGTGAAGCGACCGACATAGAGTGACCGAAAGCATTTTCCCATTTCGAATGAATTGCACTACTTGGCTAGGAACTGAATTCCAAATATCAAGGGGGTTCTGTCAGCCCCCTATCCAGAAAAATACGCCTCTTATTGAAGACTGCTGTACAAATATACATACATACATACAACATAGCAGATGTTCAGAGTCTCCTTTTTCTATTCCACATAATAGACACATGTCCTCTTGAAGTTTTCCTATTAGCTTCAAGTGATATTTACATGGACAGTGTCCTATACTGAGATCTTTTTTTGATAATTCAAAAATGTTGTTAGTCATTGAAATTCTCGGATTAATAAACCGTTTCGACTGCCTAGCAATGAAATTGTTGTTCCAATTGGTCTCCAGTTTCATTTTTCCCCATTTCTTGAACTTCATTCTAAGAGAGCAAGCGGAAACTCCGCAGAATGGTTCTGGTCCTATAAATTGTTGAGATGATCCAAGCCTAGCTAGTGTGTCGGCTTTCTCATTCCCTTGAATTCCGCAGTAACCAGGAACCCAAAATAGGTTCACTTGGTTTTGGCAGGCCAATTTTTAGAGATGTGATATTTTTTCTTCATCAAATCTTCATTTTGTATCACAAGAGAAGCAATATTGAACATTTTTAGGATGCTCATATGTCCTCTAAGATCACCTTCATGGAAGTGCTGTGACCGTCGGATCCTTAATGCACTCCTTTCGGCTTCTAATTGAATAATGTTATATATAGCATGAGCATGAGCATGAGCATGATTGACCGCCCACGGTTGCTACTCTGTTATTGCCAGACCAGCTGTAATTACACAGAGAACCAATAGACGATGCTTGGGACTAGCAATCATCATCAATGTGTAAAAACTGGTGATCTCAAACTAGGCAATACCAGCGCCGGCCGCGCCCGAACACAGGTCAAGAAAGGGAAGGGGTAGGAATGTGTTGACGTGACACTCGCTTTGATGGAAGCCGAGAACACCTCTGCACTTCCACGAGGAATCACTGGGATATTGGGTAATAGGGTTGGGTTTGCAGCAGGGTTCGTTTTGGAAAACGATAAGCTGAATTGATGTCCTAACAATCATATAACGCGAAGGAGCTTGGGATTGAACCCACGGTCTTCTGCTCAGTAAGCAAAAACGTTTGCCACTAGGCAGACGAGCTCCTTTTTAATCATCGAGTTGCTGTTACTAGTATGGAGTCATGTCAACAAATAAAACGATTGACGAATCTTGAATGTGGATGGGCTTGAGATTAGACTCATGATGTTCTGCTCAGTAAGCAAAACCGGTTGTGCTAAGGCCACCGAGCCCCTCATATCACATTATAGCGTTGCTCAAGTTTTTATGACTATTCAGACCCGGCACCGACGACAACGAAAAGTTTTACGAAAAACACGATAAACAAGTGATCTAACCATACATTTTTAATATGAAAGGATCTGGGACCGTGGTTTTCTGCTCAGTAAGCAAGCCACTGCAACCGACGACCTTTGAAATCCTTAAACTAAAAGCTATGAAAGAGGCCTTTTCAGCGTTCAGAACCTTTATTTTTGATGACGGTTTGAGCCGGTCGGTGTTGCTATGCGGAAACACAATGGTTTGCGTTTTGGCCGCGTTCACACATATCTTCCAGTCGGTGAGATATATGGTGAAGGCATCCAATCCGTTTTGAAGCTTCGATTCGAGAGGGTGCATTACTCGTCCCTTGTAGCTGATTGTCGAATCTTCAGCAAACAGCGAAGGTGTTCCACCTTGCGGAAGTGTCGGTATGTCCGATGTGTACAATATGGGTCCCAGGATGCTTCCTTGAGGGACACCAGCGGGTACATCATACGGTTCCGAGAGAGCACTGCCTACGCATACTTGAGACGTCCTGCCGTCGAGGTAGTCTGAGATGATCTTCAACAGGTAGCAGACGAAACGAAATTACAGAAGCTTGTGCACCAAGCCATCGTGCCACACGTTATCGAATGCCTTTTCGATGTCCAGTATCGCCATGACCGTTGTCTTCAAGACCGACTTCGCCTGATTGATGAGGTTTGAGACCCGCTTGAGTTGGACCACCGTCGAGTGACCCCGTCGGAATCCAAATTGCTCGTCCAGCAGGATGTCGTTCGCCTCGGTGTGCTCGAGGAGACTGGTGTAAATGAGTTTTTCGAACAACTTGCTAAGCGAGGAAAGCAAACTGATCAGACGGTAGCTTGACGGGTTGGTAGGATCCTTTCCCGGCTTCGGTATCGGTACCACCTTGGACCGTTTCCAGGTAGCTGGGAAGTGTCCAAGCTCCAGACAGCGATTGAAGACGTTCACCAGAAGAGTATGCGCTTTCGGTCCCAAATTCTTCTGGACAATGTTGAAGAGTCCGTTGAAACCCGGTGCCTTCATGTTCTTCGTCGACTTGATGGTGTTCAACAGCTCATCAAGTGTGATTTTCCGGTCCGCCGGAAGCTCGCTAGGCTCATTAGCTAGCTGGTAGACGCTCTCAAGCACCGGACCCACCATCGCACAGTGGGGTATTTATTAATTCTAGCTGGCCAAAAATATTAAACCACTCTATCTTGTCACATACATCTTATTATTCAAGGATAATAAAATTGTTTGGTCAAAAAAGGGTGGAGTCATGTTTTGGAGGGGGGGAGGGTCATGTTATAATGATGTTTTTTTAAACTTGTAAGTCGTTAAGTATTCTGCGGATTTAGTTACCGTCAAAGGATGAAATGTTGGGAACAAATAATACTTTAAACAAAAAATATAAAAATACACTTACACCTGCGGTCAATAAAAAAGCACGAAAGGCTGAACTTTGTTTACAAACTTGCCGAATTTGACATGCTGTAACTTTGTTCTGTTATGATCAATTGACCTGACATTTTGACACGGAACCACCAATATGCTGAATTTTCCGTGAACAAAAGATTAAACTTTATGAAACTCCTGGAGAAATTGGCGATATGGTTATAAATGTTTAAAATAATTGTGTTTTTGATATTCGAAATATGTCAAAATCCTTATATTAAATTATTTTTCGTACACGCAAAATTCACCATACTTTGGTTCTGCATAACAATATTAGCTTAATTGAATATAACAAAACAAAATTATACAAAAGTTGGCTAATTTACATGAAAATCCGCCTATGATGCTATTTTTTTGGCTGCAGGTGTAAAAATTTATAAGAAAATAAAATATTGAAGATTTTTTTGACGTTTTACAATCAGTAATTGTAAAAAAAGTTCAGCTAAAAAAGAACAAGATATTTATATTAAGATTTAAGATTTAAGGTGAAAGTCGATGGAATCCACAAATGGCCACTATTTTATTTATTTTGGCTTGCCACTTAGAATTTTTGGCGGCACAGATCTCAGAAGCTAAAAGAATTTCGTGTGCCAAATTATAATCACTCTTTTGCTGAACTGCATTACAATTTCATGCACGGAAACTTTGTGGTTTCTGAGATTCGAGGCGCCAAAAATTCGAAGTGGTAAGGCAAAATAAACAAAATATCGGCCATTTTTGGATTCCATCAACTTCCACCTTAAGAAAGTAATTATATTACCGCTAGTATTACACAGCACAACATATTTAACAATTGCAAAGCAACAAGTAAAAAAAAACAAATGAAATTAAACGAAAAAAAAACCTCATTCCGAATTTGAGAAGACATTTTCTTGTTCATTAGAAACGTCTGTTTCATATGTTTATTTCATCTCTAATTTTTTCCAGCCTATCTTCGCTTTCTTGCATGAAGTCCTCTGAGAGTAACATTTGCAATGTTTCAGTCGTCGAAACCCTTGACTTTTTTCGCGGGATTTTTATTAATCCTTAAAGAATATTTATTTACTTTCACGTATGATAATAATTACGTTGTTTACCTGTGATTTGAGGATCAGAACTAAGCAGCAGTCTATTCAGTACATCCATGTTGTATAGCTTCTCCTGACAACTGCCCTATTGGTAGCAGTGCATATTCTATAACTGTGGATTAAAATTTTATGTATGTCTCCGCTGTTACTTGAGTAAATGTTTCAAACTTTTCCGTATCAATTTTAAAACCACTAGCTAGTGTCTCCAATGTAACTTTAAGACGATAGGTCAAATTAAAATCAAACCTGTTATTTGAGCAGCGGTTTCCGGATCAGCAAAGAATCTTAGACTAGTGTTGCCATCCGAATTTCCAAAGCCTGGTTTTGTAAAATCCACAAGGAGACCCAATTTTTTTCTGAAGTTTTCTTGAATGTGTTCTTTTCTTTCTTTAACGATTTGCTTTTCATTGCCAGTTAACCGCTGTCTGCGAGCAGCATGAAACTACGGATGCAGCCAACCGCACTGACTAAGTTTAGGTACTCCACGGTGCTAAAAATCGGTTGAGTGTGGTGGCTAGTGGTAGTGAACCGATTCGCCGTGGTCACTCACTACTATGCACGAACTGCACGGAGAAGGAGAGAGTTTCTCGCCGAAGAATGTGGGAAGTAGAATTATGCGATAGAAATGTAAATATAGGAAATTAATTAGTCTAGAAGGTACACCGTCGCGAGTAGTCGACCGGGGGCGAACCCCGTACGCAAAAAATATATGTTTTAGTTTTAATTAAAGTAATAAATTAGTGTATATTAATAAAATTCGATGTAGTGTTTAGCTCGGTGTTTTAGTGGCAATAAATGTATGGTAAAAAGGTAAATGAATCATTAAATAATGACGATGTTCCTTAATGAGTGAAAAAAAACTCTTTAAAATAGATCTGGTTGCTCCTTAAATGATTGATCAAAATACGTTAAAAATCTTAAAATGCTCAGTAAATATTTAAAGTACGCTCCCTAAAATAGAGAAAACTGTACATTAAGCATTTGAAAATGCTCCTTAGTATGCACCGCTTTGCTCAATTTTGAAGTGTAATTGTACCATATATCATCGGAAATGCTGCTGTATAAATGTTAAAAAGTACCATGAAATCAGCTGAAATGTACAGTAAAAATGCACAAATGCTCACAATGATTTACTGAACATTTCAGCTGATTTAATGGTACTTATTAACCTTTCTACAGCAGCTTTTCCGATGATATATGGTACAATTACACTTCAAGATTGAGCAAAGCGGTGCATACTAAGGAGCATTTTCAAATGCTTAATGTACAGTTTTCTCTATTTTAGGGAGCGTACTTTAAATATTTACTGAGCATTTTAAGATTTTTAACGTATTTTGATCAATCATTTAAGGAGCAACCCGATCTACTTTAAGGAGATTGTTTTTACTTATTAAGGATAATTTCATCTGTTTTATTGAGCAAAAGTAAGGCTGCCATAAATGTATTTTGTGTGGACATTGGTGTGTTTGGTGCTTGCGAAAGAAGGTCTACGGATGACGGAAGGCAACAGGATCAAGTAAGGAGGATAAAGGGAACGTTCACCTGGCAAGTGGAAGTCATCATCAATCGGTCGGGACGGTCCCCGACAACCGCCATTTTTTGATCGGCAACTTGTAAGAAAGATGTAAAATTGTCTCGAAAGTACGAATCCTGGCCTGAAAAATGGAAAATCCGAACGAGGCCTTCAAGAATCTGTGTTGATTTCTTTTGAAAGATTATTGTATTGCTTTGAATTTGCGCCACATATATAACATTTTATCGTTAATGTCATTTCAGCTGCAGCATTACACACATTCCCACCAACCAAAGTGAGCATAAAGTATGTCTAATAGTGAATTACTTGCCATTTCACTATATCTTATATCTGATGCCTTCTATAATTACCTCAGATGATTCCTTGATAAACCTTATGCGGATTGGGCGACAGTAGCGAAGTGAAGATGGATTTGGGTTTTGCCAAACTATGTTTGCATTGGATCCACAAACTATTCTCAACTGTGGAACACACTCGTATCAAAATCCATATACACACGCACCTGATGGAATTAAGAAACAAGAAAAATATACTTGAAAGGCAACCCCTCCCCCCTTCCCCCTCCCAAAACAAGGCCTTGACTGCCTAGGTTGCCGCCTTGACCGCCATATGATAAATGAAAATATCAATAACTGCATTTGTATACTTTTTTTGATAAATTCACCTATATGGACACGCCATCTTCATTTTCCAATGTCTCGAAAGATCGCAAATAATTGCAGCTGATTTTTTGCTATAATCTTCTATACACATGTACATATAATGCCTCATATACGGCTTTACAAGATATTACAGGATAAGTCAACTTTTTATCACGATACATTTATTTTATAGTTTAAATAGCACTTGAAGACAAGATTTTCATAAACTGTTTCTACGAAGTCAGAACTAAGTGAAATCAGCTGATGTCATGTGGAATACATATTTCAATACCTGCTTGATCACTATCCATTTTTGCAAACTAATGTGATTATCCCAACAATAAGTAGAGACACGAAAACAATGGCAATGCGCAACGATTTTTTCTAACAAACCAACACGATTCAACAATAGGAAAGTTTGACCTGATGCCACAACGCGGTCAATTTAGAAAAAGAAATAATGAGTACAGGGCAATGTTACCCTCTCTCCGAAGTATAAAATGCATGCATTCAGAATCTGTTTTGGCTTATCTTGAGAAATCGACTTTTGGCCGTGCATCGGGCTGACAATATCTCGACCCAGATTATGCGAAGCCATAAAATGTTGAGAAATGGAGTTCGCCTTTTCGACGGCTGTTATGTGAACCTCATTATCAACTCTAAGAGGCGGCATGTTTTTAAGCACTTTTGTTAAACGCCAGAAGGGCCTAGAGTAATTTGGTAAACTACTAAGGTCTTTTGCAAACTGCCTGTTTCTAAGTTTTTCCACCCTAATGGCAATAATTTTGTTTAATTTGTTATATAAAACTTTCCTACTAACGTTTTGCGTTCTTTGGAACTGCCTCCTAACACACTTCCTAAGAGATATTATACGCTTGGTCTCATCATCAAGGTTGGTAAACTTACATGTCACCGGGGTTGTCGGGATGAACCATTGTTCGGCTTCGCCTATGACATCGGAGAGCGCTTGCAGCATGCTGTCGATTTCTTCCGTCGTCGTTAAACAGGATTTTCGACCACTCGATCTTCCATAAACCGCTGGAGTTGAAGCCAGTTCGCTCGATGATAGTTTCGCCTACGATGCTGCTGACGTTGGTTGATGGTTTGATTCATTTCGAAAACCACCGGTAGGTGGTCGGATGACAGATCGGTAATGGCGCGGGGCTCAGAGCAACCATCCGCCATGTTGGTGAGAACGATGTCGAGGGTGGATCCGACACCGGCTGGTGAGTAGAAGTTAGGCGAGTCCGGATGGAGGACCACGTAGTGTCCCGCCTGCAGGTCCGTGACCAGCACTGCTTGTAACTTCTTGCATTGCCCCACAGCGAGTGGCGTGCGTTGACTCCTGGCCGACTCCTTACATTGGGCAGGACAGTAGATGGCAATGAGTGTGATGAGACCATCCGGCGATGCCAGTTCGACTCCACTGGCTTCCACGAACGATAGACGAAAGGCAGGCAGCATCCTGTACTCCAGTTCTCTCCTGATGGCAATGGCGACGTCACCACCCCTCTGTGCTCGAAATCGGTCCAGTCTAGCAATTATGTGATTTGGCAGGCTAAAGTTGACCTTCGGTTTGAGATACGTCTCGGCTAGAAACGCAACATCGATGTTATGTTGGCGCAGGAAATCAACGATTTCTGGCTGTTTTCTCGCCACTGAATGGGCGTTCCAATTAAGGGTGAAAGTTCGTCATGAAGTGCATCATTTGTACCATATTTTATTGCATTTCACTGATAAGCGTTGTCAGATGACTGGATTACCTACGTCAGACCATCGGTTGGAGGGACCAACGGTACAGCACCAGGCTGGGTTCCCCAGAATCCTGGAGGAGTGCTGCTTGGTTCGGCTTGCGGCGAATTCCTATACTGCCTTCTGGGCAGTGGAAGGGGAGGAAGATTTGGTGCGCGTCCTTCGGTTGGAGGAAGCGGTGGAAAATCATTTTCCAGATCGATTCCGGGAAGTTGCTTCTTTTTCTGTTGTCTCGGCTGGCTTGCTTTCTTCCGCAGTGCGATGAATTCAGGCCGCTTGGGACACGATCGACTAGTCGATGTGTGGGCATTCCCGCAGTTGACACAGGTTGGCTGTTTGTCCTCCAAGTCCTACCGTTCATACTGGCGGCATCGCTCTGATGAGACAACGAAACCCTACCCCCAAGCTCCACCCCTTTTCCTATCCTTCGACAATGTACCCCTCTAACCTCGGATTAGCCACGAGTATCCGGCCCAACTTCTACTAGACATAGAATTAAGTGAATTTTGTTATAAACAAAGAACAATGAATTATCGGCTCCGTAAAGCTAACGCGATTGAGCCTTACAAATAAACGAACTAGATTAAAAAAAACAGAGCTGGTAAATATCACAGCCGTCATGTGACAATGAGAAAACAGGACCTCTCACTATCACGAATCGAAACTACGGATCATTGGCTTTCTTTATCATTTTCTAATGATCAAGCACTTATGACAATAATTCTTATGCGGTTTTAACATCAACATTTCTAACTGATTTAGATTAATTTAAGCAAGCAAACGTATGTAATCGGTAGAATGAATATATTATTAAGATTTCCTCGGTACAAGTAACTGTAATAGCAATAAATGAGCTAGTAATTATGATGATCACCTCACTGTCACGCTCTGTCATGACAAAAAAATCTATGAGATTTTGAAGAAAATCTTTATCATCGATTTCTCATCCGATGATAGTGACAGAAGTATCTCTGTAAATATCGCGTGCGATCTTTCATTGAAAATGACATTTGCCAGCCCTGGATTCAACAATTTTGTAAACAAGCACAATCTCAATTATGTTTTTTTTTTTTCATTCGTCTGTTAATATGACAAACTCAAATCATCAACCATTTTAGATAGCCTACCGAAAACATTGTGACGTTATCTTCTTGTAGCTTAGTCTGTCATTCTACTTTTCTCTACGATAAATAACCTGCATGCTTTCGTTTTCAACTCGTAGGCAATTCCATGAATCAGACCTCACTGTTAACAGAATCGAATTGACATCCTATTGACCAAGTATCGATGTCCAGTGTCAGTTCAACTGCCACAGCTTCGACTGGAAACAAATGCGGCTAATTTGATTTTTATCATAGCTTGCTTCTCCGTCACCACACGGACGGAGCTAGAGCTGATAAGAAACCAAACCTATATAAATATTCCTCATTCTTACAGGCCCTGTTAGAAGAAGTTGATATCGCCATCCGCTTCATGATGAAATCGTTCATCGTACTGGTCGCAGTGATCGCCGTCGTTCATGGCAACTCTCTGGTAAGTAGCGTTTAATCCAACACCGAATGGACCATGGTTCTTAGTCACGATTTTCCACACGCAGATTTGCCGCAACTACCGATCAGGGGCCCTGGTTCCCAATCCGGAGAACTGTGCCGAATTTTTCATGTGCCGTCCGGGTCGTGCCGTCCAGTTCACCTGCCCACAGAATACGAAGTTCAATGCGGCGATCCAAGCCTGTGACCCTACCAACGTCGTCCGCTGCAAACCTGGCAGACTCCCGCTAGACATTGAGTACACTCCCATCCTAGCACTTCCCTCGGTCATCGAGCACACCAATACGGCCTGTATCGGAAAGCAGATTGCTACCCTGCTGGCCAATCCACGTTCATGCAGTAGCTTCTACCAGTGTTCACCGACCGGAGTGATTGCCTTCGATTGCCCAGTTGGAACCCTGTTCGATGCCAACCGAAAGTACTGCGAACGCAATGACATCGCTTCTTGCCTGAACGCCCCAGTGGTGCCGCCGAACTTCCCGGAAATTCCAGTCATGCCTCAGCTTCCAGCTCTCCCGCCGATAGTAGTTGAGGATCACATCCTGAAACGGTGCGATGGACAACGACAAGGCACCCAGATTCGGCATCCATTCAACTGTAACCAGTACGTTCAGTGCAGCACCGAGGGTCGCTCGAAGGTCTTCACCTGTCCGCAGGGAACGGCCTTCGACGAGGCTCGCGCCACGTGTGACTGGGAACGAAATGTGAAGTGTTAGGTGCGGTTAATTGAGATGTGTGAGCTTACAGTTGTTCAACTACTTTTTTTCTTCTTCTTGTAAAGTGTGAATAAAATCAACACAACAACGGGTGACGGGTATGGTACAAATTAAGATCTTGTTTTTTTGGAGTGAGTGGTCGTATGTGATCGTAAAAGTTGGCCAATGTCCCCATAGGGGCTAGAAAGATAATCGGGCTTGTTCGTTGTTTTCCCATTTTATGATCGTTTATAATTTGTCTTAAAGCAGATTAAGCACAGCTAATTAAGCTATTAACACAGTGAATGTGGATAGGAACATAATGGAAATGAAAGGGGAGAATGCGGGAATGAATGAGTGGAGATAGGTGTGAGACATGTTTGATTAAACTAGCCATTAGTTGTTGGTCATCGAATGGACGCAGTAGAGAGTGTGCCGATGAAGCTGCTGATAAGAAACGGGTGTCTTGTCTATGCCGTGTTAGGTGACGAAGAGAAGTGGCTGGTAATGAATGTTCGTCGTCAGGACAGATATTTTTGATTGGAAGGGGTGCTTCACATGAAATTGTTTCCTTTAAAGTTGATTCTTAAAATATTGTACCAACTTGTATGTAATAGGTGATATGAGGGATATCTTGAGTCCCTATCGATCATCTTGGGAGTAAAATGAGCTATTTTCAGAGGTTTCAAAGATCTTTTATGCCAGCTGTGGAGGACTTATGGGTGAAGCTCAATTAAGATAACCTGAGAATCATTTTTAGCCATATTTTTTGTTCATTTACATATGTTGCTTGAATCAACTCCAGAGGCCTTTAGAGTCTACTTTTTTATCAGATACCGTAATGCACAAAATTCCAGACGGTTGATTAATCTTGATATTTAAATAATTATTATATATTGCGTCCACTTTATTACACTATATGTGTAATAAATCAGATCAATACTGAAAGACACGCTATTTTTAATTTCAATGCTAACAACGTTATCCACTATCAATTGGCATCTACTTTCATATTGCATGATAAAACTGCGGACTTTGATCATGAAAAATGTGAAAACAACATCAAGTCAGTTTGTCCCATCAAGCAAAGTAATCGCATATCAGTCCCATCATGAAATTCGATCGTCCAGAGATCAAGTTAGAGTTCTGTTTTTTGAATCGCCATATTTTTCGCTGATGTAACAAATCATGCAAGCTCCATTGTAAGTGGTTTCACCTTGAATAAAATATCTATTAATTTACGATGATTTTTCAAATATTTACATAGGAATTGAACTTCGTAACTTCAACTGCCATTTTCTCAATGCCTACTTTTTCCATATGGGAATGATATGGGATTATAGGCAGTATAGCTGATATCACACTATTAGGCCACACGTCAAATATTGAACACGTTCTCATTACGCTCAATGTCACGTGATATAGCAGCTATATCACGTTCTATATTACGTGATATCCCATACATACGATCTGTCAATCTATATCACGAATAGTTCATGATATAGCTCATATCATGTTGTGTATTTGATAAAAATCTGAAAAGCAGCGGCTGGCAACCAGGCCACTATAGAGTTGGTAGGTATTTCTCGATTAACATTTCAAATGGTCCTATCTGCTTTGATCGATTCTCTTAATCGACTTTCTCTTTTCATAACCACTGCTATGCAAACAGATTTCGCGTTAATTCTACCACATAGTTTGATAAAGGAGGTTCTTATCTAGCGTCCAAAACGTCAAATACAACAGGGAAAGGTTTTGCAGCTGAGTTATTGACGATAGAGAAAGTCGATGAAGAGAATCGATCAAAGTAGATAGGACCAATTGAAATGTTCATCGAGATTTGTCGGCATCAAATGTCATTTTCTTGTCATCCCGTCGAATCGATACACAAAACAAAAGAAAATACAAAATGCAAGTCGACAGTGAGCATGCATAAGGGCCTATACGCGATGATCGATTCTCTTCATCGATTTTCACTTTACATTCCTACAGCTAAGTGAATCAACTTTCTAGAATTTGTTCAGTGCAGAGTTGTAACAGGTTGTAATGGCTATCAAAAGCAACAGCAAACGCACCGAGAAACGTTAATTCCAGCGAGTTATTAACAAAAGAAAAAAATCGACGAAGAGAATCGATCATCGCATTTACGCCCTTATGCATGCTCACTGTCGAAGTGTCCTCTTTTTTCTCGCTGAATTATTGTTATCATTCGCCTCTAGAACAAATCAATTGAAAATATCTCCCACGATAGCAATCATGCTCCCAGGTTGAGCAATTCCGAGCCCATTTCGTTCTGGATTGCAAGTCTACCGGTTTGAAAATGTTACTAGAACCAGAAAGAGCATTCGCTAAGTTGTAGGTAAATTTCAAAAGTAAATTTAGTGTAGGTAAATAATCTAGAGTACTACTGCCAGTGGAATCATTGAATTTTATTCCTCTCCCCCCTGAACATCACGTATTCGAGCTGCAGATCGACGTGATTAAGGTGATCATTGCCGACATAGACGATTCAACGGAGGGAGTCCAACCATAGAGGTAACTCTATGACTAGAAGGTCCCCAAGAAACGTGCTCAACTGTTTGGCTCAGCTCTGTTACTGTCTTCGGTCCCAAGCTAATCGATTCACCCCTCGAAACATCGGAAACTGTTCGAAAACTGATCAATTTCCGGCATTTTCGAACATTGATCATGAACATTAACCACGAGTTTAACGTAACTCGGCAATTGGTACACAGCCCTAGAAGAATTTTTCGATTACTTTTTCGAAGGAACGTATCAGCTTTTGTAAACAACGCATTTGATCGTCGATTTGGCGTAACTGGTAGCTCGCCCACGCATGCTAGTACAACCATCAGAGAAAGGGAAATTTTCCCAACCTGTTAGCGGTGTTAGTATGTGGGGCGAGCTATTAGTTATGCCAAATCAACGATAAAATGCGTTGTTTACAAAAGCTGATATGTCCTTCCGAAAAGTAATCGAGATTTGTAGTTATCATTCAGGCAAGGAGCGCTTGCGCCATCGAGGCGACGCCGCTACCAGCAGCCAATGATCTCGACGGGAACGACTCGCAAAGTTCGAGGTGCATCACTCGAACTCTGCGCGCTTGACAGGAACCGCCTTCCTACTGCTGCTGGTGCTGTTGCTGCTGCTGCTACCTGCTTAGCCGCCGTCCGAAGCGAAAGTGAGTTGAAGCAGTAGTAGTAAAATGTTCGTTTATTTCTGTTGTTTATGATTTATACATTGATTTTACAGGTTAATTGATTAGCCTATCTGGCTCTTCATCTTTGTTCATTTGATATTTGGATAATTGGATAATTTACTATTTGCGTATTTCATCTAGTTAGCAGAATACCTCTTGAGGAGTGTGTTTTGTTTTAATTGAAAAATTTGATAACCTACCTAACTACGGCTCTAACTTAACCTAACGTGCCAGATCACGTATGATCTGATGATCTGATCTCAGACAGGTGTCCCTGAACCTTTCCATGGAGACCGTTCGTCGCTCTTCGAGAGGCTGAAGGCCAGCCAGGAGGTGGACCTCAGAATTGCGGGTCCGTGGAGGACTTATAGATGATTTGCTTGTGAATGGCAAGCTTGTTTTTAAGGGAAAGGGTTGACTTCCTGTTGATAAGTGGGTAGAGCGACCTAATCAAGATGTTGCACTTGGTGGATGTTTTGTCCACATGGGACCGGAATAGCAACTTGCTGTCAAGGGTGAGACCAAGGTAGACGACTTCACTCGACCATTCAATGGGAGTGTTATCAAGGTGGACTTTTGAGTTAGCAGGCGGAACAAGCCGGGGTGAATTGGAGTGTGGAAACAGGATGGTCTGTGTTTTAGCTGCATTGATACAAATCTTCCAGATTTTAAAATAGTCGGACAGAACATCCAGGCCAGATTGGAGTTTTCTTGTCAGAGCACGGATCACTCGACCCTTATAGATGATGGCAGTGTCATCCGCAAACATTGACAAAATACCACCACCCGGAAGGGGAGGAACATCTGACGTGAAGATGTTAAAGAGGATAGGACCAAGGAGGCTATCCTGGGGAACCCCAGCATCAGCGTTGAACGTATCAGAAGGAGAATTGTTCAAGAAGACCTGGAATGATCTGCCCGACAAGTAGTTTTTGATGATCTTCACGAGGAAGATCGGGAAGTTGTATCGATGCAGCTTGTACACTAGGGTGCTTCATTCTGAAAAAAGTGATGAATTTCTGATGGGCCACCCTCCAGTTCGATTCATAGCCCCAAAATATGAACCTGTGCAAAAATTGGTAAAGATTGATGAAGGTTTAGAGGTCGCGCCAATGATTTGAAATTTGTATGGGAATTACTATGGAAGAATTTAAAAAATCGCTTATATCGCTATAACTTTGCTTCTACTTGTCCAAATGTCGAAAAAATTTAGTATGTTATTGCTATGGCAATAAACAAAAAGCCTACAGTTGCTACGCTCAGTTTTGCAGCGTATCAAGAATTATAAAAATGTGAAAAAATGGCAAAATAGGGTAAATTGACAGATGAATATGTACAAGGCAACAACGCCAATTTCATCGCAACAACAACAGGCTTGTTGATCATTGTCATGACAACCACATATTTTTTTTTTTTCAACGTTTGGACAACTACAACCAAAGTTAGAGCAATGTAAACGAAAATCAATAATTTCCCATACTAATTCACCAAAATCTCCATACAAAATCCAAATCATTGGCGCGACCTCTAAACCTTCATCAATCTTTACCATTTTTTGCACAGGTTCATATTTTGGGGCTATGAATCGAACTGGAGGGTGGCCTATCAAAAATTCATCACTTTTTTCAAAATGAAACACCCTATTGTACACTAGGCCATCATGCCAGACATTGTCGAACGCCTTCTCGACGTCCAACAATGCCATGGCAGATGTATTGGAAACGGACTTGTTCCGTTTGATGATGTTAGTAACCCGTGCGAGTTGGTGGATGGTAGAGTGGCCTTTCCTAAACCCGAATTGCTCTTTAAGAAAGATGTTGTTGTCATTTGAAAACACCAGCAGACGGCTGAATATCAACTTTTCGAATAGCTTCGAGATGGAGGACAAGAGGCTGATGGGGCGATAGCTTTTGGCACTGGTAGGATCTTTGCCAGGCTTGTGTATTGGATTCACTTTGGCTAACTTCCAGCATGCAGGGAAGTAGCCAAGCATTAAACACTTGTTGAAGACCACTGCAAGGTGCTTGAAGAAGTCAACACTCAAGTTTTTCAGCTCGAGGTTGACCACTCCATCGACACCAGCGGCCTTCATGTTCTTTGTTGATTTAATCGCTTCTATCACCTCATCAGCCGATATTCTACTTTCGTCAGGGACAACTACGGGGTGGCAGCGACTCTAGACACTGCCTGTGATACTGCAGGCTCGTGGGGACTCACCATGGCGTGGCCAAGGTTATGTGAATTTACAAAGTGTTGTTCAAGAGCATTGGCCTTTTCAAATGGGGTTATTAGTAAAGATGGGTCCGAATTTTGGTTAGGAGAGGAAAGGGAAGGAATGGGCTTCGGCTTATTTTTCAAAATCTTTGCCATTTTCCAGAATGGCTTAGCACAATCTGGGAGAGAGCGAATCTTGTTTGCAAAATCGATATTTCTGAGATTCACCATCCTGGCTTGGATGATTTTGTTCAAACGGTTGCAATTGGTCTTCAGGTTAGGCAGCCCAGAACGCTGGTACTGCCTACGAATCGTGTTGCGGAGTCTAATGAGGTCTTTAGTAGGCCTGTCAAGGTTCAGAGTATTACTCACCTGTCTGGATACTGGCACATGTAGCTCCCTGGCCCGGGAAATTGCTTGATCGATGGAGCGCAGACACCGGTCAACATCTTCGGACGATTCCGGTTGGACATCGTAGTCTACAGCGGTGTCGACGCAATGTTGGAACTGACCCCAGTCAACACGATGATAGTTGCGCCGGAAAGCTTCAAATCGATTTACGGAGGATCCCACCTCAGTCACCACCGGGTAGTGGTCCGAGCTGAGTTCCTGATAGGTGATAGGTTGAGCGATGTTGTTGCCCATGTTGCTGATGAAGATATCGATGGTAGCGTGAACACCGGACCGACTCAACCGGGTGGGAGTTTCCGGACTCAAGATGTTGTACTGCGCTTCCTGCAGGTCGTTGTTCAGGATGATGCCGTTTTGATTGCGCCGATTGTTGCCCCAAGCTTGATGTTTGGCATTCAGGTCGCCAGCGATGATAAAGTTTTCCCGTCGTCGTGTTAGCTTGATAATATCTCGTCGCAGATCTGCTGCCGATTCGTCCCTGATGTTGACTTGTTTGGGGCAGTAAGCCGCGACGATGGTGATGGGGCCGATAGGAGTAGAAACTTCGATGATCTTCAGCTGAAAGCTGGGCATCAGTCGACAGCAGATGTTTCTCCTTAGTGCAATAGCCACTCCTCCTCCTCCAGAGTTGGTTCGATCTAGCCTCACGAGCCGGAAATCGGGAAGGTAGACGTTTGTTTCAGGCTTCAGGTGGGTTTCAGTTATGATGGCAATGTCGATGTTTCGTTCATTGAGAAACTCAACAAACTCGATGTTTTTGCTCTTCAAGGAGCAAGCGTTCCAATTTACGATCTTGATGGCTTCACGGTCCATATTTAGTGACAAGGGACAGGGCAGCATGTAGCTGTTCAGATCGAGTCTTGCAGGTGCGCAAGATGATGATGACCTCAGCCACGAGCGTCACAAGTTCCTCCGAGGTGAACGGAGAATCGTCGACAGGCTCACCTGAGACAGCACCAGCGTATGATAAACCAGGGGTGGTGGAGGGACCTGGCATAAGCTGGGCAGCAGCAGCAGCGAGACGATGCTGGACTGTTCGATTGTTAGGAATACTCACATGCTTGACTTGTTGGTTGTTGAGCGGAAGTGGGACTAAGTTCGGAACATGTCGACGGGGCTGGAAAGCTGGGTACTGGACTTCCGTGCGTGCAGGAGACGAACGATGATTACGGAGGCGCACACTTCAAGAACGTTGGGAAGTCACAGACGAAATGATCGAGACCGTGAATCCTCAGATAAAAGAAAGTAAAACTCCGGAACCGGAAGTCCATCATTTCCCGAAACCCTTCGTGTCCTATCGTGAATCTAAAGACACGAAAGATAACTTGACTCGTTTAATTGTGCGACTGTCCCTTTCCTACCTTATCCATAAATTTAATGGACCCGTCTTAGAAAAGATTTCAGCAAAAATGCTTGTGTCTTCCTACTGCCTACCCTAAGGAATTTAATTCAAACAATTTAACCTTATCAAAATAAATACAAATTTATACTAAATTCCTGATCGTTACAAATTTCAAGGTGGCGTCGGACATCGATTTCTGGCTTCTAGATGTCAGCCCGATTCCAAAAAACCCACATTGATCGCTATTTGACAGTATTTCACAGTTTTCCAGAACTAAAGCCGCCATCTTGGATTTAAAGACGGTGTGACATCAATTTTCGTCATCTATGCCTCATCTCCATTCTGAAAATAACCATATTTTAGGATATTTTCCACTTTTCCGCAAATCGGAAGCCGCCACCTTGGATTACAAAATGGCGTCGGATATCGATTTCCGGCTTCTAGACGTTACCCTGATTTCAAAAATACCCATATTGATAGACCGGCATCAGCATTTCCCATTTTTCTGAAATAGGAAGTCGCCATATTGGATTTCAAAATGGTGTCGGATATCAATTTCCGATCGTTAGACGCCATCTCGATTCCAATGGGTATTGGGGTATTTGACAGTATTTCCCACTTAATTTGAAATCGAAAGCTACCATCATGGCCAAATGGCGTCGCATATCAATTTTCGATATGTAGACTTCATACCGATTACAAATATACCTTTTTGATAAGTAGTTTTCAGCATTTACCACTTTTTCTTAAACAGGAAGCCGCCATATTGGATTTCAAAATGACGTTGCATATCAATTTTCGATCTCTAGACGGCACCCCGATTCAAAAAATACCCATATTGATGGGTAAACAAACCACCCGACAATGATAAATTTGACATCCACGTGCACAGATCTATGCGCACGCGCCTAAATGAACCGAGTGAACAATCAACAAAAAATCATAAAAACTGCGCGAATTAAGATCGAACAGCTTTGCTTCAATGCAAAAGTAAGTTCATTTGACAATGAAAGAAGAAACGAACATGAATCAAGCCAAAACAAATAGCATGAAAACTCATCGAAAGTGGTTCTGTTGTTGTTGACGGGGATCTGCTCGAAGAGAAGACAGAATGACTTTCAATTGAAAGATGGTTGACAGCTTCATCGTCGCTTGACGATTTTCGACTGAAAGTGACTTTGTGAAAACACTTAGATGATGTACAGAAACGGGACGTGGCAGATCGAGAGTACATTTTAGTGGGAGCGATTTTATTTTATTTGTTTAATAATTATTATGATTTATTGCATGCCAAAAAATTGTGTTTGTGTTTGTCATTTTTGCAATTCAACTGAACAAATCATGAGAAAATTGAGCCGTAGATATTTAATTCATTAACTGCATCAATCAAATCACAGTTCCCTTCCTGATGACCGTGTCCTGACAAAAAATAAATGCAGATAACCACCCATATTCTTGTTTCGTTCGAACCACACAAACAAATGTTTGTTTGTTTGTATGGTTCGAACGAAAACAATAATATGGGTTAGTAGCGAACTGCGAATAAAAATCAGCATCTTGAAATGCAAATTGACCATATCGAATAGGGATGCATATATGGGTCTCCCTTAGCTCAGCCGCTAAAGTGGTAGCTATAAAGTAGACTGCAGCCTCTGTCGGATAAGCCACCTGAGTGAGTTGTAGATCGTCACTATCATCACCAGGTTAATCAAAGATTTTCATTGCATATTTGAGCAGTTCGTTCCATGTGGTCATGAAAATGATGAAAATCTTCGATAATCTGGGAAAGTTAGAAGGAGGAGTCCTAGACAGTTTATTGGATAAGATCGTTCTGAGAGGGATCATCTGGAGTAAGCTCACAATTTGAACAATTAATTTTCTTAGGATCTTCCTTCACAGGAAAGAGGAATCATCATAATTCATGCATTTAGCTGGCATGTAGCAATTTTTAGTTCCGTGACCCCATCCCTGGCACTTACGGCACTGGGTGAGGTTTTGAAAATTTCCTCCAGTCTTCCTGAAGTGTTCCCACTTCACTCGGACATGGAGCATAAGGCTAGCTTTTTCTAAGGCCTTAAGGTTGTTTAGTTCACTAGACTTGAAGTGAACTAAATAAAAATCATTAGAAATCCCGTTGCGCGAATCGCCAGGACGGGATTTCATTTTCATTTTGATTACTTGGAGTGGCATAACTCCAAGTAATTTTGCCAGTTCATCTTTGATCTGATCCAGGGATTCACCACTGGGTAGTCCTTTCATGACAACCTTGAACACACGTTCAGTTTTGGTGTCGTAAGTAAAAAATTTGTGCTTCTTCTCAGTAAGATACTTGAAAAGACATTTAAATCCGTCCAAGGTTTCAGCCAATACACGGCATTCACCCCGACGTCCAATTTGTAGTGAAAACTTAACTTTCACGAAATTCAAAAGTTCCATGCGAAGAGCATGGAAATCGGTAGTGGTTATCACAATAGGGGGAATCTTTTCCTTTTTGGCATTAAGCCGGGAAAGTTTACTAGAATTTTTCTTGGATGATGGATCAATCTCATCATCCGTGAGCAAATCAAATTGATTACTCAAATTAATTTCATCAGAAGGGGGGTCAAGAGTTTGCCCCTTTCTTTTGCGTTTAGGCACCATGGCGGCAGTAAATTTTTATCCAAATCAACTTCCAAGCAGATTACTATAAGAATCTGAAGGATCGAAGAGGAATTTTCCAAATCGATATCCAAGAAGGATTACCTCGGGTAGGGTCCAAACAAGGATCGAAGAGGAATAAGAATCAAACAAGGTAGAAAACTTACAGGTATATTGAGCACTGAAAAGTGCTGCTTAAATTTGTTGTAGCTTTAGGGAGTAACTCTTCCTTAAGCAAAATTCAAATAGATTTACACGGTTAGAGAGCACGATACTGACTTGAACTAAATCTTTAAAAAAAAGTTCATTCAAATTAATCACGAAAGCTAAGATGTCCAAGAAGATTGAACGTAAGTCAATGTTCTTATCAAAACATCGACACGATAAACCCATCAGCTAGGATTAAAAAATGCACATAATCTATTGGAATCACTCGATAAGCAATCATTCACCCGAATCTATGCGCTCGAAAAACCAGAAAACTCTAATTCAATCGTCAACTCGAAATGACCATTTTATTCGAAGATCAAATTTTACGATTGATCGTTAAAAATCAACCAATTTCATATCATTCCCACAACAACTCCAGACCAGGAGGCATAACCCGGGCCGGGAAACATTCGATTCGAGCAGTTAATAAACGATTAACGGACATCTTTAGCGTGAGATATTGGTTGAATATTTACTGACCTCTTGATTCTTCACAGCGATCGGGAACGTTTGATGACCACTTTCGTGCACCGGCGGCAATAACCATTCATCACATCCTACTTTTTTTTATGGCAATAGTGAACCCATCCGAGGGAAGGAAGACACAAATCGTCACCTGTTGTTGCGGTTGTTTGCCAGTCAGTGGCATCTGGGGGCGAACGCTGACTTTTAGTCATTTTAATTGGATTAAATTCAATTAAAATACACATTCCGTCGATCGATGGCTATCGATTCCATCCATCCAGCGCCGAGGCAGCACCCCCTCAATTTGGGCTTTCATCTGCGCTCACTGCGTCCCGTTTACTACTTGGGGACATTTGTTCGGAATTTGTTTAATCTAATTTAATTTAATTTGTAATTTATTCGCTCGTTTACAACGGTTTTTCGCCGTTTTTTTTTTTTTTTTGTTTTGCTTGGCTGTGCGACGACGATTCGTTGGTCGTTTGTTTTACTGTCGCATTTTGTTTGTCCAACTCTATCTCGCTCGCCTTGGGGCAACAAAGGGAAACACACCGGTGTCGTAAATAAATTAAAATTACCTGTTGACAGTTTACTGGCGGAATGGACGCACGGAGAACGCAAGCTGCCTGATGCCTCCGTAGATGCGATTGAGTGGTGCCCAGTTCCGAATGGAGCCCACTGATCAAATGCGATGCGGTTGGAAGGCATTAGGGAATTCGGCACGGAAACAGATAGCTCTAATTTGAATCTAGTTTGAATATGTTTCGGAGGACTTTTTATGATGTATGCTTTGAGATGGCTCGTCTTATGTTCTTCTGGTCATAGCATGTTTCGTTTTTTCAGATAGCTGAAATAAACAACTTTGACCATGGCAATGCAAATAAATTTGTTTTCGTTGAAGGAAGTATTACAACAAAGTTAATTGCTATTAGATATTTTTGCAAACAGTGACAGATAGCAGACATGAAGCTAAAGTGGAGGTGCCGGGCAAAGGTGTTATATCCTAGACAAATGGTAAGTTACAAATTCGCTGTTGTCGTTGTCGTAGGCACCGTCGTAATCGCCGTCGTAGTTGCCGTAGGCAGTACCGTTAGTATATTTAAAATTAACCATCAACCGCCGAAACTATATGAACTATCGCGTATTTCTGTTGTTCATTACATACCAAGTGAAATTCGAGAACGTAATTTCATTTGAATAGCTTGGCTGGAATTGCATAATTTGAGATCACCAGTTTTTACACATTGAGGATGATTGCTAGTTCCAAGCATCGTCTATTGGTTATCTGTGTAATTACAGAAGGTCTGGCAATAACAGAGTAGCAACCGTGGGTGGTCAATCATGCCCATGCTTTATCTCCTTAAATTGATTGGTTAATATGATGTTTTCCAAAACATGTTATAAGACCAGTATTTAGTTTTATAAATAATTTTAAATATGTTTTAATTATAAATATTTTAATGATTATCTGATAACCTTAAGCCGGTGGCGAAAAAATTCAAAGTTTCATAAGTTAGTAAATTTTCAGTAACGAAAAACATCTTTCCTATTACATGAGACAATCACAGAAGATTTTCCAAAAAGGTCTCTGTTTTCAGATCCACTGGTTAGAGCGTATTCCTCCGTATAGCTTGCGAACATTTCTTCCAACATCACCAGAACAGTTTCCGAAAGCTCTCAATCCATTATAAACGAATGGCACTAATCTAACAAAATCATAATGGATTGCCGCATTTGTCACCACTCATTTTCGCCCATCCCGCAGTCGACTCTGGTGCTGTACACACGGACCTCGAAGGTGATTATGTATTCATTGCGCTATCCGCCATCGTTTCCTATTGTTGTTGAAGTACTCACACCCCACCCGACTGCCGAAATCCTAAACCGTACCTACAGCAATGAAGCAAGTTTCGCATGGCCCATTGCTACCTGTGTGTAGCGTAGCGCTTTAGCACAATTGGTGGTTGGTTGGATGTTGGTCACACCGCACCGCAACACAAAGTTCATTAGCATAAGAAATTATGAAAATAATATTTATTCAAATTTTTCCATCCGTATACCTCGATCGGGAGGATTACTGGCAGAAAAAAAATGCTTTACCCCAGCTAAGGTACCAATCTCAGGTCTCCGCTCCAAAAATTGGGGCCAGCAGGTTCTAATTAACATTTTGTGCCATTATTGGTTGCGGGAAAAATCTTCCATTGTTGAAGGTGCTCCGTTTAATTTGACCGTCTTGGCACGGTTCGCAAAAGAAAATAATGAAGCATTACTGATGGTTTGCCCGATTCGGTGTTGGTAAGGGTAATTTCTTTGGATGTAGGGTTGCCAGATTTTTAATGCAGTTGATTTTATTATTTAAGTTGGTGGATATCCATCCTGGTAACCATCTACCAAAAATAAAGACCAAACGAAACAGCCCCCTAATTTCCGTACTTTCCCTTTAACACCAATTGGGCTCTCCCGGAAACTGCGGGAACTCCCATCCTCGGCAAAAGCTCATATTTTTCCGCATAATTGTAATTGGTACCTGCAACCCAGTGAAGCCTAATTTCCAACTGCAAGAGAGTTCATCAACCTCCTCCGGTGAGGGATATGTTCGTTTCGTTTAAATTTCCCACAAGGCCGATCCTGCTACCGGTTCGTGATCTCTCAGTGGCACATGAACTCTATTTCTCCCGGAGATAATTTTAATAATTTAAAGCATAAGAAACGGGAAGGAGCACTCTCGGCTTTGTTTTGGTTCAGCAGCGGAAGAGTAAGCCTTTCGAAATCTGCCCCGTAGTGAGCCAGATGATTATGCTCACGTCACGCGATCGGTAAGACCGATGCTGCTTGTCTACAAAAAAAAAGATAAAACTCTAGATCTTCGTGCCTGAGTATACGCGGTGGCAAATTAAAAGTCGAAAATTGACTGCCGTTGACCGCGTTTGGTCTCACGAAATCCGGCAAACCAAGATCCGTGAAAGGACCGAGTGTAGTGTAGATTCATATGAGCAGCTTGCGGCATCGAAGAACGGTTCACCTTACCCACTGAATTGGGCTTTGGGCTTCTGTTTCGGTCAAGGATACACAGAGAACACGAAATTGCCCGAGGGGATGAACTGTACGCACAATTTTGTTGTGTTTTGAAAATGTAGTTTCGAATATAGTAGATAGAGATGGTACGAGATGTCGAAAGATGTATTTGCATTGTTTTTGGTTTGGTCCGAATGATGCGAGAATACTCCATTAAATTGCATGGAGCTTTTAAACAGTCAGAAAAGTTTGATGTGCATTGTTGCAAATATTGGCGAAAATTCCAAAATTTGTTGAAAAAATTCACATGATCCAAAATGGCTGAATTTTTGCTATTTTGCCTGGAACTGCACAAAGGCATTAAGTGAGGACTACTATTTGCCAGTTTAACACATTTTTTTAAATTTTACTTTAGAATCGATGTATTATAACAATTAAGGCTGGTAAGTTACTGGAGCACCTAGATTAAAATGTAATATAATTTATTTTGAATTTGGAACAAATAAAGTGTACGCCGAAATCTAAAACCTAATCACAATTTGTTTAGAATGAACGTCTATCTAAATAAGAATGGAATATTGTATGGATAGTAACTCGTTTTACTAAACTCAACATTGAGGTGATACGGCACATCATGTAACAATGGCTGTCCCCACAATAAACTAATAAACATGTTTCGTTATGCATACAAAAGATATCTTCCTAGAAAAATAGTAAAGTACCAACTACATGCCTTAAAACAGATAATGAATAAGATCTGGATACATATTTTAACACTTTCCCACCACAGTAATGCCAATGTATGCTGAAATTCCTAATAAATTCATTAAAAAGTACAATCAGCTTCTACAAGCACTTTCAAGTTCAATTACCATTAGCATTGACCAAGTTACACAATATCGTAGGTGGTACGAGTTTCCAATTGTTGTTGGGAGAAAAACGGATATCTATTGATGAGCACATAATAAACAGAGTCTGATTATTATCTCTCAGATTAAGATATATTACTCTCCAAATTGTTAAGAATTGTCCTGGCCACGTCCTAGAAACTGATCGGGATAGGAAAGGAATGTTAGTCGAACATTTACTTAAGAGAGATGCAGAAAACTTTGCGAACCCTCATAAATGACTAGGGGGTTTAGGGATTATGTGAGTAGGGAAGGTAAGCCATACGATACACCGAGTCGATGTTGCTGGCATAAGGAAAATAAAGAAAGGAATACGATCAACCCCAAATTTTTCTGCTTGATCTTGGTGAGATGTCCTCTAGTCCCATCGGCATCGACTGGTCAGTGAAATTTAAAAATTATACTAAGACAAATTTGGGCAGAATAGTGCGTGCGTCTGCAATGGTATTACTTCCAGCACAACAATGTTGGTAATTTAATACCAGAGATTCAAGGTAATGATGAAAGAAGATGATAATTCTTAAATGTATTCAATAATGATATAAGGTATTTTCAGTTTGAATTTCGATGCAATTAAATTTCATACAATAACAATAAAGTTCCTGAAAATATTTCTTTTTACGTAGAACAACGACTGTGCTTTCTACATGGGGGTACAGTTTGTGAAAACCGAAAATGAAACATGTAACGAAATTATGATAGATTTTGAACGTTAATAACTCAGCTGTCCCTGGACCAATTTCAACAATTTTATCATCAATCGATCAGAAATATTTTTAAGCATCGATAGCAATGCGATAACAATTCAACTATTGAAAAAATGTTAAATATCAAGCATTGTCCAAAAGCGTTGAAATAACTAACAAATCCCCCAATTACGTACATACATATGCTGCTTCCAAAACAGTCATCAGAGAATCGTTTCTAGACGAAACATGTCGATGTAGAATTGCTGCTTCGCCAACACGGTAAACACATTCATTGATACGTTTGTTGTTCTGCTTCGTCGTCATAGAAATGAAAACTAGCATCGCACTGCTTTTGGTTCTTGAGTTACACTAAAACGAACCAGTTGAGTTACACTAAAACGAACCACCTTGAAGAGGTGGAAAAAGTTCATTCAGGACGGCCAAGTCGTAACCAGCACCCAGCCGGTTAGCATCCCCAGGTAGCGATAATCACAGGCTACTTAGAGTTGGCTATAACCTCTTTGCTCTCTCATCGTCATCACCAACACTACCGATTTATTAACAATAGTGCATTAGTGACAACGCTGATCCCCCGTTCTTGTTTGCATTACTGATGGCAAATATCACCGCAAGCAACCCCACCGGGCACCGCGTGGAGGTAAGAATCGGAGTTTAGGAGCACAGAGGTCGCAAATCGCCGTTCAGGGCAGAACCCAACAACCATTGATAGGCGTTCTTATGCACCTGCTTTACCCGGCTTACACTTGCTGGTTGCAATTCTGCTGTTCGACATTTCCGAAGGACCACCATGCCTAAAAGTCCAATTAAGGAATGCCTAAAAGTCCAATTTTTCTATTAACGATTAATCGTGAAGATTTTTACAGCTATTCGATTAAATATTTGTCGAATTTTCAATTACGCGAGTGCGTAACCGACATCTCCTATTATATTGTGTGTGGCAGGATAATTTCTCAAAATGTGATTATACCATCTGTTGGGGCAGGTTCGTGATTTCCGTTAAAAATTTAACCGTCGGGAAAATCAAATGTGCACTGTAACTATGCTGAGTGGGGGTGTGAGCATCGGCTAACACTCCAGTTGATTCTTGCACCGAACTTTTAGGTTTGCGACTAACCGCCACTAGGAGTCACTTCTTCTTTTGAAAGGAAACACTTTGCAACTTGGATTTGGATTTATTAAGTTTTAACTTGGGATACACTTTAGGTCTGGTTTTTTGGATAGCTCAATTTGGAATGATTTATTACTAATAATTCAATTAACTCTTAACCTAATTTGCTACTACTACTAACGTAATTAATTTTTACTCTACTTATTTCCAGTACTACTACATTTGTATAGCACTCATTTGTAGTACCAGAATGGTGGGTTCGGCGCGAATCTATAAAATAGATTTGGAAACTGGTTGAGAACAAACATCGCCGCCACCTGAAATTCCTAATTTCAACTGTTCTACCTCCTGTCAAACTGGATTGAATGTTTACATAGTTCAACGAGATTGCATAATCTTATGCTAATTTAATTCGTACTTCCATAAAATACTAAAACATTTTCTTAATCTTCAGGCTCAATGTCGTCGTAGGGTAGTAGGCAAACCTTGGTGATCGGTCTTCGGATGATTCCCTTGCTGGTGCGAAGTGTAACGACGCGGATCAGTCCGTCGCTCCCTGGATGTGCTTCGGTGATTCGTGCCAGCGGCCATCGAACGGGTGGAAGGAATTCATCGACGACGATAACCATTTTTCCTGTTTGGAAAGCATAGTTCGGTGTTGTTCGCTTGCCTTCTTTCTGCAGTTCCTGTAGATAATCCGTCCGCCACAGATGCCAGAATGTTTGAACTCGTTCCTGAAGCTTCTGATAATGATCGAGTCGATTGAGAGGAACCACAGTGACATCAGCTTCGGGCAGAGCAGAGAGCGAAGATCCAACGAGGAAATGAGCTGGAGTAAGAATTGCCAAATCGTCCGGGTTTTCAGTCATCGGGGTAAGAGGCCTCGAATTCATACAAGCCTCGATATGTGTTAGGATTGTTGACATGTCCTCAAAAGAAAGAGTGATGTTCCCAAGTTGTCGGTATAGGTGTTTCTTCGCTGTTTTAACAGCCGCTTCCCATAGCCCACCGAAATGTGGGGCTCTCGGCGGTATCATGTGCCACTGGATCCCGTCTGTCGCGCAGAATGTAGCAATTTCTCCGGATGATTGCTCACGGTGCAGTAGTTGGTGAAGTTGTTGCAGTTCGTTTCGTGCCCCTTCGAAATTCTTTCCGTTGTCGGAGTATATGTGGGTCGGACGTCCACGGCGTGAGATGAATCGCCGTAGAGCGGCAAGGAATGCGACAGTAGAGAGGTTGCTAACTAGTTCTATGTGAACCGCTTTCGTTACAAAGCAAACAAATATGCTGACGTATGCTTTGATTGTCGATGCTCTTTTGTGGGGTGGTTTTAGATACACCGGTCCAGCATAGTCGATGCCAGTGACGGTGAAAGGTCGACTCGGTGTGATCCTTCGGTGTGGTAGCTGCCCTGTTTGTTGTGTGGCTGGCGTAGGAGATGCGCGCGTGCATCGAAAACAGTTGCGCATAATGCTGTTCATCAATCGTCGCCCGTTAATTGGCCAATATTCTTGTCGCATTGTTGCTAACGTTACACGGCCGCCACCGTGCAACAGTTTGAGGTGGTAATCGGTAGCAACAGAACGTGTGAACGGATGGAAACTGGGGAGTAGGATGGGGTGCTTGGTAAGGTAAGGCTGCTCAGAAAGATTTAGTCTGCCTCCGACTCGGAGAATGCCATAAGAATCGAGGAATGGACTCAACAAGCGCAAAGTTGATCGTTTGGAAACTGGGTTCCCTGCTCTCAAACTCCTGATTTCTTCGGTGAACGAATCCTCCTGGGCCAATTTCACAAGTTTTAGGCGAGACTGCGATAATTCTTCCACGGTGAGTATGCTGCTGCTTGCTGGTCGATCAGATGACTCTCGCTGCTGACATGCGTTGATGAACCGTAAGCAGTACGCTGTAACACGTTGCAGTCGCTGGTACGATGATATACGCTGGAATATTTCGTTCACGGCGGGTGTGTTCTGAAGGGCCGCCACCGTTACTCGTCGTTCCAAAATCTCGTCAGAAGTTTTCAACTCTATTGTTGACGTTGGCCACTTTCCCTGTGAGAGACGAAGCCAATATGGACCGTTATGCCACAGATCACTGCCTAAAAACTCATCTACTTTCATTCCTCTCGTTATCAGGTCGGCCGGGTTCTGGATTCCTGCGATATGGTTCCACTGCGATCCTTGGGTGGTGGTTTGGATTTCGGACACACGATTAGCGATGAAAGTTTTCCAAACGTGTGGCGGGGAGCGAAGCCATTCGAGGGTAACTGTGGAATCGGACCAAAAATAAGACGCAGAAATTGGCATATCGAGCGCTTCGACAATCTTTGCGTGCAGCTGGGCAGCTAGTACAGCAGCTGAAAGTTCCAACCGTGGTATCGATAGGCGTTTAAGTGGAGCGACTCTGGATTTTGCGGAGAGCAGCTGGACGTGTACTTGGCCATTGGGTAAAGTTGATCTGGCGTAAGTGCATGCACCGTAAGCTTGCTCGGATGCATCAGCAAAGGTGTGGAGTTGCACAGTAGCGTTAGAGAGAAACACACATCGGCTTACTGCGTAGGAGGATAGCTTCGGCAAATCGGAGCAATAAGCTTTCCACTTATCGTTGATGCTGTCGGAAACCTGGTCATCCCATCCACATGGGTGTAGCCATAACTCTTGCAGGAGCATCTTAGCACGAATAACGACTGGAGCGGTAAGGCCGAGGGGATCGAAATGCTTGGAAACATCGGATAAAATGGAACGTTTCGTTGGATGAATTTTGTTTTCGATGGGAGTGGAGTCAAACCGAAGTTGGTCGGTTCGGGGTTCCCAACTGACACCAAGAGCTTTGATTGGTTTCTCGGGTTCGAGTTTCAGGAAAGCTTGAGTTTCAACTTGGGACGGATCGAGATCTTCCAAAACTTGCGGGTTACTCGAGGACCATTTTCGTAGCTTAAATCCACCTTTCGCCAGTAATTCGTCCAGTTCCTTCCTAGTCTGGATTGCTTCTTCGATGGTTTGGGCGCCTCCTATGTAATCGTCGACGTAGAAGTTCTTGAGCAATGCGGGTCCTCCTAGTGGATAATTCTGCCCTTCGTCTTCGTAAAGTTGCTTGAGGGTACGAGTGGCGAGAAATGATGAAGATGCCAAACCGTAGGTCACCGTAAGCAGTTCACATATTTCGATGGGACCACCAAGGACAAAGCGCCAGAATATTCTCTGCAGGGTAGTGTCTTTAGGATCGACTAAAATTTGGCGGTACATTTTTTCAATGTCTGCGACAAGTGCAATTGGGTACTTGCGGAAACGAAGGATGAGGGCGAGTAGTTCGTCTTGCACTACCGGCCCTACCAAGAGAGCATCATTCAAGGAGTATCCAGATGATGAATGTATCGATCCATTGAACACAACGCGCACTTTCGTTGTCGTGCTTGATTCCTTCACGACAGGGTGGTGAGGAATGTAGAATGCCTGAGAAGGCTCGGGCTCGCTGCTTGGAACGATTCGCAAGTGGCCCAAGGATTGGTATTCGGAAAGGAAATTCTGGTACTCCATTTTCAAATCAGGATCTCGATCTAGACGTTTTTCAAGCGACATGAACTGACGCAAGGCGACTGTTTTCGACTCACCCAGCATTGGATCAAAATCGGGGTGACGTGGTAAGCGAACCATATATATACCATCGTGTGTGCGGGTGACGTTGGAAACAAAATGCGACTCGCATTGTTGTTCTTCAACAGAAAGGTTTGGTGTGTTGCTAACTGCTTCCATTTTCCAGAAACGTTCGACGGCGTCTTGAAGCGGATCTGATATGGACACGTGACAGGTGGTGACAGGTGGAACTGACGTTGGCATCTGATTTCTCCCAACAACAATCCAACCGAATACACTCTCGACGAGCATGTGCTTCTGATCCTGTTCAATTTTGGTACCAGGATTGACAAAGGTGTAAAAGTGCTCTGCTCCTAGGAGCAGATCGATTGCTCCAGTCTTATTGAAGCTGGGATCGGCAAGGAATAGGTCTTGTGGAATACGCCAGTTTCTAGCTGGAAACGTCACAGCAGGCAAGTCTATCGTGATGCAAGGTAGAACGAGGAAGTCGAGGTCGATTTCAAAATCATTTTCCCTTGAGCGAATGGAAGAATGAACGCTATGTTTCACGTTGGACGACGCTTCACCAACACCGTGAAGGGGAACGTTCACATTTCGGCGCCTTAGCTTCAAAAGCTGACAGAATCTCTCGCTCATTATGTTAGACTGAGAGCCACTATCTAACAATGCACGTGCAGGGTGCGTATCACCGTTTGAATCGACGACCAAAAGTACGACGGTGGACAGCAAAACATTCGAATTGGAAAGTGGTGTGGGGTTGCTGAGTTGTTGACTGGGGATGGAGTTCGTGCATGTGTAGGTGGTAGAGGAGACTGGAGCGTAGTTTCGATTTGATGATGGCCTAGACGGATGAAGAGCTTGGTTGTTAGGGCGTTGCGCAGACGAGTGGCTAGGAGCTTCGTTGTAGTTATTAGTGGTGTGCAGCATGGTATGGTGTCTTCTCTGGCAGTGTCGGCAAGAGTATGTGGATTGGCAATTTCGGGCAAAGTGATCGTGGCGGAAACAATTTTGGCACAAACGGTTGGTATCGATTAGTCTTAGACGGTCAGGAATACTCATCCTCTCGAATCGGGGACATTTGATGAGAAAATGACGTTGATTGCAAGCATAGCATTTCGGCAACTGGTCCTCCGAGACAGTGTGGGTGGCAACTTTATGCGGAAATGGCCTTCTATTGGAAAGGAACTGATTCACTGATGTGTGAGAGTTTTGCGACTGGTGGTTGACGGACATCGACTCAAGTACTCGGATCCTACGTTGGAGGAATTGTACGAGGCAAGCGTAATTAGGATCATCGACGGTAGTGGCGTGATCTTCCCATGCTTTGAGGGTTCCATCGTCAAGGCGAATGCACAGTAGGTGCTCAAGAATCGTACTCCATTGGTCAACAGGTTCCTCTAGGTGGCGGAGAATTTTGGTATGGCGTTCAAATTCATCCACTAGGCTATGCAAAGCTTCGGCAGATTCCCTTTTCATGCGAGGGCAATCCAAAATCGCTTGCAAGTGACGTTTTTTGAGCAAGTAGTCGTTTGCGTAGCAAGAAGTCAGCGTCTGCCAAGCGATGGAATAGTTGGCAGAACTGATGGAGATCGATTCGATTAATTGTGCCGCTTCACCCTTAACGGCAGCACGGAGGTAATGAAACTTTTGTACGTCGGGGACATCAACGTTGGCGTGAATTAGGGCAACAAAAGTATCATGGAAAGTCAGCCATTGATTGTAGTCGCCATCGAACTCTGGCAACGAAATGGTGGGAAGCTTGATGCCAGATAACCCAGCAGGGGCAGGGATTGCGCTTTGAGTCGGTATAGGATTGGCGGGTAAGGAGGATCTCAGAGCAGCCATTACTTTGAAGTATAGGGATTCGAATTTGTAACGGGTTTGGTTGTTCTGTTCCCTACCTTCATTGGTGGTCTCTTCATCTTCAATTTTCGACTGAACATCCTCCAGTTCCGTCCACACGTCGTTTAGGTTCTCGATGCGTAGCTGCACCTGAGCTTGGTCTCGATCGGCCTGATACTTTGAAACGAACTGGTCGGCTCTCCACAGTGATGCTGTTAAGGCGGTGCGACGGTTCGTAAGTTGTAACATCCGTTGTTCGTCCATGGCAGTGCGGTTGGCACGCGATGTAGCAAAATGGCGGTTCTAGGTGGAAGACACACAAAAAGGACCCGGTAGAACCGAACAAAAGGATTGGGATGGTTGGAATACTACTAACCTTTTCAAGGCTAGGATAATGCCTTGTATTTTATTGATAGAGCACCTATGATTGGAGCAGGTAAGCGGGTGGCAGGATGGCGGAACGGATGATAACGACGGCGGTAGCTTGTTGGATGATTTTCTTGACGGGCGGGGGTACCCCGTTTTACGGTACACTAGATGGTGGCACTTCGCTTCACAGTTGGAAATCCTCGATGAGCGGACGGAATAGCGTGTAAAGAAAATCGGAAAAATCTCAAGGCACCCGTGGACAATATCTGCGCACTATGGAATTACACGTACCATGTGCCTGAATCAAATAGGCCTTGTATTAAATTAAATCTCGAACAGCAGGAACATATTTCAATCTCGTATTCTTATTCGGCAAGGATGGCGTCGGTTGCACTTGGAACGATGGCGGAAATTCAATAGCACTAATTTTGTATGATGGCGGTTGGCGTCACTCGGAACACGGACACAATGGCGAATTGGAAACCGAATCCTGGTCACGGCACCAAAATGTTGGGGCAGGTTCGTGATTTCCGTTAAAAATTTAACCGTCGGGAAAATCAAATGTGCACTGTAACTATGCTGAGTGGGGGTGTGAGCATCGGCTAACACTCCAGTTGATTCTTGCACCGAACTTTTAGGTTTGAGACTAACCGCCACTAGGAGTCACTTTTTTTTTTTTTTTTTTTTTTTGGATTTGGAATGATTTATTACTAATAATTCAATTAACTCTTAACCTAATTTGCTACTACTACTACTAACGTAATTAATTTTTACTCTACTTATTTCCAGTACTACTACATTTGTATAGCACTCATTTGTAGTACCAGAATGGTGGGTTCGGCGCGAATCTATAAAATAGATTTGGAAACTGGTTGAGAACAAACACCATCTGTTCTCTGTTTATAGCCGTACGACTGCGCCCATTGATTTAACACACGGCGGCTCGTTATCCAGGATTCGCTCCTCAAGCCGCTGCCATATAATACTATCTAAGCTACAAACCTGTGTATAATTCTTATAGGCGTGGTTGCAGCGGGCTTAGGAGCGCGCACTTCGACCGTCACCAAATGAGAATTTAAGATAAACGCGACAATATCTACTCGTTTGATTAAGCGCAGTAGAGAAAATAAATAAAATAACTAATTTATCTGAACAGGCTTAGAGAAGAACCATGACGTGAAACAGGATCATAAATTCGCCAAAGAAAGTATTAAGCGTCTTTCTGCTAGAGGCTAATATTTACCAACTTGTTAAGAGAAGGAGTTTATCGAGAAAAACTAATAAGAGGAAGAGCTTTAGCTGGGTGAACACTGATATTCTGCGGCCTTTCAACCTGTCACAGACACCAGTTCAACTCAACTCCTGTCAAGCAGCAGACGAGCCGAGACTCTTGCGTAATCATTGAACCGAAGAATATGGGATTGTCCGGTTCGATCTTCCAAAGGTTTTAAGCCTGTAATACCACCGCTCCTTTGCTGGGCCATCAACATTTTGCAAAAAAGTTAAATTTCTGAACATGTCCCTACTAAAATCCATATCAAAAGGTTCTTTTCAGGGCAATCATACACGCAAACCAAAAATCAATTACAATGAATGTTAGTTCCGTTTCCTATCATCCTCTGTTCATGAACATCGCAACGAATGTTAGAAATTTACCATGCAGGCGATGTAATGGTTTTTTGTCTTTTTTTATTTTGTGTTCCATCTACGCTTTCGACTATACCAGTAAGCTTGTAGAACGACGCACATTGTAGAACATTGTAGAACGACGCAAACACTTGTCTCGAATCTCTCGAGCAGAAAAAGCATACGAAGTCGAGCATGCGAGAAAATGAGCGCTTCATGTTTGCTTTTAGGCTAACTTTATTCAGAAGCATGGAGAGAGCAGTGAAGAAAGAACAGGTCTGATAGTCACAACGTCCGTGGTTCGAGTCCTGTCGGCAACCTTTTTTCTATTTTTTTCGACATAATTAATTTCACTCACTAATACACTCCACATTTTTCGGTCTCCAATTTTCTTACATCGAACCGCAGCTAGGTATATCACATCCTCGGTTCATGCGGTCTCCACTAACATCCTCTGATGATGAATCACACATAATTGTAAGCGAATCTTACATCCCCCGGTTGGGTGTAGTCATACTGAAGAGTATAAACAGAGAGAACCCCGCTCAAATTACTATTCCTTCACAAAACACAAGCTCCTGATGCAGTTAACAAATTCTCGCGCAACACGAGATAAGGGCCTGTCATTGTTGATTGATTCTCTTCATCGATTTTCTCTTTCGTGAGTAACTCGACTGCAAATGAATTTCCCATTGAGTGTCAGACGCAAGCTTACATCATCTTCTGTCGAAGTGTGCTACGAGCCAAGCGAGAAACTCGTTTATGTTGCCGTGGTAAATCAAAGAGAAAGTCGATGAAGAGAATCGATCAACGAGGATAGGCCCTTTTCTAATTTTACGCAAGAAATAACATTTATTATATAAAACCATCTCAAAAAAAAATTTCTACATGGTACTATGATCAATTGTTTAAGACGCAACTGAAATGAATACTTATCTCTGCTTTAGTATGTAACATTTGAAGCAAATGATTGAGCAATTGAAATTTCAACGCACAAAGTTATGATAAAAAGATAGTTAGCGAATGTTTACCCCAAATTCCATGAACTAATTCTTATTAAACAATCTTCTTCTTCTTCTTCCTCGCATTTCAAGCTTATTGCATATCGCATATTAGCTTATTGCGTGCTCTCAACTTAGTGTTCTAGATGCACTTCCACAGTTATTAATTGAGAGCTTTCGATGCCTGTACCATTTTTGCATTGGTATAATTGTGTGGCAAGTCCAATCATACTTCTATGCCCAGGGAAGTTGAGAAATTTTCAAACCCGAAAAATTCCTAGACCGGCCCGGGAATCGAACCCAACCACCTCCAGCATGGTCTTGCTTTGTAGCTGCGCCTTTACCGACTGAGCTAAGGAAGGCCCCATTATTATTGTTTTTTAATTTATTTGATAAGGCTCAATCGAATTAACTTTGCAGAGCCGAGGATTATTTTTTACTATACAATACCCAACTAACAATTTTCGCAATGTAAACGCTTTACTCATTTAATTTCTACAGCCTCAAGCCGTATTCAAATGTTATACTATATGAGGAAACCTTTACTCAACCTCTATACAAGCAAATCTGGCGAACTTAGTCAGCTACTTATGGCTGTTGGAACGGTCGGGACAAGCTCTTATTGCATATCTATTTACGCTTCTATACAGTTGTTATCCTGCTGTTTAGTTGTGTGTGAACTTGAAAGGCGCATACTCAACCTTTAACCGATTATCCAATAATCACTACACAGCTTTCTCTTGACGCCAGGGTAAATATTGTTCATTGTGTTGGAGGAATTTATCCTGTTTATTTTACTGCGAATCAATTTAATCGAAATAAGTTATAAGCACACCACCAAGTTATTTACACTGTACCGGAGCCTGGAATCGAACTCGAGACGACCGCATTGGCGAACCTTGATACTACCAACTTCGCTACGTCAACACTTTGAACTGACGTAAACAAATTTACATGCCCTTCTACAACAAGATTGCTGAGTAGAGGCTTTATGATAGTTTGCATGAATCACTTTTCTCGACTAGTTAATTTAGCTTTGTAAAGAAGCAGAGTAAAAGCTGTAAAACTGAACAAGTCTAAAAATAAACCTAGTTGACTATAAAATAGCTTCCAAACTAGCGGTAACACAGTTTATTATAGTTGAAGATGCTAATTTCAAATAACAGACTGTAGTGGTAATTTTTATACGATAGATGGAGTAGATGAAAGCATAGAGCATCTCTCTTTACCTAACTCCCCCTTTGGAGAGGGATGGTGAGGGGTGTGTCCCCCCCCCGCCACCACTGGCAAAAAGAGATGAAAACCGACCTGCTCAAGTACCAAATGTGTGTTTGAAACAGTTCTACCGATTTTTTACCGCACTTCAGTTGTTATTTGAAGGAAGGCATCCAGTCGTAGGTTTGGAAATTGCAACTATTGTTTACCCCTACCACGATATGTGCTCCTGTCATCGTCGACTTGACGATCTCGAGGGGACACGGGTGGGGTAGGTGCTGCTACTGTACCTTTCGACCATTGACAGTAATTGATGGTATCAACTCTATGCTTTCATCTACTCCATCTATCGTATAAAAATTACCACTACAGTCTGTTATTTGAAATTAGCATCTTCAACTATGTAAATCGTAGACTTCACGTAGAAGTAATACTAAAAACATATAGTCAAAGTACAGTTTATTAGTTGAGTACAGGTTGTTTAGTTGTTGAAAAAGCACTTTTGATGTTTATGTTATTCAGCAATAGTGGTTGGTTGTGTAGAAGCCATCAAATAAGTAATATATTCGCTTTATTAGCTTTGTTTTGAAGCTACAAGTTGAAAGTTGATTAATATTTGCATAGAAGTGACATTAGCGTTTATTGGGTGATGCTATTCAGTGCGACTGAAAAATTGAATAATGGTTGTTAAAATGTTGAGTAAACGCTCTCCAAAACTAATTTGCTAGCTTCTGCTTGTAGCTGTATCTGCAGCTTTGTTTCAGCTACTTTACAGCACAATGCTAGAAAAGTTGGCTTATAAAGCTGAAAATGTTAGTTGGGTACATCTTAAAATTATAGCCAAAAGGTACAACACAATATACACTTTATCTTCCGCTATCCAATAAGCCTCCTTCATCAGAACGGAAGCCGCTTCCAGTCGTTGCATTGTATGGCAGTATCGCCAACGGGGGGCAGAGTGCTTCCATTGCAGCAATGGATGCAAAACGTGGTCAGCACTCACACACTTATCACGAAACGGTTGTTTTCCAAAGTCGACGGTGCATCGACCAAAAGAACAATGAGGAAGACCACACAATGGTTGCTGCCGAGTAAACAGACGATCGCGTGACACACATCAAGAGTGGTCTGTTTCTGTCGACAGTCGAGTGAACACTCTAACAATCCTTTTACTGGTAATTTTTATTTTAGTATATAAATTCAAAATAAGAACTAAATATACTTCTCAACATAATTTAGAATAGTAATGATAAGTTACGGAATTGATTAGCTAGGGCTCAGATCATTTAATAATAATGTTTACTTATTAGTAGCATATCTACCCGAAATTCCTCAACCGATATGTTCTCCGATTTTTAATTCCGTTGGTGCTTGTCCAATAGGTGTCCTTACCATGATTTGACATTTTGCCTCATTAAGCTTGAGATTTACCTCTCCTAGATAGTTTTCAAGCACTGCACTGGCAGCAATTTCCCCAACTCCTGCACTGATCTATCTATAACTAAAATGTCGTCCGCATATACTAGGATAATTGGGAAATTTAGCCTATTCGTTTGATTGAGTTGAAGCCATCCTTCTAATTCATCCTTAACAGTAAATAGTATCTCTTCCATAATTAGATCAAATCTCAATGAACATTTCAAATGGTCCTATCTGCGTTGATCGATTCTCTTCATCGACTTTCTCTTTTGATAACCACTGACATGCAAACAGATTTCGCGCTAATTTTACCGCGTATTGACGAGTGCACGGATGGATTTGAGTTCACTCACTCGACAAAAAGTGACACAACAGCGGGGCCCTGTTTACTATAAATGAACACATATATGTTCATTTTTAGTAAACAGGGCCCCGCTGTTGTGTCACTTTTTGTCGAGTGAGTGAACTCAAATCCATCCGTGCACTCGTCAATAGTTTGAAAACGGAAATTTTTTGCAGCTACGTTATTAACAAAAGAGAAAGTCGATGAAGAGAATCGATCAATGCAGATAGGACCTTTTGAAATGTTTATCTAGAAATATGAAAGGTGAGAGTGGGCCACCCTGTTTCACTCCTCTCGTTCGCATTTGAGGAGCAGTCTTCTAACCAATCCATAGCACCTGTTGTGCCTCTGCGTTGAGCCAATTTATCACTCTTTTTGCAATTCCTTCGGACGCACCTTTAACCAACAGAATATCTGGAAGTGCAGAAAGACTAATGTTGTCAAAGGCCTTCTCAATGTTCAAGGCCACCACTATCAGGTCGTGACCCACATTCGAATGCGTCGTGCAATAAATATGTGATCCTTTGTTGAACATTGGTTCAGGAAACCAGCTTGGTGGGTTCCGATAGGAGACGTGTTTTGAATAAGGGTTCCTAAAATCTAGCTTGCATAAATTAAATGTCCTATACTAGCCAAAACAATCTTTTGGGAATCTTTTGACAAGCACTTTCAATTTACTTCATTTTTAAAGAAGATATTTGCATAAATAATATCAATTGCATCGTTAAAAACACGAGCGGTGGATTATTTTCTAAGATTGGGTTGGTTGGTTGGTTGTCTTTATTAAGGAGATTTTCAGCCAGATTTGTTTTTTCCATCGTCATTTCGATCAGAACTGATGTATTAGTACTACAATTGATTAAAATATGTCAGAAACGCAATTTTTAAAATACATTTACAATCAGGGATGCAAAATATCATGACATTCACTCGACACTCCTCAACGCATCAACCGAGTATCGCTGACGGAACGTTTTGTCACGCAGTGAGAGGTAGAGCCATGGCAAACAACAATCATCAGTAATGGTCGCTGCTCACATGCTGATGATGTAAATCACAACGAAACCGGTGATGATTTCTCCAGTACGAGGATCAGAAACGACTGGAGAAAATGAAAACAATGCCTACGCATTCCAAGTTGGTCTCGGCACGCGCGACTGTGTGAGTTACAAACGAAGCTGGCAAAATTAAACGGAAGCAGTTGGGATCACTCACCAACACACTCACATAAGCAAGTAAACCAGCAAACTGCTTCAAAACGAGCACAGATGAGTGTCGTGGTTGTCGAGAATGACCAGATCGGTGATGGATCACCACCGAAGACGACATTCACCAGTTGCTTTTTACTTCTTTCGTCTACTTGATGGATGGTCATGGAGAGTGCTTCGACAAGCACATTGATAGGAATGTACCAAGCGCTACTACCATCAGCTGTTTGACGATTGCGATTGTGATAGGTCGCAACTCTGTTTACAATACCCAAAGTTGGCAAAATGTGCACAAATGTGAATGATTTCCTATAACAAACAATTATGCAGATTAATTTGTCATTTGGCACTGAACTGCCCAAAAGTAAAAAATGCAACAGAAAAGCCACACTCTACGAAAGCAGCAGAGGCAGACCTAGGAGCTGATGGCGATGGTATCTCAACAAGGAAATCAAACAAGTCGATGGGAATTTGACCTGGGCTCTGGTTAAGGCAAAAGCAAGCAGCCACCCAAGATGGAAATCTTGCACGTGTGTCCAGGATGCTTAAGTTAGTAAATAATTCAGAATGTTTCGATTGAACATAATTAGCTTTAACATAAAAAATGTCACTCATGATATTTCCCAACACTACACCAAGGGTCGGACTATCATTTTAAAAGTATTACTCCGCCAACACTTCGTCAATTGCTTTCCCCTTCATAAACAGGCTTTGCGCTTCATTTGCAATCAGTCAGTTGTGGGTAGTCACGGGTAGTCGACGACTACTTAGCTCCAAACCGGAAAAAAAAGTTTACAAAATAGGTTAATACAACAATCCAATCCAATAACTAGCATCTCTCAGATATACATGTTCAGGTGGAAATTGAAAAATCGGTAAGGGAAAGATGATCAGTTCAGGGAAAAATGATCAAATCAAATGGCTTGCGCCCGTGGTCAGCATGTTTAAAATTATTAATATCGTTCAATTTGAAGTGTCCCTGGTAGAAAATTTTACGGAACGAATGAAATTTAAAACGTTTTGCGCTCCTGGTAAACATCATCTTGGAAAAATTCAAAATAGTGTTAAATTTTAAATTTAAAAATGGCTTGCGCCCCTGGTAAATATAATCAGAGAAAAAAGAGAAAAAATGTAGAATGCTGGCGCCCCTGGTAAACCTTTTTTAGGATTAAATTGATAATATTCTTTAAATTATATACAAGTTCAGGAAGACATTTAAAAAAATATATTAAATTTGATATAATTTACGCCTTTAGACATGTTCAGATAAAAAATATTGAAATAATTTAATTTGAAGTAGCTAGCGCCCTTGATATACATGTTGAGGGAAACATAAAAATAAATTTTAAATGGCTTGCGCCCCTGATAACCATGTTACGGAAACAATAAATCTTAAATGGTTAATTTGAGGTGGCCTGTGCCCCTGATCGGGAAAAAAAGTTAAACATCACCACTGAACTGTTAAGAAATTCATCCGGTTGAGGTTAACGGTGCAAATCCGTATTGGCGGACAAAAGTAGGCACTGTGGCGTAAGATAGAAATTTGGACATGATAATGCTTTCAAAATTCTTTCACGGTGGGCGAGAAGTTTTGAATCATATAAAAAAGTTCTGAATCACTTCGGAAAGCACTGAATCGCTTGAGAATAGTTCGGAATCATTTGGAAAAATACTGACTCGATTCAATACAGTTGGGAATCACTTCAAAATGTTCTGAATCACCTAACAAAATGATTGAATCACTTCGGAAAGTAGTTAATCAGTTCATACAAGTTCGAAATAACTTCAGAAAGTACTGAACCACTTTAGAAAAGCTTGTACTCACTTTGGACGTGCTGGATTACTTTATTGTATCAATTTAGAAATGTTCAGAATCACTTCCGAACGTACTGAATCGATTCAGAACAGTATGGAATCTGTTCAGAAAGTACTGAATCACTTTAGAAATGTTAACAGTTACTTCACAAAGTACTGAATAACTTCATAAAAGATTGGAAAAACTTAAGAGAAAATCGAAACAACTTTGGAAAGAACTGGATCATTGCAGAATGTTCACTTCGGAAATAAATCAATCACTTAGGAATGCACTGAATCACTTCAGAAATGTTCGGAATCACTTCGGAAAATACTGAATACTTTCAGGAATGTTCGGAATCGCTTCGGAAAGTACTGAATTATAATCACTTCGGAAAGTACTGAATAATTTCAGAAAGTACTGAAACACTTCAAAACAATCGGAATCACATCACAAAGTATTAAATCACTTCAGAAAAGTTTAGAATCACTCCAACAAGTACTGGATCATTCCAAAATGTTTTTAATCACTTCCGCAAGTACTAAATCACTTTGGGAAGAGCTAAATCACTCTAGGAAAGTTTGAAATCACTTCCAAAAGTACTGAATCACTTCAAAAAAGCTCGAAAACTCTTCGGATAACATTAAATCACTTGTCGGATTCACATTGGAAAATACTGAATCATCCCAGAAAGTTGAAATCATTTCCGCAAGAACGGAATCACTTCGAAAATAATTGAATCAGTTTGAAATGCACGGAGCCACTTCAAAAAAAATTGGAATCACTTCAGAAGTACTAAAACGCTTTAGAAAGTTCATAATTACTTTGGGAAGTACTGAATCATTTCAGAAAGTACTGAATCACTTAAGAAAAGCACGGAAATTCTTCGGATATTATTGAATGACTTAAGAAAAATTCTGAATCTCTTTGGAAAATACATAGGATTTCTATAAAGTTTATAATCGCTTCCATAAGATCTGAATAATTTTGAAAAGGACTGAATGACTTCATAAAACTTCAAAAAGTACTGTATCAATTCTGCAAAGTTTGCAATCAATTCCTCAGGAACAGTATCACTTTGTAATAACTGAATCACTTCAGAAAATATTTAATCACTTCTGAAAAATTGTAATCACTTTGGGGAGCACAGAATCCTTTAAAAAAATGTTCAAAATCTCTTCTGAAAGTACTGAAACTCATAAGAAAAAAAAATCTCGGAATCAGTTTTAAAACTACTGATTTACTACAGAAAAGCATCAGAAAGTACTGAATCACTTCAGATAGTACGGACATAATTTAGCATGAGAATGATTAACCGCTCGCGATTTGCACTCCGTTATTACCAATGGGAATAGCATCTGGAATGCTTAAAAACAGGTGAACTCATACTTTACGATAGGCAATAACAGCGCCGGCCGCGTTCAAATGTAGGTCAATTTGGGAATGGATAGGAATGTGTTGACGTGATTATCGTTTTGATGGAAACCGAGAAATCCTCCTCACTTCCACGAATTTTTCAATAGTTTTTCAACATGATTCACTTAAGGGAGTATTAATTCTTACCGCTAAGCCATTTTAGAACTCAATTGTGATACATCGATTTTGGCAACATAGATGTAGTATAGTCATAGAGGTCACTCTAAGACTAGAAGGTCCTGAAATAACGTGCTCAACTTTTTGGCTCAGCTCTGGTACTCTCTTCGGTCCCAAGCTAATCGATTCACCCCTCGAAACATACGAAAAACCAATAACCCCTCATTTTATCTGTCAAACTTTCATAGCGAATCAAAACAAACATTGCGTAGTACTAGAATTTCGACTAGAATAGGGTACGTTAATTGTTTGCTTGGGACCAATAGGCTACTAAAGTGGTGAGCCAATTTAAAATCGTTAGTTTCGTATTGATTGTTGGTATAGTCATCTCTCCACAACTCGATGTCCACTAACTTGATATCGAGTTATAGAACCATAGTAAAAATGAGTGTCATGGCTACTACGATAGCAAATTAACATGAGATTGTTATTCCGTAGCTCGATGGTCCCTTCAATATCGAGTTGTAGAGAGTGCACTGTAGTTATGTTTCCAAAAACGAGATCTATCTGTACTGACATCATATTATATGAGGAAAGTTTGGAATCCATTGGAAAAGTTCAGAATTATTTCAGAAAGTACTGAATAACTTGAGAAAAGCTTGGGACCACCTTGGAAAGTACTGGACCATTACAGAATCACTTCGAACAGGACTGAACTTTGCAAAAGTTTTAGATCACTTCGGAAAAAATTGGAAACACTGGATCCGTGTATTTAGCTCATAAAATATTGAATAGCTTCAGAAAAGCTTAAGTTCAGTAGGGAAAACGATGAATGGCTCAAGAATAGACTCATTTCCAAAAGTGTTATATTTTCTGGACTGATTTAGCACTTTCCGAAGTAAAGGGTGATACGGTCAAAACTTGGTCAAGGGAAAACGCGTGTAAATCGGTGAAATCGTTTATTTAAAAAATCAAATTAAATTTCTTTTTCAAGTTCAATTAGTATAAAATTCAGAAAAAATATTCAGTTAGGCTTCCGCTTTTCCAAATCCGAATTGCCGGGCCTTACGCTTGACCCCTGCCATCAGATTTTGTACAGCCACCTTGTCCACCTTCTTCGCCGCAGAAAGCCAGTTTGCCTTGAACTGCTGCTCGCCCTTAGCAGTTTTTTTGGTCTTCTTTAGGTTCCGCTTGACAATAGCCCAGTATTTCTCAATTGGGCGGAGCTCTGGCGTGTTGGGAGGGTTCTTGTCCTTGGGAACCACCTGCACGTTGTTGGCGGCGTACCACTCCATGGCCTTTTTACCGTAATGGCAAGATGCCAAATCCGGCCAAAACAGTACGGAACAACCGTGTTTCTTCAGGAAAGGCAGCAGACGTTTATTCAAACACTCTTTCACGTAAATTTCTTGGTTGACAGTCCCGGAAGCTATGAAAATGCTGCTTTTCAAGCCACAGGTAAACAGGTAAGCCAAACCAGATATTTCTTTGCGAACTTTGACAGTTTCATGTGCTTGAAAACATCTGCTACCTTTCCCCTTCCTTTTGCCGTATAAAACTCCTGTCCCGGAAGCTGCTTGTAGTCGGCTTTGACGTAGGTTTCGTCGTCCATTACCACGCAGTCAAACTTCGTCAGCATCGTCGTGTACAGCCTCCGGGATCGCGCTTTGGCCGTCGTATTTTGTTTATCATCGCGATTTGGAGTCACTACCTTCTTGTAAGTCGATAGTCCGGCTCGTTTTTTGGCTCGATGCACGGTTGTAGACGATACACCCAGCTTATTCGCAGCATCTCGGAGAGAGAGGTTAGGGTTTTGCTTGAAACTACCGGCAACTCTCTTTGTCGTCTCAGCGGCTTCCGGTTTTCGATTTCCCCCCGATCCAGACTTCCTGGCTGTCGACAAACGTTCCCCAAACACTTTAATTACATTTGTAACGATTGATTTGGCAACTTTTAGCGATTTTGCCAACTTTGCGTGCACAGCAAAAAAATAATTTTGATATCACATCAAAGTGGATGCACTACAATCATGTCGAAAATTTCATGTAATTTTTATGACCACATAAATAAACAAATGCAGTAAAAGCAGCGTAATGTCAGTTCATGCATTGTATTAATGATAATTTTGTCCTTTTTAGCAAGTAATATTACACCATATTTTCGACATGATTGTAGTGCATCCACTTTGACGTGATATCAAAATTATTTTTTTGCTGTGTGCGAGTAGCTCGGATTTTCGCGATGCGCGAGCAAAATTTTGATACGCTGCTCTTCTTGCTTGGACGGCATTTTGACAACTGAAGAGTGAATTCCAAAATCAAAATAGGAGCAACATTCTACACACACACACACACCTTCAAAATGAGGGGTGTTCAGGTTTTTTAAATGCAAAATTGAAAGAAATACGTCAAGTTGATATTGACCAAATTTTGACCGCATCACCCTTTAATGCCACGAGCTCTTGGGAACGTCTGAAACAAAAACCTGATATAACAATATCATCGGTATCTGGTAACATTAATTTTAACAGCACAACCATCTCTGGTTGTTATTTCAAAGATTTGCGTAGCTACGATTTGGTTATTGACACGCTCACATGCTCGAGGAATTTGGAATTCCACTCTTGCTAAAAGTAGCAAACGTTGGGTTCACGAAATTTCCTAGATAAATGTTTCCTTTACTGTATGGAAAAGTCAAGACATGGGATGTACCATTTTGGATTAATCTACACACTTAGAAATACCTAATCTTACAAGTGACGGAATTTATCTTTGACATATAGGATGAGACGTAGACAAACATGTCATGTCAAATTAAGTGCTCCGAGACCGAAAGTTTGAAATTAAGTTTGATTGAGCTGAATTTCACGTCTGTTTTGACTAAATTTTATGTCAAAATTGAGACTCGTGTATGTCAGCCTCAGAGCATTTACATTTACATGAATTTTTCTAAGTGTGTAGTTCCCGAAACTTTGTTTTGCCCACAAATGTTTAGGAAAATTTTAAGAAATTGTTCAAGGTTTTATCAGAAATTTTGAGAAATTTTAGTATGATATGAGATAAATAAAAAACGAAAACTACTGTGCATGGAAAAAGTTGGCGGAACTTTTTGAAATAATCATAATTTCAAGAAGGTAGACGTTGAAGGAACATTAGAGCTACCCAACTAACAATTTTCACAATGTAAACGCTTTACTCATTTCATTTATACAGTCTCAAGCTGTATTCAAACGTTGTACGATATGAGGAAACCTTTACTCAACCTCTATACAAGCAAATCTGGCGAACTTAGTCAGCTACTTATGGCTGTTGGAACGGTCGGGAGAAGCTCTTATTGCATATCCATTAACGCTTCTATACAGCTGTTATCCTGCTGTTTAGTTGTGTGTGAGCGCCTTACAATTATTCAACCTCTTCTCGGTTGTACAATAATCACTACACAGCTTTCTCTTGAAGCCGGGTTAAATACTGTTTACGCTTTTTTATGAAGGAATTTATTGAGTTTAATTTGCTGTGAATCAAATTAATCGGAATTAGTTACAAATCATCACCAAATTATTTACCCTGCACCGGAACGTGGAATCGAACTCGAGACGACCTCATTGGCAAACCTTGACAGTACCAACTGTGCTACGCCAACACTTTGAACTTATGTAAACAAATCAACATTCCCTTCTACAACAAAATCGCTGAGTAGAGGCTTTATAATAGTGCACACGAATCACTTTTCTCGACTAGTTATAAAAGAGCAGAGTAAAAGCTGTAAAACTGCACACGTCTAAAAATAAACCTAGTTGACTGTGAAAATGCTTCCGAAGTTGCGCTAACACTGTTTATAAGCTGAGTACAGGTTGTTTAGTTGCTGAAAAAGCACTTTTGATGTTTATGTTATTCAGCAAGAGTGGTTGTTTGTGTAGAAGCCATCAAATGAGTAATATATTCACTTTGTTAGCTTTGTTTTGCAGCTACAAGTGGAAAGTTGATTAGTGTGTGTATAGAAGTGACATTAGCGTTTATTGGCTGATGTTACTCAGTGCGACTGACAAATTGAATAATGGTTGTGAGAAAGTTGAGTAAACGCTCTCCAAAACTATGTTGCTAGCTTTTGCTTGTAGCTGTATCTGCAGCTTCTTTTCAGCTACTTTACAGCACAACGCTGGAAAAGCTGGCTTACAAAGCTGAAAATGTTAGTTGGGTATTTTCGCCCCTTGGCTTTTTGTTGTGTGGCAAATGCCACATTCGTCCCCTGTAGAGTACAGTGCTGCTCATCATGCAGCAGCGATAAAGTGCAAATGTTTTGCAACGTACCATATATCCTAGATAATACACTATGTGAAACAACGTCATCAATGTCAGAGGTGGATGCATCGTTATTTTAAGCAGATTTATATTTTAAGGGCGCATGTCAATATTGGGTGCGATTACTTAGCTCAAGGGGCGACCCCGGCGTAGTGGTTAACATCCTTACCTCTCACGCCAAAGTCACGAGTTCAAATCTCACCCCCGGACAAGTCACGAATGACCCAAGAGTGTTAAAGTGACTATAATAAAAAAAAATACTTATCTCAAATTTTAGGAACACAACACTGTTTGCAATGAAATGTATTTTGTGGAAAGCAAATAAATTCCAAAATTTACTATTAAAACTCAATGTCATGCGAATCATTACTGAGCACCCCTTCCCACTTTCAATAATATGTAGTTCTAAACTCTTAACCTAAATCAAATTGTTCAGTGAAAACTACTGTCATATTGATCTCCCAGGCAGTAATAATAAGTGTCAGATCTCATTCGTGTATCATGAATCATCAGATTCACAATGGTTTTACGGTTGAAGGATGCTATACTTAAATGCACGATGCAAATGACCATGGGCAATCAATCCCTAATACCACGGAGCTTGATACCTCACCGCCTACAAACGAACCACGCTGCATACTATATTGTGCAATTTCAAAATGATTACCCTGTTCAGGATGCATGTTCGTCCTACACGTACATATGCACACAAAAGGAGGCTAATCACGAAATGGCAATTGTGCGCTGCAATGGCCGCGTGCGGCTTGCTCGAACTTGTATTGCTCGAGCCATTTGGAAAATTGCACCAAACACCGCAAGACCTTTTGGCCACCACGACTCGGGGTCTATGCTTTCGGATGTACTATGTACCACCAAACTACGGAACCTAATAATAATCCTAATGGCTATGGGAAGAAAATATGGAATGCAATTGCACTACATGGCTTCCTGGAGTTGTTCCGATACGAGTTAGAAGGAAATCGGCTTTCTCCTTCCTCGCGAGCAGCCTGCAATCAAAGGCGAGGCCAATTACGCGAGGAGCGTTCGCTAGGTCGCAGAGCTACTGCTTCAGTTCGTGCAAAATGTAACATTTTGTGCAATTTTATGCAAATATTATATAAATAAGTGGAGCTGCCTGTCCATTGGCAGTATGAACGACTGTATGAATGCACGAAATACCAATACATCAGTCGGAACAACCGAGGCAGGCAACTAACGATGATATTTTGATTGCCAGTTTTCAGCGATCCTATAACTAAATAACATTACCAAGCTACGGAGGTTTACGCAATTTGTACGTTTGATCGAAAAGAATATTGCAAGCCCCGTGATGCAGATGCTAATTTCCCATTGCAGTTATCCCCACAGCAACTCCCGGAGCAAGTAATTAGCCCTCGCATGTACATATGTGATTACGATGAGGTATATTAATTGTCACTGTTTTGATTTGAACTCACCGCAATGGCCCAAGCGTGAAAATTAAGTCCACAAACTAATCGTTTGCAAAATTTTCTAACCCATGTGATCTATTGTTATATTAGTAGATTCAGGATTAAGCATAGATTGATTCTCTTTAAATACCGCCATTTTCTTAAAAAAAAACAGGAGATCCTTGAGAAGTATCAAGAAAATAAAACATGAAATACCGTTGAACTCCGTTTGTTTGGTACCAGTTAAACAAATTCTAAACTTCAGGTGATTGCAACGATTAATTCCTTTTATATTTAGATAAGATCTGTTTTAGATTTTAGTTTTAAGATGTCTATTATTATACTAACATGCAGGTTTAGAAAACCTGTTTAAAATACTGAATTACCAAGGCAGAATTAATGTGAAATCAATTAGAAAAATATCGTAACAATTAAGGCTGGTAAGTTACTGTAATAGCTGGAGCAGGCAGGTTAAAATGAAATGTAATTTATTTCGAATTTAGAGCAAATGGAGTAAAACAATATATTAAAAAGAGATTCTCATTGGGTACAGTGAGCTTTTTGCTCTCTCATCCTAGCCTTTCAACTTATTGCTCTACGAGAAAACTTCCTACTAGCTCTACTGAAACTTAGCTGATATCCTCTTGTTATTGTTAAGTCATTGATTCCCTACGATGGAAGATTGTTGTAAACCATAAAGCATCTTGTAACGTTCCACCAAAAACCACCAAATTCACCTAAAATCGACTTACACAATTCAATCGTTCTGCCTTCACCAAATGTCAGGCCAACCGATCCCAAATCCCACCTTTCAGAAGTAACCAGTGTTTACACCAAGCTGCGTCCTAAATTTGGATGTTTCCACATCCTTCTTGCACCCGTTCCACTGCTGATTGTCAGACAAAATCCAACAGCTTTGGAAGTGAGGAGGCGGCCACTTGTACACCGTCGAAGTCCCGAAAAAAAAAAACAGAATACGAAACAAATCAACCGGCCTTCCTTCGTCGTCGTCGTCCAGACAGGTGTAATGTTGAATAATAAATTATTATAAGAAAAAAGGGTAACACATCGGCAGAGAAAAAGCGAAGCGCGGAAGGTGATTGATATCGGATAGGTATCGGATAACTGCTCCTGGAAGGTTTGCTCGGTTTTCCGAGAAATCGTCCCACTTGTAGGATTAACAGAAATTGTAATTACACGCATGATGGCCACTTTTCGGTTTAGTCACTCGGGGCGATTAGGAAAATGTTTCAGAAATTCGAGAATGAGCAAGCAAAGTCAAGCTACCTTCCACAAAGGTGGTCCCCTTAGCATAGAACGATAAGTTATTGAATCTAATTGTCTTTCGATGTTGGGGCTTGGTTTCAAAAAAGTGGCCATTTTCCTGCTATTTTCCAAGGGCCAAGTATTCTACAAAGCCAGTTATAATTGGCTCCGGTGTTTGTGTTAGACTAAGTTGATAGAAACAACAAGCTCTGTAAACAAATAGGTGCTATCGAATCTACCCTGCGCAGTGCACAAAAACATCACGAGTGAGTGATATTACTCAGAAACAATGAATAAATAAAATGAATAATCTAGATCTACCGATGAGAAGTGGGAGTGAGCGTCGAAAGAAGCGGACTGCCTACCATGCATATCACACACTTGAGTTCACACGCAGGCTTCTCTTGAGAATGGGGGTTTAGATGTGTTTGCCCTGTTGGCACAAATGGATTGACGAAAAATGCTTTTTTATGTTTTCCTGTTCATGGCTAGAAGAAATCAGACTGCAGCTGAATATTTTGGTTTAGCTAATGTCAAATTTAACTTGGAGGCCAATTTGCTTACCAACCACATAAAGAGGGGGTAATGATGATCTTATGATTCGTGAGCGTTCACTCAAAGTGAGTGCTCACGAATCGTGAAATCGTTGATTGTGGCGCACTGACGATAGCCATATTGACAGGTTTTATGTGTCAAACACATGCTTCACGACCTGTTCTTGTAACTTACAAGTTCTTATTACCAATGTAACATCGAATGGTTTCATAATTCCTTGACTTTAAATGATTTTTATTTTTTGTTTTTATGTGGTTTACATGTTTTACTTATAAAGCGACACATCTTTTCAACTTAAGTTCAAGAGCCACATGTGAAAAGGGCATACAAGCTTTTTGTAAACAAACCTTCTTATGTCCTTTTCTCGCCAACCGAGGGTCGCTCACGCAAACCAACAACATCATCGGGAAGGGGAATGTTGCTCCTACCCGCTAATGTTGATGGTTTGCGTTGGAGTCATATACATGGTGAGAAAAGAGCATAAGAAGGTTTGTTTACAAAAAGCTTGTATGCCCTTTTCACATGTTGTTCTTGAGTTCTTTTGAAATTTCAATTATTATTAATTACATTTCCTAGTCCTATCAGGTCTGTTTTAAGAATGACCACCTTGGTGGGATTGGTTTGTTTTAAATTCAAAAAGAAAACTATTTTAACTACTATTAACATCATTCCACGTTCTGCTAGCGAATGAGCAACATCAGGGTCTGTTGTCTCGTCACATGGCATTGCATTGAAAGTATTTTTTCACCGCGAAAAGTTTTTTATTTGCAAGTAGTTTTTGTGCCTTAGGTGACTCGCGCATTTCGGGAGGAAGCAGCCGATCCTGGCGAAGCCTACGGTCGGTCTGTTCGACTTTAACCCGCTTCGACGATATCGAAATTCTTGCCGCATCATTAGCCATAGTTAGCAGCAAGAACGGTTAAACAGTGGCAATCACACGGACTGGAAACAATAACCAGCAGAAAGCAGTGAGCCACCGCACGGACGGTGTGTACGACCGGCATCTATTGTGGCAGAGCAGCAACAGTATAAGCAGTAGAAACGGTAAGGGCAAATAATAGCACGTAGGGTTTTTGATCTAATTTCCGTCCTACTAAGGACCTCCCGCACTTTACCACGCTTTTTGGAAAGCGTTTGAACAAAACATGGAATGTTTTCATCAAATATAACTTCTAAATTCATCCACCTTTCCATACGTACCGTTGGATTTGATAAAGAAACAAACAATTTTGAGATATTATTAAAAATCTAACACTGCTTCTTGCTTCTAAATTCGTCCTACGCGTTTCAATTCCGTCCAAACGCATTGAAACGCCATTAGATTTTCTTCGTCCTACGGATAAACGGAGAAAAAGGGGATGCACTAGGAGCGCTTCTTTTGTTTTGAGAACAATGAGCGTAAATATGCATACAATGCGCTCTATTTTCGGGTTTATGTCGTAGCTAATGAACTAACGCATCGGAACAAACGATTTGTTTTGTTTTGTGCATGGTGAAATCATTGATATTATTGATGATTTCTGCTCGATAGAACGGAAATGGGCGATTACGACGAAGTAGCGCTCTTCCCTATCTGTTTTTTGTATACCCATTCCTCTGACTGTTTGCTTGTGAATCGTCTGTCTCTCCCCCAGTGGAATCGTTCCACATAGGGTGGTTCTTTAATAAAAAATTAATTACTTCTTAACGAAAGTTTTCAATTTCGTATGGATGAAGGACAGGGGGGCGTCAAGCCTCCCAATGATAAAGTAAGAAAGCGTCATTACCAGGCGTCTTCTGCTTCGCCTTGGGTTGTCTACTTTCGGCAGAAAGAGAAAGCCCTAAACTTCTTAGGGATTAAAAGAACGTTGACGCGTCGTTTCCCGGGGACCGAATTTCATCAGGTCAATCGGAACAAACTGCGTATAACTGCACTCACATATAAAGTCACAAATGAGATTGCTGACGACGAGGGTTATAATGAAGAGTATTACGTCTACATCCCATCTCGAGATGTGGAGATAGACGACGTGGTCTCTGCAGTGAGCCTGACGTGTGATGACGTCATGGAAGGTATGGGGCGCCTTCAAAATGCTGCTACATCTACCGTGGACGTTTTGGGTTGCAGGATATTGTATTCAGCGACCCAGGTAGATGGTCAAAAGACTTATTCCCCTTCAGGCTCACTACAGGTGTCTTTCGCTGGATCGGTTCTCCCAAAGTTTTTAGAAATTGAAAATGTTTTTTTCCCGGTGCGACTTTTTGTACCAAGGGTATATAATTGTACCAACTGCAAAAAGTTGGGACACACAGCTGCTTTTTGTGACAACAAGCCCCGTTGTGGCAAATGTAGCCAAGACCACATGGAGGGTGCTTGCCAACAGGAAGCAACTAAATGTGCTTACTGTGGCAAAGAACCTCTTCATGCTTTGCAGGACTGCCCCGCGTACAAGAAGCGTACCAATAATGTGAAGCGTTCAATAAAAGAACGCTCCAAGCTGACGTTTGCAGAAATGGTTAAGTTGCAAAATGGAACCTCTGCTTCGTTGGCATCAGCCGCTCAAAATGAAAACACTTTTGAGATTTTGTCTTCCGATGAACTGGACTCTGACATAGCAGATGAGAGTGAGTCTCCGGAGGTACACGCCCCGGGTAAAAGGAAGCCGACTAGCTCCCCGGGAGTGCGCCGGAAAAAATAAAACCACTCTCAAAAGCATGCAAAAATCTGAAGGTAGCGGGGATTCATTGAAAAAGCCGAACAAATCGATAATTGCTGCTCCATCTGATCCTTGCTGCAGCTTTTCCACCCCGCCGCTACCTAATAAAGGTAATCGTAAGAGATTACCAAAAATAAACACCACGTCTACTCGCAATTCAAAGAAAACTCTCCCGTCCAAGCGAGGAAAGATTAAATTTAAGGACATTGTGGATAACATTTTGAATGCCCTCGGCTTTCTCGACGAATCGCCACTTCGAGGGCTTATTGACCTGCTTGTTCCTATAGTCGGAAACTACTTCAAGCAATTGACTGCATCATGGCCCCTCATTGGTGAATTCATATCTTTCGATGGATAATTCGTCGAGTGAGGATCAAGATATGATCACTTTATTACAATGGAACTGTCGTAGTTTAATACCTAAATTAGACTCGTTCAAGTATTTGATTCACAATTCTGATTGTGATATATTTGCACTCTGTGAAACTTGGCTTTCTTCTGAAGATGAACTAAACTTCCACGATTTTAACATTATCCGCCTGGACCGAGATGATTCATATGGTGGCGTACTTTTGGGGATCAAAAAGTGCTACTCCTTCTATAAAATCTCAATCCCAATAATTTCAGGCATTGAAATTGTCGCTTGCCAAATAAATGTGAAGAACAAAGATCTTTGCATAGCTTCTGTATATGTCCCTCCAAGGACTTCCATAAACCGCCGTCAGCTTTGGAGTTCAGTTAATATCCTTCCATCTCCAGTTCTAATACTGGGCGATATGAACTCACACGGTACTGGTTGAGGCGAATCATACGATGACAATAGAGCGGGTATTTTCTATGATTTGTGCGACGATTTCAACTTGACTATCTTGAACACTGGTGAAGCAACACGTATAGCAAACCCTCCTGCTCGAGAGAGCCGTCTTGACATTTCTTTGTGCTCTAACTCACTATCATTAGATTGTCTGTGGAAGGTTATCAATGATCCCCATGGTAGTGATCACTTGCCAATTATTATTTCAATCAAAAGTGGTCGTCAAAAAACAGATCAGTCAATTCAAGTTCCTTTTGACCTCACGAGGAACATTGATTGGCAAAAATTTGTATCGGCGGTAACTCTTGGTATTGATTCTACCGATCCTCTACCACCACTGGAAGAGTATCGTTTCTTTACCGAGCTAATCTACAAAAGCGCATTAGAAGCTCAGAAACGACGTGTTCCAAGTGCATCCCTCAAAAGAAGACCCGCCACCCCTGGATGGGATGACGAATGCACAAAGTTGTATCTTGAGAAATCCGATGCCTTTAAAGATTATCGTAGACATGAAAGATCCGAGCTTTTTGAAAAGTATCTAAAGCTTGAAAAAAAGCTTAAAAACTTACTAAAAGCAAATAAACGAAATTACTGGCGTACTTTTATCGAGGGACTTTCTAGAGAAACCTCGATGACAACGCTTTGGAAAAAAGGCTCGCTATATGCGAAACCGCTCATCTTCCAATGAGAGTGTAGAATACTCCTCCCGATGGATATTCGACTTCGCTAAAAAGGTTTGTCCAGATTCTGTTCCAGCACAACCAACTTTACGGGATACAGCCCGAAGTAACGGTTTTCTGGATGAACCATTCACAATATTGGAATTCTCAATGGCACTTCTTTCATCAAATAACTCTGCTCCGGGAAGCGATATGATCAAATTTGACCTTCTAAAAAACCTCCCCGATATCGCTAAAAGACGATTACTTAACCTATATAATTCATTTATGAAATTCAATATAGTTCCACCAGCATGGAGACAGGTTAAAGTAATAGCTATTCAAAAGCCTGGGAAACCAGCGTCTGATCACAATTCTTACCGTCCGATCTCTATGTTATCATGCCTGAGGAAATTATTAGAAAAAATGATCCTATTAAGACTTGACCATTGGGTTGAATCGAACAATCTACTTTCAAATACGGAATTTGGTTTCCGGAAGAGTAAAGGAACAAACGATTGTCTAGCGATGCTTTCATCTGATATTCAACTGGCCTTTGCGCACAAGGAGCAATTGGCTTCAGTCTTTTTGGATATTAAGGGCGCATTTGATTCGGTTTCCATAGACATACTGTCAGACAATTTGCACAGTAGTGGATTACCCGGTATTTTGAATAATTTTTTGTATAATTTGCTGTCAGAAAACAAATGACCTTCAATCTAGGTCAACTGACAACTTCTAGAATCAGCTACATGGGCTTACCCCAAGGTTCATGTTTAAGTCCCTTACTTTATAATTTCTATGTCAAAGATATTGATAACTGTTTAGATAATCTATTCACGCTTAGACAGCTTGAAGTCGATGCCGTGGGTTCCATGAGAGGTCCACGTGCGGAAATCTTGCAAAGACCATTGCAAAATTCCCTAAATAATCTGTCTTTCTGGGCAAGAAATTTAGGGATCGAGTTTTCACCGCAAAAAACTGAATTGGTAGTGTTTACAAGGAAGCGGTTTCCAGCCCAACTGCGTCTAAATCTTTTGGGCAGAGATATTACCCAATCTTTAACCTTCAAATACCTTGGAGTCTGGTTTGATTCAAAATGCACTTGGGGTACCCATATTACGTATTTGAAACAAAAGTGTCAACAAAGGATCAACTTTCTACGATCAATTTCCGGGACATGGCGGGGTGCTCACCCGGAAGACCTCATTAAACTATATAAAACGACTATTCTTTCAGTTCTTGAGTATGGCTCTTTTTGCTTCCACTCGGCAAGAAAAAGCCACCTAATCAAATTGGAACGTATTCAATATCGTTGTTTACGTATTGCCCTTGGCTGTATGCATTCAACACACAATATGAGCCTAGAGGTCCTAGCGGGCGTAAAACCCCTGCAGAACCGTTTCTGGGAGCTCTCATTAAGAATATTGATTAAATGTAGTGTCAGTAACAACCTTGTGATTGAAAACTTCGAAGAAATGCTCGAATTGAGCATCCAGTCTAGATTCGTGCGAATCTATCTTAATTATATGTCATCGGATATTAGCCTTCCTTGCTATAACCCCTCTCGTGTATGCTTTACTAACTACAGTTCCCCCATTGACTATGATCTCTCCATGAAACAGGCTATTCAAGGAGTTCCAGATCAACTTCGACCTATCTCAATTCCCCACATTTTTGCTGAAAAGTACCAACAAGTCAATTGCAATAGAAGATTTTTCACTGATGGATCACGCATTGATGGATCCACTGGCTTCGGTGTCTTCAATGAATACTCAACCGCCTTTCGGAAACTTCAGGAACCTTGTTCCGTTTATGTTGCTGAGCTAGCAGCAATCAACTTCGCATTGGGGATGATTTCCGATATGCCCATAGACCATTACTTCATCTTCTCGGATAGTCTCAGTTCGATTGAGGCTATTCGGTCGATGAAACAAGGTAGGCACTCATCTTATTTCCTTTCAAAGGTAAGGGAGCAGATGAGTTTGCTGGTCGAAAGATCATATATGATTACCTTTGTATGGGTCCCCTCACATTGCTCAATCCCAGGCAATGAGAAGGCAGACTCTCTCGCAAAGGTGGGCGCACAACAAGGCGAGATTTATGATAGAAGAATTTCACATGATGAATTTTTCCCACTAGTACGTCAGAGTTCTCTTTTAAGTTGGCAAAACGATTGGACAAATAATTCTCTTGGGCGGTGGCTACATTCCATTATTCCAAATGTTTCTTCGAGAGCGTGGTTCAAAGGTCTGGATGTAAGTCGGGGATTCATTCGAGTGATGTCAAGACTTATGTCCAACCACTACTCGCTAGACGCACATCTCTATAGAATAAACCTCGTTGACAGCAATATATGTAGGTGCAGAACCGGTTATGATGACATCGATCACGCAGTTTGGTATTGCCCGGGTAATGACGCCTCCAGACACAACTATTGGATACCCTAGTGGCCCGAGGTAGACAACCCTTCCGTGAAGTAAGAGATGTATTGGGAACACGTGATCTTCCCTACATGCAAGCGATCTACGAATTCCTTTGTTTGTCTGATGTTAGAGTTTGATGTGACTATCCCCTCCTTTCCAAACAATTTCCCGCCATTGTGTCCCAGTCTTATTATCCTCCTGTTCCTGTGCTACTTGCCCCTGCCCAGCCAGGATTTGGTCAACCGTCCGAGAGTAGTATCTGAAGGAGGCTTCAGAAAGCAGTTTCCTACCTAGATCCTTCCAATTGAAATTGTTACCTATTAACCTCGAGCCCGCCACGAGTAATTGGTACCCAATACTAACCTAGAAATACTGCTATTTAAAATGTAAATCAAACATTACTGATTTTGGCTCCGCAAAGTGTCACACACGACTGAGCCTAGTAAATAAACGAACTAGTTAAAAAAAAACTACTATTAACAACTACAACTAACCTACAACTACTATATACACCTAATCTACTTGTTAGGTACATTACAAAAAACCTTCAGATGCGTTCCTTCCGAGCGCCCCCCATGTAGCATAGCTTCTCTTGCTTTCGGTTGTCTCTCTTGGATGTCTACACGGGAAAGCTGTTGATACTGAATTGTAACACTTCTCGATTAGATACACACATATTGTAGTTTTTTGTTGATATGTTTTTTGCCTAAGTCAGTACCAATAAAACGCCAAGTCGATCGGTCACCGTTGTCGCAAAATTAGAAAAATACAGTTTACATTTTTGTTGCAATAAAGCCTCTCTTTTCTTTTTACATTTTGATCGCGAGTGTTTTCTTTTCAATAACGTTCTCGACAATTCCACGGATTTGTGCCGCAGGTAGTTGCTTGTTGGACACCATGTTTTGTCCAAACGTGTTGTTTCATCCAATCGTATTGTTCGCCAAAGCTTTTGTGCACGGAGTGCTTAACGTTTTGAGTAGCAACGACCTGGAGAACAGTTCATCAACCCTTGTGCTTTCGTGACTGTTGGATGGTGTGGTCTTTGTATCGCACACTGCTTGGGACAAATAATAGCAACCTCGCTAAGTGATTGTTACTGTTGGATGGTCACGATAAATTTGAGTTCACTGGTGATCGATTAGGCGACAGATTCGACCGAGAGTCTGGTACTGGATTATAAGATCAAAACGGTGGTCTTGTGCAATGACGATTCAGCGTATAGCTTGTTACCGGAGGCGCGTATTTTGATACATACGGTTGCAATACACGGCCTGTCGAACCAGGCTCACCCGGTGAGTACTGAGCTGATATTTTTACTGCTTCGACGGATATATTGCAACCAATTTCTTGCTTCTCGGTTTCTGCATTGGATGAGTTCTGCTACGTTGGAAATCACCACAAACTGCTGAGGTTATCGCCAAAAGCCTCAGAATTTGTAGTGGACTCTAGACGGAGAATCCTGTTGTTCCTGTTGGGAGATAAATAAATACAAGGCCTAATTAATTAGGCTCACAAGTGAGCCTCTCTCCAATAATTGTATCCCTCTGTTTTGTGGTGCTGTGCTTCGTACTTTCCACAGTTTCGCCGCCGTACTGATACGCTATGGGGAAGAAGCTGAAGCCTAAACTGCAAGTGCGGGACAACATCGTGGACTTTCTCAACAAATTAGACGAGAAATGGGAGGAATTCGAGGACGTCCAGATGCAAATAGAGGAAATGGAGGAACATGAGGAGAACGCGGATCAACACAAGCAGACTCGGTCAGAGTTCGAGGAGTTGTACTTCCAGGTAAGGGCAGGGTTGAAAGCGAAGTTGCCATCCACCACTCCCTCACCCTCCCCTTCTACCTCCACTAATACACGTGTGGAGGCATGTGCTGGTGTACAACTACCAAAGATAAATTTGCCAGAATTTAAAGGGGAATTCGACAAATGGTTGCCTTTTTTCGACACTTTCAAGTCGCTGATCCAGTGTTCACTCGGCTGTCGACAAAAGCAGGCCACTCTCGATGTGTGCTACGCGATCGTCTGTTTTCTCGACAGCAACCATTGTGTGGTCCTCCTCATTGTTCTTCATCAGCAGTTCTTTCGGTCGATGCGTCGTCGACTTTGGAAAGCAACCGTTTCGTGATGAGTGTGTGAGTGCTGACCACGTTTTGTGTCCATTGCTGCAATGGACGCGCTCTGACCCTCGTTGGCATACAACAATTTGCCATACAATGAAACTACTGGAAGCGGCTCCAGTTCTGATGGAGGAGGCTTTTTGGATAGCGGAAGATAAAGTGTTTATTGTGTTGTACCTTTTGACTATAGTTTTAAGATGTATTGTATAGTGACCAAGAATCCTCGGCTCTGTAAAGTTAATTCGGTTGAGCCTTATCAATAAATTAATAAACAAAAAAAAAAAAAGTCGCTGATCCACACCAATCCAGATTTGAGCGGGATTCAGCGCTTTCATTACCTGCGAGCGTCTCTAAAGGGTGAGGCACTTAAGGTTGTTGATGCATTCCCAATGAGTGAAGCCAGCTACGGTGTTGCCTGGTCTGCTTTGACCAAACGTTATTCGAACGTTTATCTACAGAAGAAACGGCACGTCAACGCTCTTCTACAGTTTCCGAAGATGAAGAAAATTTCTGCAAGTGGGATCCATGATGTTATCGATACTTTCGACCGGCACACAAAAATCTTGGATCAATTAGGGGAAGTGACTGCAGGCTGGGGAGCGATGCTGACACAGCTATTAGTATCGAAGCTAGACGACGTTACGCAGAAAGACTGGGAAGAGTACGCTTTGAAAAAGGAGGATCCTGTATTTTTGCACGTGATGGAGTTTCTGGAAGGCCAAACCCGCATTTTGGATGCAATAGCGGTTGATCAACGTCCCGATGGCCAACGTATTCTACTATCCAGTCCACTCGCCCCGTTCAAGAAGCCAGCTCATAAGTTATCGGTTCACGTATCATCGGAGACTTCGTCGTCGAAGTGCGTATCCTGTGGCGGTTCGCATTATATCACCAACTGCCCTTCTTTTGCGAAGCTGACTCTGGATAAGCGGCTCCAGGTCGTAAATTCCAAGAAGCTGTGCAGCAATTGTCTTCGGCGTGACCATTACAGTAGAGATTGCACATCTACTTTCCGCTGTCGTACGTGTAGCAAAAAACACCATACTTTGCTCCATCCGGGATTAGCGGCAACTAGTACTGGGTCAGCGGTCAGAGATCAAGTCCTTGAAGAATCGCAAACGGGTGGTTCCAGCATTTCTACGGCAGTTGCAGTTGGGACTCCACAACAATCCCTTCAAAGTTCTGTAACTTCAATCTACGCAGCTAATGTTGTATCAGAGCTACGCGATGTACATGTGTTTCTGTCGACAGTTCTAGTGTCGGTGAAAGATTGTAACGGGCGTTTGCACACGGCGAGAGCATTTCTTGATAGCGGATCGCAGGCGAATCTTATCTCAGAAAGGCTGTGTCAGGTCTTGAAGCTACCAAGGAAAGGCACTAGCGTGCCAATATCAGGAGTCGGTAGCGCGCGGATTCAGATAAACAGGTCTGTGTCTGCAACTATAATTTCGCGTATAACGGACTATGAGGTTCCGATGAGTTTCTTGGTGCTGAAGAAGGTGACGGATGATCAGCCATCGACGACTATTCCGATCGGTAGTTGGAATCTCCCCTCTGATATGGTCCTGGCGGACCCAGGTTTCAACAAACAGGCTCCAATAGACATTCTACTGGGTTTGGAGTATTTCTACGAGTTCCTGTTATTGTATGGAGGCCGGGTCCAAATTCAGCGGATAGGTGGGGGTCTACCGCTCTTCGTTAATACCATATTTGGGTGGATAGCAGCTGGCCAGGCGGATTTGGGGAGTCTGAGCCCAGTTCCATGCTGCCACGTGTCGGTTGACCCAACTCTAGGTGAGAAGATCGAACGGTTTTGGAAAATTGAAGAGTTGCCAGATGTACCACTGCGGACCAAAGGAGAGCAGGATTGCGAGGAGTACTTTGAAGCTACTTTCTCTAGAGATGCCACGGGGAGGTACGTTGTGCATCTGCCAAAACGAATGGGATTTGAGCGGATGGTCGGTGAATCAAAGGATATGGCTATGCGAAGACTGGTGCAACTAGAACGGCGGTAGGACAAGAACGAAAAATTGCGCAGGCGTTACAACGAGGCGATGCAGATGTATTCAGACCAGAAACATATGGTGATGGTACCGGAGGAGGAGCTAAAGCGTGACAAACGGCTCTCTTGTTACCTGCCTCATCATCCGGTAATCAAAGAGTCGAGTGCGACCACGAAAGTTCGGCCAGTTTTCGACGGTTCGGCTAAAACAACATCCAACTACTCTCTGAATGATGCTTTGATGACGGGTCCAATGATTCAGGATCCCTTGTTCGATCTGGTTCTGCGATTCCGCAAGTACTTTATCGCTTTAGTTGGTGACATTGAGAAGATGTACCTGCAGGTGAAGGTACATTTTGATGACGCTGCTCTTCTGCGGATTTTGTGGAGATTTTCGTCAACGAGCCCATAGCAACTTACGAGATGTCCAGGGTCACGTTTGGTTTGGCGCCATCATCGTTTCTTGCAACGAGGTGTTTGCAGCAGCTAGCGCACGACGAAGGTAGTTAGTTTCTACGAGCGAAAGCGGCGCTCTTGAATGATTTCTACATTGATGATTTTATTGGAGGGGAAGACTCAGAAAGCGAAGCTATATTGTTGCGGCAAGAGTTAGAGCAGTTGATGTCTAAATGGGTCAGCAACGCCAAGAGTGTGTTGGCGGGTCTAGCCGCAGATGAATTGGGAACTCAATCCTCACTGAATTTCGACCAGGAACTGGTGAAAACCCTAGGAATTCACTGGCAACCAGGGCCAGATTTGTTGGGTGTAGACGTATCGGGTCTCGCTGTAAACGGACAGTGGACAAGGCGCAAGGTTTACTCCGTCATTGCTCAACTATGGGATCCTTGCGATTTCACGGCTCCAGTCATCTCGTGGGCAAAGATTTACATGCAGCTATTGTTGGTAGCCTCTCAAGGTTGGGACGATCCATTGTCGTAGGACTTAGCTAGTCGCTGGACGGATTTTTATCAGCAGCTGCCCAAATTCTCGGATATCAAAGTGGACCGGCACGCATTCACTAATCATCCAATTCTGATCCAATTTCACGTCTTCTCGGATGCGTCCGAAGCAGCTTACGGCGCGTGTATCTACGGTAGATCCATCAGCCAACTGGGGCAGATAAAGGTGGAACTCTTGGCGGCAAAATCTCGTCCAGCTAGTTTGAAGAAGACTACTCTCGCAAGGTTAAAGTTATGCGGTGCCTTCATAGCAGCAAAACTATATCGTTCAACCGTCAAGGCACTCGGGATTAATGGAACCGAAACTTGGTCTGGTCAGATTCGACAGTTGTGCTATCGTGGTTGAAGCGGCCATCGTACGTGTGGCCAACATTTGTTGCGAATCGTGTTTCGCATATTCAGGAGCTAACGAAAGGTCACCGATGGAACCATGTCAAGGGCACGGAGAATTCAGCCGATCTTGTGTCTCGGGGAGTAATGCCAAAGGATCTCGTCGATATGCAGCACTGGTTCCATGGGCCACCCTGGTTATCCTTGCTTGATCAACATTGGAATACCGAACAAAACTTGAAGTACGAGGAACCATCGGAGGAGTTGCTGGAGAAAAAGAAGAACATTTTTGTGGCGGTGGGTTGTCCACAACCTCACCCACTTTTGGATAATTCCTAATGCTATTGGAAACTTTTGCGGATTACGGCGTACTGCATAAAATTCATCCGTAACTGCCGTAAATCATCTACAAAAACTCGGAATGTCAGCGTGAAGGAGCTGCAGGCGGCCGAGTACGCATTGGTACGGTGCGTTCAGCGGGAGCCATTCGCTACGGAGATCAAAACCCTCGCCAACCATCGACCCGTTCCTGCTCACTCACCCTTGAAGCTACTCCATCCGTTCCTAGATCAACAAGGCATAATTCGCGTTGGTGGCCGGCTAAATCTCACCGATGAATCATACGCCGTCCGACACCCCATGATTATCCCTAGTAACCACTCTTTCTCGTGGCAGGTTGCGTTCGCATACCATAACCTGTCGCTCCATTCTGGCCCCCGAATGACGCTCGCTCAAATACGGCAAGAATTTTGGCCCCTACGGGGTAATTCACTGGCAACTTATGCTTTCCGAAACTGCATTCGCTGCTTTCGAAGCAACCCTGTCCCTATATCCCAACCACCTGGTCAACTCCCAAAACCTCGTACAACTCCTACTCGTGCATTTGCGGTCACTGGTGTGGATTATTGTGGTCCCGTCTACCTAAAGCCCGCACATCGTCGAGCAGCTGCGCTAAAAGCCTACATCGCAGTTTTCGTGTGTTTTAGCACGAAAGCGGTCCATCTCGAGCTGGTAGGGGACCTCACCACGGCTGCTTTCATGGCGGCTCTGCGACGATTTGTATCCCGTCGAGGGTTACCTACTGAGATCCACTCGGACAATGGTCTGAACTTCCAAGGGGCTAGCAACCATCTACGAGAGCTTTACGACCTTCTATCCGGTCCAGTTGCAACCTCAGAAATCGCTAATGAAACTTCTAAGCGTGGCATCGTTTGGAAATTTATCCCACCAAGAGCACCAAACTTTGGTGGCCTTTGGGAAGCCGCCGTGAAATCTGCCAAGACGTCATTGCTCCGAGTCTTGGACCAACGAAAATTGTCGTTCGAAGACATGACCACCATCCTCACCCAGATAGAAGCGGCCATGAATTCTCGTCCGCTTACGCCACTGTCGGAAGATCCTGATGAGCTAGACGTGCTCACTCCCGGACATTTTTTGACTGGCTCATCGTTGCTGGCGATTCCCGATCTGGACTACACGGAGGTTCCTACGAACCGGTTACAGCACTACCAGGAACTGCTACAACTAGTACAGCAGCATTGGAAGCGATGGAGGCGAGAGTACATCTCACACCTGCACAACCAGAATCAACGATTCCCTCAAGCAACCCTGCTGAAGGTGGGTCAAATGGTGGTCCTGAAGGAGGATGGATCCGCAGCCATCGAGTGGCCTCTAGCTCGATTCATTGAAGTCTATCCCGGTCCCGACGGTGTAATCAGGGTAGTGAAGGTACGCACACCGAACGGTGCCATCTATAAACGACAGGCGTCACGTATCTGTTTGCTGCCATTCGAGAAGGCCTTGACTGGGAAGCCCACCAACACCTGCTATTCTCAACCGTCAGGTGCAACCCCGAAGGATGTAAACGCTGCAAGCCCGGAAAGCGCAACGTAGTTCCTCAGAAGAATACAGTATCATATTGTGAAACTTCCAGCATCTTTAATCTTAAGCAGCTTAGTTAAGATTTTTGAATTCATAAATCCCTTAACATAATTTAGGTGGCCGGCATGTTAGGTACATTACAAAAAACCTTCAGATGCGTTCCTTCCGAGTGCTCCCCGTGTAGCATAACTTCTCTTGCTTTCGGTTGCCTCTCTTGGATGTCTACACGAGAAAGCTATTGATACTGAATTGTAACGCTTCTCGATTGGATACACACATTTTGTAGTTTTTTGTTGATATGTTTTTTGCCTAAGTCAGTACCAATAAAACGCCAAGTCGATCGGTCACCGTTGTCGCAAAATTAGAAAAATACAGTTTACATTTTTGTTGCAATAAAGCCTCTCTTTTCTTTTTACATTTTGATCGCGAGTGTTTTCTTTTCAATAACGTTTCTCGACAATTCCACGGCCATAAGCGAGACTTTATAACGAAGTCCGAAACAGAAGTTTGCAGCAAAACGGGTGTCCAAGGTGCGTTTTTGAAGGGTCCGAACACTGCTATTTACAAATTGCTTATCAAAGCATGTTCTGATAAAATACATTTTTGTGCGAATTTAGTCTTAATTTCGTTAATTATGGAATCTATTTTGGCAATGCCTGCCTCTTCGTGTAAATTTGTTATTCTAGTGTCGAAAGGACGATCAAGTACCATCCTCAGCACTCTATTCTGAGCGACTTGAATTTTGTTCCTGTGATGATTCCCACACCGGAGCTGCGTAGAGGATCGCAGGTGCTACTATTTGTTTGTAGACAGCCAGTTTGTTCACCCTTGAGAGGCGGGATCTACGGCAAATCAGCGGATACAGACACCTAATCAAGGCGGAACACTTGACTGCAGTTTTCTCTAAATGCGAACGGAAGAGGAGCTTTTCATCAAACAACATCCCGAGATAGGTTACTTCGGCAGACCACTCAACCCTTGTGCCATCCATGATTACAGTACAAGATGGAGTCGGTTTTAGTTTGGGCGATTGCCGATAGAGGAACATGATCGCTTGTGTTTTGGAGGCATTGATTTTGATTTTCCACGTGGTGGCATAATTAGCCAAGGCGTCAAGACATCGTTGGAGCTTGTTTGTTATTTCGCGAGGCATCCTACCCTTGACGGTTATTGCGGTATCATCTGCGAACAGGGAAAACACGCATCCGTCTCCGAGAGGAGGAATGTCGGAAGTTTAAATGCTGTAAAGCAAAGGGCCCAGCAGACTGCCTTACGGGACTCCTGCTGGGATGGAAAACGTGTCTGAAAGGCAACCATTCAATTATACCTTAAACGACCTTTGCTGGAGGTAGTTACGGGTGATTTTAACCAGATGTAAAGGAAAGTTGAAGTTACGACGAACAGCAAAATACGGTGGGAAAGTCACGGGCCCGGAAACTGTACACCCAGATGCTGACGAAGCCTCATTGTCTCATCATGAATGATGAGACTTACGTCAAGGTGGACTTCCGGCAGCTTCCGGGGCTACTGTTCTTCACCGCCCAGCACAAGTTTGATGTTCCGGAGGTAGTAAGGAAGCAGAAACTTTCAAAGTTTACCAAGAAATCCATCCAAAGCAATCTGCTCATGTGGTAAATGGAGTGCTCCGTTCGTGACTACCGGGACTGTAAACGGGGAGATCTACTTCAAGGAGTGTCTACAGAAGCGTCTGCTTCCTCTGTTGAAGCAACACGAGGGCCCTACGATGTTCTGGCCGGATCTAGCTTCGTGCCACTATTCAAATGTTGCCCTGGAGGAGTACAAAGCAAACGGGGTCACTTTCGTACCCCAGGACATGAACCCCCCCCCCCCATCGCACCGGTACAAAGGCCCATCGAAAAACACTGGGCTATTATGAAGCAGGCACTATGGAAGCATCCCACAGAGGTCAAATCTGACAAAGACAAAAGTGGGCTTCCATACAGAAGAAGCTGCAGTCAGATGTTGTACAGAACCTAATGAGTAAAGTTAAGCGTAAGGTGCGGGCGTGCGGTTATGGTATGAAGTTGAATGAAATACTATAAATATGTCAAAATCTTACTAATGGTTTATATTTTATTGTCTGAAAGTTTGAAAAGAATCGGTCAACTAGGTAATTTTCTACAGCGTTTTTTTCCGTGATGCAATTTAATGTGGGACACCCTTTAGGTATAGCGGTAACCACTTCAGTCGCCCCTCATTCAAAACTCATATCAAAGAGAAATCAGACAGCTTTAATTAGCACCAAAGCGAAACTCTCCCATTTTGTTGAACAGGTCCCAAGCCATGCGATACAATCTCCATCTCCGAATAAATCAACTTCATAATTGCGGTCATTATATGCAAATTAATTATTATAAATATTTTTTTTCTAGAGTGTTACCATACATTAGCTTTCCACTAAAAAAAAGCAAGAAACCTTTCCACTTCTTTCCACGCTCTGCTTTGATATCAAATTCCTAGCTCCGCAAACACGTTGTTCTCCCATGATTTGCAATCACTGTATGATGTTGATGTTTTTTGCCACCCCCTCCCCTAACCCGGCAAGCATATATGGAAGTCACCATCAGCATCAGCCCCCATAGGCGAGTACACGAGAGAGGTGGAGTCAACCGAACACCATTCACGGCGGAGGGACTGCTAATTATCACGTAATTAATGTTACCTCACAACAACAGCACACTTCAAGCGCCTAGCAGCAAATGGCGAGCGAAAAGTGGAGGTTCGCGGAAGGCAAAAACTTGCGACTTGTAAATTGCAGGCGTAACATCATTCGCCAGAATCAATCTTGACGTAAATCCAATGTGGGCTCAGGAACGATGAAATTGCAGCAATGGTGATTTACTTATTCAAATACAAGTTGAAACACATAACAAAAAAACTCTCCATTTGCAACTTGCTTCGTTCGTAAATTAATTATTCACCCGAAAGAGAGTCACAAGAAAGGTAAATAACACAAAGACAATTTGTCAGTGCTTTAATAAACATTTCAAAGTTTACTGCATAGGAAACATACACGGGAACTAGATTGCGGGTGGCTAATTGATCAATATTTCAGTAGCTTGCGCGGAAACTAAGCTGGGAGCAAAAACCCATTTCAATTAATGACTTTGACACGTCTGCGAACGGTCTGCATGGTGAGTTGCTTTAGGTTAGTTAAATACAACCGAGTTGGTACAGGCGGCCATTTTCCACACGTTCAACCCTATGCTTCGAGGGAGTTCACATTTGTTAAACTGGAGGGGTTGATTCACAGCAGCGTGTGTATCAAATTTCACGTAGCTATTTTTTTCTTTTGCTTTGATTAGGAAAAGGAAAAGAATGGGTTCAAAGACTACAAGATATTGTATTTTTCCTTTTGAGTAAGCAGTGTTTATATTGTGCGAACCATTTGAAGGGTTTCCGTTTCGTGGAAAATGGCTCACACTGACTGAAGGTTTGCCTTGAAAATGTTGAAAAGACAAATTAAAAACATTTGTGTATTTTACTTTATTTTCAAATTAGGAAGAGGAATCAAAATCTTTTAGATACTGTCGACGTAGTTTCCGGATAGCCCCTTATTGCAAATTGTCGTCCCCAACTCTGAAAACAAAACGTAATATTGTAACCGTTTAGTTAAAATGTCCTAGGTTTTAATTTGATCATGTTGTTTTAGGAAAATGTAGGGTTTATTAGTGTCCGTGTTGGGTTGGTAGGATCAGTGTGATTGTGGTAAAATTGCTGTAAATTGAAACATGTATAAGCTTGTGTTATTAGGATTAGATTGAATTTTTTTATAAACTTAATTGAGCGAGACAGGATCGAAAGGGTGTTGTGATCAACTGTGAAGTCTACAGGCTTTATACTTGAAGACATACTTCAAGTCTCCGCGTACATCGTACGGGTTAGGCAAAAAATGTGCGTCTTACTTTAAAAACTGTCGCATTAATGGCCCTTCGCTCATTTTCAACTTCTATTCAATTTTCATACTGCTGTACTCTAACGGATCTATCCACCTACCCTCTTCTAAAGATCATTCTCTAGCTAATAAATCATCACACTAAAGCTTCATGTTAGCATTTCCAACCAACTCCAAGCAAAGATTGTTAATTTTGAGTTTGACACATAATACCTGCCAATTTTGCTACATGAGAGTCGCCTCTTCGCGAAGAGGCGATCAAAAAAACGCTCATTGTGACTCTGTCAAAGCTAAATTCGCAGGTTTGATGTGCGAAACACAAACTTTACAATCTTTTCTCATTACTAACACATTCAAAATATAATCAAAATATCTTATTATTCCATAATTTCATAAAACATTTTTTTAGTCAAAATGAATGGAAGGCACCCTGCGTGCTAGTATCCAGACAGGTGAGAAATACCCTGAACCTTGACAAATCTACCAAAGTCCTTATAAGACTCCGTAACACCATCCGAAGGCAGTACCAACGCTCTGGTCTGCCTGTCCTTAAGACCCACTGTAATCGCCTAACAAAAACCATCCAAGCCAGGATGGTGGACCTCAGAAACCAGGACTTTGCTAACAGGATCCGATCTCTCCCAGATTGTGCAAAGCCCTTTTGGAAACTAACCAAAATTCGTAAAAATAAGCCAAGACCCATTCCACCACTGACCCCACTGGATTGTTATGGCAACCCAGTGCAGTGGTTCATCTGATAAACCCTGAAGCGAAGGCTGCCACGATAGTTCAACACTTCGTCAGCTCCCATAATCTCGGACAAAACTTCGTCAGCCCTCATGAATCTGAGGTTGCTGAAAATGCAACCAATCTTCATCAGATTCCTAACATTTTTCGAGAGGAATCCGATATTACGGCTGACGAACTGTTGGCCTATATCAAATCATCTAAAAACATGAAGGCCCCAGGTTTCGAAAACATCCTGAATCTGGAACTCAAACACTTGAGTTCCAGATTCTACAACCATCTGGCACTGATTTTTAATCAGTGCCTCAGACTGGGCTACTTCCCCTCGTGTTGGAAGTCAGCTAAAGTAATACCCATCCGGAAACCAGGGAAGGATCCGTCCTCTCCTTCAAGTTATCGACCAATCAGCCTTCTCTCAGGGATATCAAATATGTTCGAAAGACCAGTCTACCACCGGCTCCTAACATCTGCCGAACAAAACAACATCTTACTCGAGGAACAGTTTGGTTTTCGGAAAGGTCGTTCGACCGTCCACCAGCTGCTTCGAGTGATAAACATTCTCAGACGGAACAAGTCTGTTTCGAAAACATCTGCCATGGCGTTGTTGGACGTTGAAAAAGCGTTCGACAATGTCTGGCATGATGGCCTGGTGTTCAAATTGCAGCAGTACGGTCTTCCAATCTTCCTAGTGAAGATCATAAACAACTATCTATCAGACAGGACGTTCCGAGCCTCTCTGAATGGCATCTCATCGGATGCTTTCAACATCGGTGCCGGAGTTCCACAAGGAAGCATCCTTGGCCCCATTCTATTCAACCTGTTCACCTCCGATATGCTGGCTCTCCCTGATGGTGGATCGTTGTCTCTGTTCGCAGATGACACATCCATCGTCTACAAGGGTAGGGTCATCGGAGCTCTGACTGCCAAACTTCAGAGAGGCCTGGACGTCCTGTCTGAATATTTCAACAGCTGGAAGATCCATATCAACGCGGCAAAGACCCAGGTCATCTTTCCACACTCAAAATCTCCCAGACTTGTTCCGTCTGAGAATAATAAGATCTGCTTAAACGGTTCAGTGGTGGTGTTGGGGGTGAACTACGCCACTGTCGTCCGGCTTCACCCAACCCTGCGCATTGGAATAATATCACTTCTTGGCGAGCCTTTTGACAACCATTGATGGGTAGCTGTCATTACCATTTTCTATAGTTATGTATCCAAAACCATCCTTTGTTAATCACAAAAAAGGCAGAGATTAGAATTTGTAGCTTATAAGGTACGAAATAGTATATTGCTGAATTTATACCGTCATCCTGACTGTGTTTTCTTGAATTAAAGGACTAGGAGACCAAATGTAGGTACATTGAATTCTTTATTGTCACTCGATTAATTAACTTCACGTCAATAAACTTACAGCTTTGAGCTCGCTATACGAACCTAACCTTGCGTGCTACAAAGGGAATTCGAAATTGTCTCAACACAAATCTCAAAGATTTGCGATTTATCGTGTTGGAATTAGTGCCACAGGATGCCGGAAACCAGCAGATTCGACTGCCAGCTATGTAACCAGGCTAACAACAGCGACGACATGGTTCTTTGCGAAGGTTGCACCAAGTGGTTTCATTACAGCTGTGCCGGATACGATGAGGAATGTAAGGAGGAAAACTGGAGGTGCTGCATGTGCATCCGTGCCTCCCACCCGGGCGACGGAAAGACACCGGAGAAGAATCCTAACGGAAATGTAGCAGATGAAAGTCACCCGATCAGCGAACGTGTACGTCTGAATCTGAAACTGCTGGAGGAGCAAAAGGCTTATCTACAGAAGGAAATGGAACTGGAGCATTCAAATCAGCTGGAAAAGAAGAAGCTACTGTTGGAGAAGGAGGCTTGGAAAGCACGGTACGAGATCTTAAACGAGACTTGTGACGGTGTCAACACTACCGGTGGTGAAGTGGAAACTGTCGACCGAATGGCAGAGTGGATGAGACGGTTGAATCAGGTCACGGTGTGCACGAGTCAGCAAATAATTGCAGCATCTAGCACAACGACGGTTCCTACGACCAACTCCGAAACGGTCCCACAGTTCCCTGCTGCCGGGAGTAACCAAATTGTACCGCCGACAACAGCTTTTCCGTCATGGCAACCTACTACTTTCGTTCCTGGTTATGGACCGTACACTGTCAATCCACCGCTAGTGTCTGGTGCTGATCATTCGACGCAGGTGAACTATAGCCACCCGTCGTACGCAGCGGGTCAAACTTCGGGCTACATGCACGACTTCCAGCCCGGAGGAGGAGCAGTACCCCTGAATTCATCGACGCCAACAACGAAAACAACCTGGATCAATTCGGTATCAGACTACACCAATACTACGCAGTGTCTACCGCCAACAATTAGCTCAGCGGGACAGCTCGGAGGTTACCCGTCTCAAGGGGGAAGCGTAAGCCAACCGTATCAGGTAACGAGTAGCGTAGGAAATATAGTATCATTAGGTCAAGCTCCCTGCCCACAATACACAATTAGTAACGTAGGCCCAGCCGTCAATCTAACAGGGAACCTACAAGTCTTCCCCAACAATACTCGGATGCCTCACAAGTGTTCCCCGGTAGTCTCTCGGTACCAATGGCGAATCCCAACATCTCTCAAGGGTCCTTTCTGAATCAGCAAGTGCCCCTTTCGAATCAGCAAGTGCCTCTCCTGAATCAGCAAGTGCCGGCAATGAACTGTGAAGCAAACGCACCCACATCTCGTCAACTAGCGGCGAGACATGTTATGCCTAGGGAGCTGCCGGTGTTCAGCGGTAATCCGGAGGAGTGGCCAATGTTTTTTATCCACAGAAGCGTGTGGGTATAGTGATGTGGAGAATCTTGGTCGTCTTCAACGGTGTCTGAAGGGCGTCGCCCTGGAATCAGTGCGCAGCCGACTCTTATTGCCTGCATCGGTGCCACAGGTGATGCAGACGTTGCAGCTTCTATAAGGGCGCCCGGAGCAGATAATCTATGCATTGCTTGCGAAGATCCATGAAGTTCCTGCACCCAAGGCAGAAAACCTGCATACGCTTATCGCCTTTGGGGTGGCAGTGCAAAATTTCTGCGATCATCTGGCAGCTGCGGGCCAAGTGTTGCATCTGTCCAACCCAGTGCTACTGCAAATCTAAAACTCGAATGGGTGACGTTCAAACGTCAGTTCCTGGTGGCTGATTTGCGCGTATTTGGCAGATACATGTCGAATCTGGTGTCAGCAGCGGCGGAGGTGTCCCTAACTCTGGATTGTAAGGGGACGAAACCTAAGAAGGAGGAGAAGGCGAAAAGTTTCGTCAACGCTCATCTTGCTTCATCAAGCACGACGGATGCTTTGAAACCAAGTCCGGAATCATCGAATGCTGTTGTGCCTGCTGCATGTTTTATCTGCGGCAATCCGGATCATAGGGTGAAGGAGTGTGAAGCCTTCAAGAATATGAATCGTGACGATCGCTGGAAATCTGTGCACACTTATTACCTATGTCGGACATGTCTCGGGAAACACGAAAGGAAGCCCTGTCGGTCTCAAGCTCGCTGTGATGTGCAAGGGTGTCAAATGCGTCATCACCCGCTTCTGCATAGAAGTCCTGTGTATCCTATGTCTACAACAAGGCCAATACCACAACAACGAACAAGCGCACCGCAAACGGGAAACCAGAATGAAGATGTAAATGCTCATAGTACTCCGAGCTCCACTCTATTTCGCATTCTACCGGTTGAGCTCTTCAACAAAAACCAGACTATCGACACGCTGGCCTTCATCGACGAGGGCTCGTCCGTTACGCTAATGGAGAAGAGTCTCGCTGACTCGCTCGAGGTTGCAGGAGTTAAGAAACGTCTGTGCCTGACCTGGACGGGAAACATCACACGTGAAGAAGAAGACTCCCTACAAGTGAAGATCGAGATTGCGGGAACCAGTAAAGGATTTCGAATGCGAAGCACCAGGAATCCTGATCGGCGCGAAGAACACTCACCTCACCGCTACCCTACAAATAAGAGAGGGTCAACTGGATGAACCAATTGCTGCCAAAACTCGCCTCGGATGGGCAATCTACGGGGCGATACCGAAAGGAACGTTATATCCCAGCTACAACCTTCACATTTGTGGCTGCGACACAGAGAGCGAGCTGCACGGCTAGTGAAGCAGTACTTCACGGTTGAAAATACGGGAGTTTCAGTGGACCGGTGCCCCGAATCCGAAGATGACAAGCGAGCTAGAGCGCTACTCGAAAGGACAACAAAACGGATCGAAAACGGTTTCGAAACCGGACTGCTATGGCGCTATGATTACGTAGAGTTTCCTGAAAGCTACGCCATGGCGGTCCGACGGCTGCAGTGCTTGGAGCGGCGATTGAAGGCAAGTCCGGAAGTGTTCAAGACAATACAGCAACAGATAGTGGAATACCAGGAGAAGGGATACATTCACGAAGCGACAGAGATTGAACTAAGATCAGCTGATCCACGCCGGATGTGGTACCTTCCGGTAGGCATTGTACAAAACCCGAAGAAACCAAACAAGATTCGCATTGTATGGGATGCAGCGGCTGTAGTGGACGGAGTCTCCTTAAACAGCAAGCTACTGAAAGGACCGGATCTAGTGGAACCCGGACGTTCTATCCGGCTTTCGGGAACGAAGCGTTGCAGTTGTGGGCGACATAAAGGAAATGTTCCACCAGCTTAAGATGCGTCGAGAAGAACGTTATAGCCAGCTGTTTCTTTGGCTTGGAGAGCTGGAACAACCGATCAAGACCTTTGTAATCGACGTAGCAACCTTTTGATCAACGTGCTCACCATGCTCGGCGCAGTTCGTAAAAAACCTGAATGCAGCTGAGCACGCAGAGCGGTATCCGAGAGCAGCAGAGGCAATCCAGCGTCGCAACTACGTCGATGACTATCTGCAGAGCTTTGACAGTGAAGAAGAGGCGTGTCAAGTTGTAGAAGTGGTCAAACTGGTACATAAGCAAGGCGGTTTCATCATCCGAAACTGGTTGTCCAACTCATCCGCGGTCCTCAGACGGGTCGGGGAAGTTAATCTATCTCCAGCGAAGATTGTCGGAGCGACCGACAGCCAAATAGAGCGAGTGCTGGGGATGCAGTGGAAAGCCGAAGAGGACGTCTTTTCGTCTTTTCAAGCGATGTTAAGGTGGAAGCAGTCAGTCCTACGAAGCGGAGCATCTTGCGCTGCGTAATGAGCCAATACGATCCGCCAGGCCTTCTCTCTCACTTCCTTATCCATGGACGTGTAGTTATTCAGGATATCTGGCGAACAAAGACTGGATGGGACGATGTAGTGAAGGGCGCAATTATGGAGCGATGGTGTGAATGGGCTGGAATGTTCAAAGAGCTAGGAGTTATTCAAGTACCACGCGCCTATTTCCCGAGCGTATCGTCAGAGGACATCGGAGATCTACAGCTACACATATTTGTGGACGGCAGTGAAACAGCGTATGCGTGCGTCGCTTACTTTCGAGCCGTAATCAACGGCAAATACCACTGTGCCCTCGTATCCGCAAAAGCCAAGGTTGCACCATTGAAAACGCTCTCCATCCCGAGACTGGAGCTCCAGGCGGCACTTATAGGGTGCAGGCTCATGAAAACATTATGCAGCAGTCACAGTCTACCGATTAGGTGAAAGGTATTCTGGACAGACTCTAAGACCGTCCTCGCTTGGATCAATTCCGACCACCGACGCTATATACAGTTCGTAGCCTGTAGAATAGGCGAGATTCTGTCGAAATAAAATCCCGAGGAGTGGAGATACGTACCATCGGGGCTCAACGTTGCAGACGACGGTACAAAGTGGCGAAACAGACCAAATTTGAAGCCCGACGGAGGAACAATGGCCTCCACAAGCAGATGCAGAACTCACCGAAGAGGAAATAAGGCCTTGCCATATCCACATCAACGACATGCAAGAAGAGATTATCGATGTGGGCCGATTTTCGAGGTACAAAAGACTCTGGCGGACAGTTGCTTACATCGCTTTGTGGATAACAGTCATCGAAAGCGAACAAAACAACAGTTATTGACTTCCCATCTAAGCAGCGAAGAACTTGCAAGGGCCGAGAATGCTATCTGGCGACTGACTCAACAATCCGCGTTTCCTGAAGAGATGGTACAACTCAAGAAGACGCAGGAAGGGCACCGGTCAAGGCTTAATCGTACCAGCCGAATCTAGTAACTATCGCCATTCATCGACGAACACGAAGTCATCCGAATGGACACACGAATTGCCGGGGCAATATTTGTGCCATATGATACCAAATTTCCCATCATCCTTCCCAAAGGACACCGCCTAACCAACCTGATCGTCGACTGGTACCACAGACGCTACCTTCATGCAAACCGTGCAACAGTCACCAACTAAGTCCAGCAACGATTCTATGTGCCTTGTCTACGTGCACTCGTGCGGAATGTAGCAAATTCTTGTATGTCGTGTAGAGTGTCAAAAGCTAAGCCATCATGCCCACACGAAGACTCAGTCCCTTCATCCGACCATTTACGTTCGTCGGTCTTGACTATTTCGGCCCTATCATGGTCAAAGTCGGACGATCCTTAGTCAAACGATGGGTGGCATTGTTTACGTGCCTTACAATTCGAGCAGTCCATCTGGAGGTAGTGCACTCCCTGTCCTCGGAGGCATGCAAGATGGCTATTCGTCGATTCCTAGTTCAGCGTGGATCCCCTTTGGAGATAAGGAGCGATAATGGTACCAACTTCCTCGGAGCTAGCCGTGAGCTGCAGCAGCAAATAGCGGAAATGAACCAGCAGCTGTCATCGATCTTCACCAACGCGGTCACTAAGTGGATCTTCAACCCACCATCCGCTCCGCACATGGGAGGATCGTGGTAGCGACTCGTTAGATCGGTCAAGATCGCCTTCGCCGCACTAAACACAAACAGGAACCCAGACGACGAAACGCTTGTCACACTGATGATCGAGGCCGAAGGTATCGTCACTTCACGTCCCTTGACGTTTGTCTCGCTCGAGTCAGAAGCCCAAGAAGCCTTGACTCCAAACCATTTTCTGCTTCTGAGCTCTAAGGGGGTCACCCAGCCTCCACAATCTAACCTAGAACATCCAGAATGCCTAAGAACCAACTGGAAGTTAACGAAGAGCTTGGTTAACCAGTTTTGGCGTCGCTGGGTACGGGAATACCTCCCGACGATCTCCAAGCGTACCAAGTGGTTCGAGGAAGCGAAGGAACCGAAGGAAGGCGATGCAGTCATTATCGTGGACGAATCTATCCGGAATGGGTGGCTGCGAGGACGGATCCTCTCTGTGGTGAAGGGACGCGATGGACGGGCCAGGCAAGTCCAGGTGAAGACATCAGGAGGAATCCTACGCCGACCAGTGACTAAGGTCGCCGTTCTAGATATTCAGATACCAGTCAACAACGGCGCTGAGGAGTAACGCTGATCCCCGGAAGCGCTGGACCAGCATTACGGGTCGGGGAATGTTGGGAGCGAACTACGCCACTGTCGTCTGGCTTCACCCAACCCTGCGCATTGGAATAATATCACTTCTTGGCGAGCCTTTTGACAACCATTGATGGGTAGCTGTCATTACCATTTCCTATAGTTATTTATCCAAAACCATCCTTTGTTAATCACAAAAAGGCAGAGATTAGAATTTGTAGCTTATAAGGTACAAAATAGTATATTGCTGAATTTATACCGTCATCCTGATTGTGCTTTCTTGAATTAAAGGACTAGGAGACCAAATGTAGGTACATTGAATTCTTTATTGTCAATCGATTAATTAACTTCACGTGAATAAACTTACAGCTTTGAGCTCGCTATACGAACCTAATCTTGCGTGCTACAAAGGGAATCCGAAATTGTCTCAACAGGTGGAATGGTCAAAAGAGGTCATGTACCTCGGGATAACACTAGACAGCAAGCTTATTTTCAGGGAGCACGTTGACAAAACCAAAACCAAGTGCAACATCTTGATAACATCGTTGTATCCACTTATCAACAGGAGGTCTACCCTGTCTCTGAAAAATAAGCTTTCTGTCTGCAAACAAATCATCCTTCCCGCAATAGAATACGGGATGCCAATCTGGAAGAGTTGCGCCAAATGCCATCACCTCAAACTCCAAAGGATCCAAAACAAGAACCTTAGGATGATCCTTAACAGTCCCCTGCGGACTAGAAATTCTGAGGTCCACCGCCTGGCTGGTCTTCAGACACTGGAGCTACGGAGAGTTGGCTCCATCGCAAGGTTCAGAGATTGTTGTAGGCGATCCGATCAACAGATCGTCAGGGATCTGGCACGTGAGGTTAGGTTAGGTTAAGTAGGTATAATAACAAATTAAAACATTCAAACAGCATACTTCACAAGAAGAAAATTGAAAAACATTACACAGTAAAACACAATATGTACAACACAACATCAAAAAGTTCACCAAAGATGAAAAGCCCTTCCGGCTAACCTCTTGCCCTGTATTAGCAATTGTAAACCACATAACAAATCAAAATAAAGAAGAATTTTACTACTACTACGCCTGGGACATAATGCTGACAATTATTGTTATTTAGGTTTTGCCTAATGTCTTTGTTTTGATTTATTTTGCTTATGCTCTTTTTTGGGCTTTTACTGCGAGACCACCCCGGTATGCAATTTGAGTCAGCAAACGTTCATACCGCACATAAAGGGTGATACGGTCAAAATTTGGTCAATATCAACTTGACGTATTTCTTTCAATTTTGCATTTAAAAAACCTGAGCACCCCTCATTTTGAAGGTGTGTGTTTGTAGAATGTTGCTCCTATTTTGATTTTGGAATTCACTCTTCAGTTGTCAAAATGCCGTCCAAGCAAGAAGAGCAGCGTATCAAAATTTTGCTCGCGCATCGCGAAAATCCGAGCTACTCGCACGCAAAGTTGGCAAAATCGCTAAAAGTTGCCAAATCAACCGTTACAAATGTAATAAAAGTGTTTGGGGAACGTTTGTCGACAGCCAGGAAGTCTGGATCGGGGGGAAATCGAAAACCGGAAGCCGCTGAGACGACAAAGAGAGTTGCCGGTAGTTTCAAGCGAAACCCTAACCTCTCTCTCCGAGATGCCGCAAATAAGCTGGGTGTATCGTCTACAACCGTGCATCGAGCCAAAAAACGAGCCGGACTATCGACTTACAAGAAGGTACTGACTCCAAATCGCGATGATAAACAAAATACGACGGCCAAAGCGCGATCCCGGAGGCTGTACACGACGATGCTGACGAAGTTTGACTGCGTGGTAATGGACGACGAAACCTACGTCAAAGCCGACTACAAGCAGCTTCCGGGACAGGAGTTTTATACGGCAAAAGGAAGGGGAAAGGTAGCAGATGTTTTCAAGCACATGAAACTGTCAAAGTTCGCAAAGAAATATCTGGTTTGGCAAGCCATCTGTACCTGTGGCTTGAAAAGCAGCATTTTCATAGCTTCCGGGACTGTCAACCAAGAAATTTACATGAAAGAGTGTTTGAATAAACGTCTGCTGCCTTTCCTGAAGAAACACGGTTGTTCCGTACTGTTTTGGCCGGATTTGGCATCTTGCCATTACGGTAAAAAGGCCATGGAGTGGTACGCCGCCAACAACGTGCAGGTGGTTCCCAAGGACAAGAACCCTCCCAACACGCCAGAGCTCCGCCCAATTGAGAAATACTGGGCTATTGTCAAGCGGAACCTAAAGAAGACCAAAAAAACTGCTAAGGGCGAGCAGCAGTTCAAGGCAAACTGGCTTTCTGCGGCGAAGAAGGTGGACAAGGTGGCTGTACAAAATCTGATGGCAGGGGTCAAGCGTAAGGCCCGGCAATTCGGATTTGGAAAAGCGGAAGCCTAACTGAATATTTTTCCTGAATTTTATACTAATTGAACTTGAAAAAGAAATTTAATTTGATTTTTTAAATAAACGATTTCACCGATTTACACGCGTTTTCCCTTGACCAAATTTTGACCGTATCACCCTTTACCTGGCTGTCCCTTAGTTGCGCGTTAAATGGTATGTTTCCGAAATTGTTCTTGCTGGTACTGAATGATTAATTGCATGAGAAGATGCACAGCACAACGGTATTAAAATTTAATCCGAGATGGAGCTTACTGCCATAAGAGTTCAAATCTCATCATCCAGAATTCGTGTAGATTATAATGTTCCACTAGATGTCTGCATATCTATGCATGACAAAAATTGAATTATTGCAACATAGTTGTGACTGCCAACCGACAATGTGAGCCCAACACATTTGAACCCCTTCGCTTTTGCGTATGCAAAATTGAGGCGCAAATTGTTGCATCCTCAAAAAAACAGAACACGCAACTTCTTGGTCATTTTCTAATCTCCCCCTTCAGAGGATGCATTTCCAGCGGCACAGCAATTCATGTTCATGTTACATGCTGACATCTTCGTGTGGGCAGTTGAAGCCCATCCAAAGTCTAGGCTTTCGTCATGGATAATTTCAAAATTTGCTGATTGCTCAATTATCTTGTAGCTTTTTTTTTGTGAACAGATCGAGCAAGATGAAGAAGTACATTCCTCCTGACAAGACAAAGCTCCGCGTGACAGGACTCTTCAAAATATTGAACAGCAGAAGCAACTTGTCAGCAGCAGCCTCAGCAGCAAACGAACACGGGGAATGATGGTGGTGATGATGATGCAGAAATACGAGGAATGGCTCGAAGCGGGACAAGGAATAAGGTTGCAGTTTCTGTCTGTCTCTGTGTCGAAACGGTGGCGAAACGTGAGCTTCACAATCAATTAAATGTGACGCTTCTGTGCGGGTTTGCAGTTGGGTTTTATTATTTTCTGTGTTCATTTCCAAAGACTGTACCATTTCAAGCTGGAGTGCGCTGAAAAACACACATTTTTGAGCCAGTCTACGACATCAGTTCAGAGAATGCATCCCAGGGGCTTCCGAATCCTGATTCGGGCCGTGAGACACCCCTTGCTGTGAGGTTTATTTCACGTCATCATCGGTGGCCGTAAGCACGCATCTCTCACCCACCACCGGCCTTAACTAGCCTTCAAATATGTTAATTTGGTAAGCTTCTGGTTCTGACGCAGCATCCCACGGTGGACGGGTTCAAATCTCCGTCGCCGTGGTCGGACCCGTTTAGGGAGGTAGTCAAGTATAGAAAAATTTTAATTAGAATTTCCAGGTTGAGACCCGAGGATGCCACCCGCCGGGAGGATTCGAGCCCTGCCTTTTGGCAGTTTCTTCCATCCATCTGTGCATTCACGATCCAATAACGAAACACAATGACTGCCAGTGATGCGCGGATTTCGAATGATTGCCCGTTCACGGATCGCTGAGGCCATGGAGCATGATCCAGATGGATGGAACACAGTGGGAATTAGAGCGTGAAGTTTTGTGGTACTTTTTCGAACGAGTGTGCGAGCGTCGAATTGACCCCGAGGGGGTGCTACCTCATGCGGGGTTTTTTACTAGTCATTTGGGAAACCAGGAATTGCCTGCACTGAACCATCTTCCTGTGGTGTAAGAATGTCATTGAATAGTGCTCGTTGGAATGTTAATTTGTGGGAAACGATGTCGATGGAAATCGGAAGTATCGGGAAGTTTCTATTTGAACAGAATGTAACGTGCTTATCAACAAAGAACCACCCTCCCTTTGGCATTCATTCTCCGACAGTTCGCAAAGAAAATAACTCCTAACGGGGTACTTTATTCGGACCAGAAATTTCTTATAAAACCAAGGAAGCAGATAAGCCACATTGTTTGCTGATTTGAATTGCTTGATTTCATTTCATGACGGGTTTTGCTCCCCCTTAAATCCACACGAAGAAAAACCCCGAAACGGAACCTGCCGTGCCTAGCCAACCCCGAACGCACACCCAGCACGATATGCATGTAGGTAAAGGTGCATTTCTTCCGTTATAGTGAACGCCGTCGTCGTCGTCGTGGCCGGATCTTGATTTGGTCCTGCTCGACTGGTCAATGTTTATCGAGCGCCAGCCGCCGCTGCCCACCATTTGTAGGGTCTTCTGTGTTCAAAAAACTGTTTCCCCCATCTTCTTTTTTCGTCCCTTGCCACACGGCTCCGCAATTGGTGCACCCGCGCACCACTAATCTGCATCTAGTTACGAATGCAAGCCCGCCCTGGATTTATGGTGATTGCAGTTCTGTGACGTGTTTGCCCCGTCGCGCAATTGCAGCTAGTGCATTGTGTGGCTCGTCGGCTTTGAACTCTCAAGTGCACATGTTTTCCCGTTTCCGTTCCGATATTTCATGCAAACAATGCCCTGCAGCTCAAGCTCTGCTGGTCGTGAACATTTAGAACAAAAGTTTTGCGATGCAATTTTCATTCGGCCTGACCCCATAAAATAGGTGCAAGTTACGGGTGGCTGTTTTTTCGTTTTTCGAATGCAACGCCATCGCCGCCGCCGCCGTCACTGCACTGGGTGGCATAATTCAAAGTGGTGCAGCAGCAGTTGCGGGTGGTTTTTGCGATATGTTTGGCTCGATCTAAATATGCACCGGAGTGGATTACGGGTGGAGAAAGCGTACGCGATAAAGCTTTTCCGAAGGAGTATATCTTTGGAAAATGGGACCGAACGGTACTTCCCGCGGTGTACCGGTTTGAAAGATGGCGTCGTCTATCGGGAATGGTAGTTTTTGTTCGAACGTGAGATGGGGACTAATCACGGCTGGAAAAAGTCAGGTTATGTTCAGCGATTGCAATTAAGTTCCGTGTTGGATTCTATAAATACTGAACTCCGACTCCGGTGAGTGCAAGTCAATTAATTGAGCCGAGATTTACTGGACTATATTACTCGAGTGTGTCCGGAAGCTACAGAACGATAATAATACATTGTTGGATCATAATTTGTAGATATTATTTGTATGGATTTGGTTTTAAGGGTATTGAACATACGATTATATTTTACTTTTTACCGCGATGCTTATCGCCCGTATTTTGTTTTTTCCTAATAATATTAAAAATTGATTCAATTCTTTATTTTTATTAATGCAGCTAAAACACAGACCATACTATTTCCGCATTCCAATTAATATCGGCTTGTCCCACCTGGTAACATAAAAGTCCACCTTGATAATACTCCCATGGAGTGGTCAAATGAAGCCATCTACCTTGGTCTAACCCTTGATAGCAAGTTGCTGTTCCGTTCCCATGTGGATAAACCATCCACCACATCTTGATTAGGTCACTCTATCCACTTATCAACAGAAAGTCCACCTTTTCCATTGAAAACAAGCGTGCCGTCCACAAGCAAATCATCCGCCCCACCATTGAGTACGGAACTTCAATAAGGGGGGAGCTGTGCTAAGTGCCATCCCTTGAAATTCCAAAAGATCCAGAGCAAGATTAGGATGATCCTCAAGAGTCCTCCAGGAACTCACCTGGCTGGTCTTCAGAGACTGGAGGAGCAGAGTACGCTCATCCTCGAAAGGTTCAGAGACGCCTGTCTGAGATCAAATTACGAGATCATACGCAATCTTGCTAACTAGGTTAAGTTATTAGTAGCTACCCAACTAACAATTTTCACAATGTAAACGCTTTACTCATGTCATTTATACAGTCTCAATCTGTATTCAAACGTTATACGATATGAGGAAACCTTTACTCAACCTCTATACAAGCAAATCTGGCGAACTTAGTCAGCTACTTATGGCTGTTGGAACGGTCGGGAGAAGCTCTTATTGCACTTTTACACTTCTATACAGATGTTATCCTGCTGTTTAGTTGTGTGTGAACTTGAAAGGCGCTTAATTCAACCTTTTCCCGGTTGTCCAATAATCACTACACAGCTTTCTCTTGAAGCCGGGTTAAATATACTGTTTACGATTTTTTATGAAGGAATTTATTGAGTTTATTTTGCTGTGAATCAAATTAATCGAAATTAGTTACAAATCATCACCAAATTATTTACCCTGCACCGGAACCTGGAATCGAACTCGAGACGACCTCATTGGCAAACCTTGACACTACCAACTGTGCTACGCCAACACTTTGAACTTATGTAAACAAATCAACATTCCCTCCTACAACAAAATCGCTGAGTAGAGGCTTTATAATAGTGCACATGAATCACTTTTCTCGACTAGTTATAAAAGAGCAGAGTAAAAGCTGTAAAACTGCACACGTCTAAAAATAAACCTAGTTGACTGTGAAAATGCTTCCGAAGTTGCGCTAACACTGTTTATAAGCTGAGTACAGGTTGTTTAGTTGCTGAAAAAGCACTTTTGATGTTTATGTTATTCAGCAAGAGTTGTTTGTTAGCTTTGTTTTGCAGCTACAAGTGGAAAGTTGATTAGTGTGTGTATAGAAGTGACATTGGCTGATGTTATTCAGTGCGACTGACAAATTGAATAATGGTTGTGAGAAAGTTGAGTAAACGCTCTCCAAAACTATTTTGCTAGCTTTTGCTTGTAGCTGTATCTGCAGCTTCTTTTCAGCTACTTTACAGCACAACGCTGGAAAAGTTGGCTTACAAAGCTGAAAATGTTAGTTGGGTGTTAAACCCATGGAACTAGTGGGTACTCAAAAACTTCATTTAGATATCCTGGAATATTACGATTCGCAATATCTTTTAGAACAGCAGGAATTTTTGCAACTTGGATAGCTGAGGTCTTCAAAAAGTTCATAACTTCAGCAATTATCAAAACTTTGAGAGCTTCTTGAGGTCTAGCAACAATTGGAATGCTCTGGATCTCTGAAGTTTCAATATAATTCATCTTCCTATTATCATTGTTTTAATTGTATGTCACAACTGTAACTTTACGCTTGCTCTCTACTTGGTGATTGAGCTGGTGCACAGTTTTTTTTTTCACTCTGTTTGGAACCTAATATGTCGTATTACCATAGAGGTAACTCTAAGACCAGAAGGTCCCGAAGAAACGTGCTCAACTTTTTGGCTCAGCTCTGGTACTATCTTCTGTCCCAAGCTAATCGATGCACCCCTCGAAACATAGGAAAACCCATGAACCCCTCATTTTATCTGTCAAACTTTTATAGCGAATCAAAACCAACATAATGTAGTACTAGAATGGGATTCGTTAATCGATTTGCTTGGGAGCAATAGGCTAGTCAATCTTGCATCTATCGCAAGGATCCGACTCTAATTGAAAGGTCCCGCTATTTATACCCTTCGAAGTGTTGAAACACCCTCGAAAGGCGCGCCCCTTTGTCTGTCAAAATTGGATTCCTTAGCAAAAAAATTAAGGAATGACACCGATAATGACCATGCATCAGAACCCTAGCCTTAACCACTTCAAACTAGGAAACAACGAATAGAAGATTAGAAATCACATTGATTAAGACTAACTAATTCATTTTTTTTTTTTCTTGTTTCAAGATCATCCTCGGTGGACAAAGCTGATTTTTGTCACTATCAACAAGGCATAAAAAATAATTAATTTATCTTTATTAGGGAGGCTTTCAGACTTGGGCTGGTTCGCCTCCAAAGGCATAAGAAGTAACAAGGACTAAGATGTGTTCATTTGATGTATGTATGTATGTATGTATGAAAGTAGCCACCATCCAAGCTTGGGTCTTGCCCTGCATGCGGCTCCACTCAACAGCAAGATCAAATTCCGTCATCATTCTGAATTCAACATACTGCCATAGAGGTAACTCTAAGACCAGAAGGTCCCGAAGAAACGAGCTCAACTTTTTGGCTCAGCTCTGGTACTCTCTTCGGTCCCAAGCTAATCGATTCACCCCTCGAAACATAGGAAAATTCACTAACCCCTCATTTAATCTGTCAAACTTTCATAGCGAATCAAAACAAACATTGTGTAGTACTAGAATTTTGACTAGAATGGGATACGTTAATCGTTTGCTTGGGACCAATAAGCTAGTCAAGTAGTGAGCCAATTTAAAATCGTTAGTTTCGTATTGATTGTTGATACTGCTGTGCTGTGCAGTGCTGTATGAAGGGCCAAAAAGGGTTGGACGGGCCCGTAAGCAGAGGCACTTACGCGAAACCCGCGGGAATAAGAGAATCTCCTTCCAACAATATGATCCAACAAAATGAATAACGAAATTCGCTATACATGTTAAGCTTTCCACGGGATGGTTTGTTCAAGAAGAGCGCGTCAAATTCATTGCAACTGTTGAAGTGAAATGTCACTATCTAAAATGACAGTACACATTCCCTCCTAGACTCCGGTTGGCACTCCACTCCATTGTCCAGTTACAACTTCAATGATGTCCTGATGCTCCCTCCCGTCCCAGTATTTGTTGTAATTTACATTATGAATTTATATATAATCATGTAATATATAATAACGGCGCCGGTGGTGTAGTGGTAAGCGTGATTACCTCTCACCCCAGCAAGCCTGGGTTCAATCCCAGTCGGCGCCGCCGGGATGTTCTGAGGCATAACATCTCTGATCACGCCTTCCTTCGGATGGGAAGTAAAGCCGTTGGTCCCCGGTTCATGAGTTGATGGGTCGATAGGTAGGGTCCAGGTGTGGGAGCTGCCTTCCTGGCACGTCGGTAGCATTGGTGCTCAGCACGGAAAACAAGATCGACGGAAAAAACAAAGCAAAGGACAAAAAAAAATGTAATATATAATGTATATAAAATATGTAGTAATATGAAAAATATAATAAAAAATAAAGATGTTTTACAAAATACAAATAACCTAGATTATTGGGTCCTATACACACATTTTTTGTTTTATGTGCCATAAAATGACATAATGCATCATTGTATGTTTTGAAAATATAATACTAAAGTATCGAATCAATAGGCCGAAAATCGAGGTTATTTGGACATGAGACATTATATTTAAGGTTCAATTTACTTTGATGCATTTTTTAAAAATTCCAAAGCAGTTTTTTTCGACGCATTATTTTAGATTGCAAAAAGCTCGCTTCATTTTGTGTAAAATATCAAAAGGAATCGAATAGTGCGAGCTTTTTGCAATCTGAAATAATGCGTCGGAAAAAACTGCTTTTGAAATTTTCCAAAAAGCATCAAAGTAAATTGAACCTTAAAAGGATACTACCAAACCGACCATCAAACGCACTGCCCACAAAAGCAGACACGTTTCCTCGAAAATGCAATCGAGAAATGTACAAGAACAATCCTCAACTGGAACGTATTCACCAAATCAATATATCCGGGAGCGCATTCCCGATATCGTCGAACGGCAAAAAAGGGAACTCGGTGAGAAAATTTGTGATACGGAATTTTCACTGAAAACAACCGCGAATTTTACCACACCCAACTGCGAAACACGTTCAGAAGCACTTTTGGTACACTTTCAATATCAATATCTTTCGAAAAAACTTAATTTTTTTTATTTTTTGCAAAAATAGTTGCAAGTGAACCAACATCAACACCGATCGTGTCAAGCTCTTTCACGCACCTTGCAGCGCGTACATAAACTGAAATGAAACATTATCACTCGCGATGCCACAAATATCTGGTCCGGGACAATAAAAAAAAAACAAACAACGCAGAAAGCGCCAAATCTTCTGATGCTTGCAAGCATGATGAATCACGTTTTCTTTCTCGATTCTAAAACTTCCCAGAAAGCGAGGAAACCACCAATCACACACGTATAACCGTCCGGAAGGCAGAGTGTCAGCGCTAATCCGGCAAATGCAGCCGAAAACTATGAAAGCGAACGTACGCACAAAACAGAGAACAAACTTAACACACAACCGTATCCAAAGGGGTTCCGTGCGCGACTGATGTGTTCCTTTGATTACTGTAAAATCCTGTTCCCCTAGTTTGAAGTAGTCAGGATCAGTCTTGTAAGCGGTCACTATAGTCGACACGTTTTCTATGATAATCGACTGCTTTTGCTTCCGACACTTGCTAAAAAAGCTATCTAATTACAGTACAAAATTAAAATGTCATATGACAGGCTCTGTCATATGACACTGTCTCCGAATACCGTCACGGATGTATGTATTCTAGTTTTTTCTCATAATAAGAGCTGCTGATGTTGTGCTTGTGTAAATTCTAAAAATATCAAGTAACGATGTACTAGTTTTAACATTTCTGATCATAAATGGTTTAAATTACACAAAATTTAGGAATTAGAACGAAATGACAGATGTCAAATGATAGTTATTTGATAATTTTCTTGTTGCTCGAATGTTCTTCTACCGTTTGTGTTGTGTAAGAGAGACGACGGCAGAGCATGAGAGTACGAATACAAACAGACTTTCGCGCACGACAACGAAGCGAGTGTAGTAAAAAACGTCAACTGTTTCAACCCCTGGTCATGACTAGGAATCCGTGGTAGATCTTTCATCCCGTAACGTATCACGAAAAGGTGATCTACCCACGTTACGGGGCACAGTTATTGTTTGTGAGCATCTTACGCCAAACAATGCATGATTAAGTAATATTGAGATAAGCACAGTGATACTCAGGAAAATCGAGAACATTTTAATTGAACCCGCCATAGCAAGTAGTCAATTCATTGCTGATCAAATTGAGTTTCGAATTCTCCCAAAAAATAAGTGACCAGCTACAACACGCTAGCCCAGGGTCACCGCTCGCCAGGCAGCTCACTGGTTAGTCGTCCATTACCACCGATCCAGCATAGCGGGCGTAAAACACTCCATGCTTCCCTCCCAAAACAAAAATCGCCATTCCAACCTCATGAAAATCCACATTTCCTCCCAGAGTTAGCCCGAATTACCCATTGAAAACGGGACGGCCTCAATGCTGTAAAAAGAATAAAAAGCCAATACAACAAACCTAAACAGCAGAACTGCACCAGTGCATAATTATCAAACACATTTTGCGATCGCTATCTTTGGATAGCGCAGAACAACCACACCAACAACAACAACAAAAGTGGGCAAAAAAGTAGCATACAATTTGTGCCCGAAAAGGCATAAATCAAGCTGCCCTCAGCCGTAGTAGTGGAGCAACCTGAACCAGTACAAAGGTGGGGGTCGAAAACGTAAATTTTTCTGCCATGTTGCTCTCTCTCCCTCTCTTGGTCTCCTGTCTCTTGTTTGGACTTGAAAATGAGGTTGAGAGGGATTTTCAGAGCACGGCGAAAAAAGAAGGTAGATTACATTACAATGGGAAGCATCAGGAGCAGGGAAATTTCGAGCCACACAATGGAAATTTCAAGCCGAGCAATAACCTGGGGAAACGCCATATGCTTGACGGGTGCGTCATAATTAAATTGTTTCGGTTTGTTAGGCAAGGAACAGTTTTTTGTTTTGTTTTCGTTCGTCTTTCTTCATCTGTTAGTGATCCGGGAAAGATTTATGTGATGGATTCAATTTTGCAATTGCAACCATATTTGCTTTCCTAAGGTGAATATTTTTATCTTGGGGTTGTCACTGAAGAAAATTTCTGTGAAGGATGGAATTCATACAATATAGATTGTTTGTAAAGAGAGTGTATATGATGGCAACCACAAAAATGAAACACGATAAGATAAGATCCAAACGAGATAAGAAAACATTATCAACATGTTTAAATTGATTTAAAATTACATGACAAGACATAATTAGACATACTTACGTACCGAAAATAGCCCCTCATTATCAACACCGTTTATCGTTGTTTATAGTGTTAACGACTGCTACATGTGTCAAAATTCGGTCGCATACATATGTTGCACTCACCCAGGGCAGATATCCTCGTTCTTTGATCCTTCATGTCATCATCCGTGCTGCGAATCGTTCTGGAGACACGCAAAAAGATCCTATCGGTGACACTTGTTCATTATGCATTCCGGTGTGTATAAATTTCCACCAGACCTGCACCCGAAAATGCACACACACAAAAAAAAAACTGCTATCGAACCCTTCCTACCTAGGGCAGTAGTTAGATCATCAGCTCGAAGCGCTCCCATCGAACAGGTGTAATCTTTCGTCTTTCTTCTACATACCCTTTTCAGAAGCAGAAAGTAAAGTTTGAAATATCCGGCATTCGTGTTTCGTACCGTTTTGACGATTTCATACTTCTCCAGCACTAGCTCAGGATCTGTGGTACAAACTGTTGTTGGTTTTCCTCTGGAAGGACCACCATTGCGAGCGTTTTGCGCTCGCACGAATAAATATGCATACTGGGAAAGGGCGTACCGAGCTTCCTTAGTTCGGAGTCGTTGTTGGCTTAAACCCTCCCTTGGGGAAGCCACGATGTTTATTTCTATACGGTATCTATGAGCTTAGCTGGCGAACGTGCAGGGCTTTTGGTTGCACTACCAAGCCCAACAGGCTTTTGCGGTCTTGCCATCGTCCTCTAGTCACGGCCAAACAGCGGTTAGGTAATCATAGATAATTGTATGTTTAAAACTTAACCCAATAAAAATAAATCCTCGCTTTGCACTGTTGTATGCATGCCGAGGCTTCCGTTCAGGATGAATGCAAATATAGATGGGGTGCTGTTTGGAGTTTTGGCTACCGGTGTTTGTAGTCGTGCAAATAATAGTGATAATTTTAGATTGGACTACCGGATCTGAGATGGAATTCTCCTTTAAAGAATGGCAAGATTAAAAACGTTTCTCACGAAATCATGCCAGCACACCGGAAAAAGAAAAAGAAAATCAAAGCCTGGAACAATAAGGTCGGAACAAATCACAAGTTTTTCTTTTGTCACTGGATGCTCGCACCAGTCAAGGGGGGGATAAAAAATGTACCATAAAAAAATAGAACATTCAAAATTTTACATCACATCTAAACCGTATAAGCGAAATGGATGTATTGTCGGCCTAAATGCCCCTAATTTGGGCCCATACATAAATTCAGCAATCGACTAAATTTCCAATAGCGACCAAAAATATCCATTAGTACCGTCCCAATGACGCCTTCGTCTAGATAAAATTGATAACCCAGCAAACCACAAATCGTATAAGGATGTACGTTTAAAATCGTATAAATATCCAAATCAATTTGAAGTTGCATAAGATGCAATTCCAAATTGGATGAAAATGCTTAAGATGAAACATTATGATTCAATTATAATCCTCTTTGCGAGATTAAATATGGGTTCGTTTGATGTCAATTAGTAATTATTTAACGCGTTCTTTTTTAAAAATGTTTATGATCTTATATATGTGTAGTCAGTCATATTGTCAAAACAAAATGTTGGACCATAACAAACAAAAAGTAACAGCCAATTGTTGCCAATATTCATGAGCTTCCTCACATTCAGCCAATGACTATCGGAATTTACTATGGAGCGAGTAATTTTGGTTGCCGGTGATACAAGAGCTACTGCTACTTTTGGATTCTGGAGTACTCATAAATAACCACCGGATTTCATTGAAAATTCGAGCATTTATAAAAAGCGTTGAAAACTTAAACGGGTTACGTGGATTAAATGCACTACCAAGGGGATATATTCACCAGATACGAGAGCCATGGTGTTTCCAAAAGTAGATGCGGAGCTGAGAACTCATGAGTTATTCCGTGACGGAATGGCTAAAAAAGTTAGAAATTTCAGCATTGGAAATATTGAGGTTTTCAAGTGAAATTCATCGTCGTTTGTGCTCATTGGACCACATTTCTCTTTGGATGGGTTTGCAATACATAATTTCTCACAACTATGTAGGTGTAGTTCTGCTCAAATATCACCTACCTTCCAGATATTTCGAGCACTTCACACCAACCAATCAAACCCAAATCTGTACTCATTGCTGTTTCTCTGGGAACCATGTTTGTTACAAATTAAAATAGTTCATTACAAATCACATTAATGTACATTTGAAATAATATAAGATAATAAGTCATATATCATGCCGAACAAGATTGTACAATGCAATCTGCACTGCTCTAAGCTGTTTCAGCTAGAGGAGGAATGATATCATATAATACACCAGATCAAATTAGATTTAATCACGTATACAAGCGAGGCATCATAATTTGAACTTTATTGCTCAAAATATACATGCTCATATGCCAGCGAGGATCGCAGCAGGACTACGGAGCTAAAGATCTTTGGTTCGAAACTAGCTATTGCAGGTAATATTCACTTTAAGCATTGAATATGTTCACCATTTCAAAAGATAACTAATTATATTTCAATTTCCAACTTATATTCAAACCAGTATCACCAGGTACCACTCACTATAGAAAATTGAAGGTTCATTTAAAAGGTATTTTTTTTTTGATGCTTTTTGCGTTTTGGTCTGCCATAATTTTAGAAATGTAATTTCGTACAAATAACATTTTAAATAAGATATTGGCATCTAAAAAATCATATTAGATGCAAGATTAAGTTATACATGGAGTTGTATGAAGTACCATATTGAATCATATGAAATCATACAATGTAGGAGTCTTTTTTCCACATGCACGCATATGACCTCCAGATTTATACGTATAGTTTAATTCTATGCACTTTATACGATTTATTTTTACCAAATGAAGATTCACATAGCAGACTTACAATTCAGTTATGTGAAAAAAATGTTGGCTGAGAAATAACTGATTCTTAGCGATGGGCCCATTCTTGGATTCATAGGATTCATCCCGAGCAAAGTCTGAGATCAAATTGAAATCTAAATTTGATGTTGTGATTTCGCTGATAATGATTACTCAGGTTGCTGTCGTTTTGGTCGTTTTAACGGTTAAAATATCAAAATTTAGAGCAAAAAAACTTCCTGTGACATCACATTGAAAACTATTTCTGCTAGCAGTGAGAGCAAACTGGAAACTCAATTTGATATCCATTTTTCCTGTTGTATGTATGTATGTAAGGTAGCCACCATCCCTTCGAAGATCTTGTCTTGTATGCAGCTCCACTTAATAGCAAGATCAATTTGAGCTACCGATCTGAATTCACAATATCGCTGTATGAAGGGCCAAAAACGGTGGGGTGGACCCGTAAGCAGAGGCACTTACGCGAAATCCACGGGAATTTAAGAATCTCCTTCCAACGATACGATCCAACAAATCGAATAACGCAATTCGCAGTACTTATTAAGCTTCCTACAGGATGGTTTGTTAAGAAGGGCGCGTCAATCTCCATGAAACTGTTGGAGTAGAATCCACACCATCACAATCGAATCGGTAGGATAAAGAAAATGATAGTGTTTATTCCCTCCTAGACTCCGGTTGTCATACCACTCCAATCGTCCAGTTCCAGGTCAAATGATACCCTGATGCTCCCTCCCAACCCAGTATTTATTTATATATATAGTAAACATATGTAATGGAGAAATGATTTGATATCCATTTTTCCTGTTGATAACAAAACAAGTACAGTCAAGATTCCTATAATACGGATTCGTTCTTGCCGGATTCCTATAGTACGGTTACCCCTGGATTCCTATAGTGCGGTCGTTCCGGCATTAACGAATACACGTAGCATATGGGATTTGACCTAATTGGGACCAAACACTGATTGTAGGGTAATTTGAAGAGATAACTTCCTGGTGTCTTCTGAACAGTTATTAAACAGAATATTTGCCACCTTTTGGGAACACTTAGCATCCGGAAAGTCACAAGTCTGGTTCTGTGGAAGACCCGGAACATCCGTAAAAGTGGTCAATTCCTGAAACTAATCCTAGAGCTCCGCGGTTTTTTCGAAACCGCTCATAGACGTTTTATCAGAATGAATTCGGAGTTGTGACCTGAATATGAACCCAGAGAACCACGGGATGGCCCACCGGAAGATCCGGAACATCCGTAAAAGTGGTCAATTCATGAATCTGATCCTAGAGCTCCACGGTTTTTTTCGAAACCACTCCTAGACATCTTATCAGAATGAATTCGGAGTTTTGACTGGAATATGGACACTGGAGACCACGGGATGGTCCACCGGAAGATCCGGAACATTCGTAAAAGTGGTCAATTCATGAATCTGGTCCTAGAGCTCAGCAGGTTTTTCGAAATCCCTCCTAGACGTCTTATCAGAAGAATTTGAAATTGTGAGTGGAATATGGACACTGGAGACCACGGGATGGTCCACCGGAAGATCCGGAACATCCGTAAAAGTGGTCAATTCATGCAATTTATCCTAGAGCTCCGTGGTTTTTTCGAAACCTCTCTTAGACGTCTTATCAGAATGAATTTGAAGTTGTGACCAGAATATAGACTCTACGGACTACGGGATGGTCCTCCGAAAGATCCGTAAAAGTGGTCAATTCATGAAACTGATTCTAGAGCTCCGTGGTTTTTTCGAAACCTCTCGTAGACGTCTTATCAGAATGAATTTGGAGTTGTTACTGGAATATACACTCCGCGGACTACGGGATGGTCCTTCGGAACATCCGGAACATCCGTAAAAGTGGTCAATTTATTAAATTGATCCTAGAACTCCATGGTTTTTTTCAAAACCGCTCGTAGACGTCTTATCAGAATGAATTTGGAATTGTTACTGGAATATACACTCCGAGGAATACGGGATGGCTCACCGGAAGATCCGGAACATCCGTAAAAGTGGTCAATTCATGCAACTGATCCTAGAGCTCCGTGATTTTTTCGAAACCTGTAGACGTCTTATCAAAATGAATTTGGAGTTGTAACCAGAATACAGACTCTGAGGACTACATGATGGTCCTCTGAAAGATTCGGAACATCCGTAAAAGTGGTCAATTCATGAAACAGATTCTAGAGCTCCGCGGTTTTTTGAAAGCACTCATAGACGTCTTATTACAATGAATTAAGATTTGTGACCAGAAAATGGACGCTAGGGACTACGGGATGGTTCACTAAAAGATCCGGAACGTCCGTAAAAGTGGTCAATTCATGAAACTAATCCTAGAACTTCTCGGTTTTTGCGAAACAACTTATAGACATCTTATCAGAATGAATTCGGCGTTGTGACCTGAATATGGCCTCTGTGGACGATGGGATGGTTAACCGGAAGATCCGGAACATCCGTAAAAATGATCAATTCATGAAATTGATCCCAGAACTCCGCGGTTTTTTCGAAACAACTTATAGACATCTCATCAGAATGAATTCGGAGTTGTGACCTGAATATGGATACTGGGGACCACGGGATGGTTCACTGGAAAATCCGGAACATCTGTTAAAGTTGTCAATTCATGAAACCGATCCTAGAACTCCGTGGTTTTGTCGAAACCACTTATAGGCGTCTTATCAGAATGAATTCAGAGTTTTGAATGGAATATGGACTCTGGGGACTATGCTATGGTCTTCCGGAAGATCCGGAACATCCGTAAAAGTGGTCAATTCACGAAACAGATTCTAGAGCTCCGCGCTTAGTAATTGAAATTGATCCTAGAGCTCCACGGTTTTTTCGAAACCACTCATAGACGTCTTATCAATATGAATTAGGAGTTGTGACCAGAAAATGGATGCTGGGGGTCACGGGATGGTTTACTAAAAGATCCGGAACATCCGACAAGTGATCGATTCATGAAACCGATCCTAGAACTCCGTGGTGTATTTGAAACCAGTCATAAACATCGTATCAGAATGAAATCGGAGTTGTGTTTGGAATATGGACTCTGGAGACTACGGGATGGTCCTTTGGAAGATCCTGAACATCCGTAAAAGTGGTCAATGCTTGAAAATGTCCTAGAGCTCTGCGGTTTTTTTTTCGAAACCCTTAATTCAGAGTTGTGACCAGTAAATGGACGTAAAGTATACCATAGTACAATCTGTTAAATATGTTTACTATTTCAATTGCTAAAAAAAATATCAAATTCTCCAAAAAGTGCACAATCCAATGGCCTCTTCAATATTTAGATGGTTATAAGTAGTATTGGTTCCCTTCACCTTTCTAAGTAGATGATCACGGTAACTCCTATACCAGGTAATTATTTTTCTAAGTAGATGATTGTGTGTATAGTGCGATCTTGTATTTTGTTATTCAAAAATCAAAAAATATGTGCAATAATTTAGAATCTCGTTTCTAGCGTGTACAATTGGTTTAAAAAATCGACAAAATTGGTAACGTGGACACTAAAAGAAGGTACCATAAAATGTAGGTAACTTTGAAAGAAGAATATAATGATTAAATTTACCTTCTGCACTATTTACCAATTGGAAACATTAGTTCTATTTTGTAGCTTACGGTATAACCTTTGATATGCTATGGAGTTTTTGTATAGTTTGTGTAACATGTTTTACAAATATGTGAAAAAAAAATTTCATTTGATTTAAAAGACACTCAAACACTCACTTATACATTTTGATGTGATAAATAAAACGTATGACAACTATAACAACATAAAAGATAGCCTCTCGTTAACTTGTAACTCCAAAGAAAAATCTACAAGAAGTCAAAAGAAAGAAGTCCAAGAAATCCAAAGAATAATCTTCAAAAAATCAGTTAAAAGTGCCTAGATGCTACTAAAATGCTTAAATACCACCTAGAAATCATCCATGAAAATATATAGAAAAATCATACCAATGAGCGGTTCTAAGAAAACCACACAGTGCTGAGATCAGTTCCATGAATAAAACATTTTAACGGACGTTCTGGATATTCCGGAACACCATCCCATGAACCCATTTTCCAGTAACAACTCCAAATTTATTCTGATGAGACGTCTATGATTCCATGGTCTCAAGGGTCTATTTTCCGATCACAACTACGAATTCATATTTATAAGACGTCTATGAGTGTTTTCGAATAAAAGAAACACCGAGCCCTAGGATCAGTTTCACGAATTGTTAACTTTTACGGATGTTTCGGATCTTTCGGAGGGTCCGCTGGTCCCCAGTGTTAATTTTCTGGCAATGACTACAAATGAATTAATTAGACGCCAATGCGTAGTTTTGATAAAAAAAAAAGTGGAGCTCTAGGCTCACTTTCATGAATTAAACACTTTTAAGGCAGTTCCGGATCTTCCTGGTAGACCATCTCGTGGAACCAAGGGTTCTTTTTCCGGTCACAACTCCCATTTTGTTCTGATACGACATCTATGAGGGGTTTCTAAAAATCGAAAAAGCTCTAGGATCAGTTTTATGAATGAACCATTTTAACGGACGATCCGGATCCTTTGGAAGGCCATTCCGTGGTCCCTATGGTCAATTTTCCGAACACAACTCCCAATTCATAATGATAAGACGTCAATAAGCTGTTTTGAAAAAAATTGGATCAGTTTCATGAATTGAACACTTTTACGGATGTTCCAGATCTTCCGGTGAACCAATCCGTGTTTTCTACGATTAATATTCCGGTCACAACTCATAACATTCTAATAGGACGCCTTTAAGAGATTTCGAAAAAACCGCGGAGCTCTAGGATCAGTTTCATGGATTTACCACTTTTAAGGATGTTCCGAATCTGCCGGAGGACCATAACGTGGTCCCCAGGGTTCATATTACAGTCACAACTCCAAATTCATTCTAAATAGTCGTCAATGAGAGGTTTCGAAAAATCTACTGAGCTCTAGGATCAGATTCATGAATTGACCACTTTTACGGATGTTCCGGATCTTCCGGTGGACCATCCCGTGGTATCCAGTATCCATATTCCACTCACAATTTCAAATTTATTCTGATAACATGTCTAAGAGTGATTTCGAAAAATCCGCTGAGCTCTAGGACCAGATTCATGAATTGACCACTTTTACGGATGTTCCGGATCTTCCGGTGGACCATACCGTGGTCTCCAGTATCCATATTCCAGTCACAATTTCGAAATCATTCTGATAAGATGTCTAGGAGTGGTTTCGAAAAATCCGCTGAGCTCTAGGATCAGCTTCATGAATTGACCACTTTTACGGATGTTCCGGATCTTCCGGTGGACCATACCGTGGTCTCCAGTATCCATATTCCAGTCACAATTTCGAATTCATTCTGATAAGATGTCTAGGAGTGGTTTCGAAAAATCCGCTGAGCTCTAGGATCAGATTCATGAATTGACCACTTTTACGGATGTTCCGGATCTTCCGGTGGACCATCCCGTGGTATCCAGTATCCATATTCCACTCACAATTTCAAATTTATTCTGATAACATGTCTAAGAGTGATTTCGAAAAATCCGCTGAGCTCTAGGATCAGATTCATGAATTGACCACTTTTACGGATGTTCCAGATCTTCCGGTGGACGATCCCGTGGTCCCCTGGGTCCATATTCCACTCACAATTTCGAATTCATTCTGATAAGACGTCTAGGAGTGGTTTCAGAAAACCTGCTGAGCTCTAGGACCAGATTCATGAATTGACCACTTTTACGGATGTTCCGGATCTTCCGGTGGACGATCCCGTGGTCTCCAGTATCCATATTCCAGTCAAAATTTCGAATTCATTCTGATAAGTTGTCTAGGAGTGGTTTCGAAAAAACCGCGGAGCTCTAGAATCAGATTCATGAATTGACCACTTTTACGGATGTTCCGGATCTTCCGGTGGACCATCCCGTGGTCCTCTGGGTTCATATTCAGGTCACAACTCTGAATTCATTCTGATAAGACGTCTATGAGCGGTTTCGAAAAAACCGCGGAGCTCTAGGATTAGTTTCATGAATTGACCACTTTTACGGATGTTCCGGGTCTTCCGGAGGATCAGGCTCTTGACGTTCCGGATGCTAAATGTTCCCAAAAGGTGGCAAATATTCTGTTTAATAACTTTTCAGAAGACACCAGGAAATTATCTCTTCAAATTACCCTACAATAAGAGTTTGTCCCCAATTAGGTCAAATCCCATATGCTACGTGTATTCGTTAATGCCGGTTCCTATAGTGCGGTCCCTATTAACCGTACTATAGGAATCTTGACTGTATTCAATTTCATGTTATGCTAAGGCAATAAAAACAAATCCGCAATAACATATTTTTAAAGAGCAAATGTACAGCAAAATGAAAACAAAATTTGTCAATTGCATTAACTGAAATCAAAATTGATATCAAAACTTTATTTCAATTTGCTGTCATTTTGATCCTGGACTTTGCTCGGGATTGGAGCCATTTCCACTATTTCAAATGTTTACATTACTTCTTAGCCTTCACTAAAGCCTTATGCTTCATTGAAGCCGTGATTGTTGACACTAATCCATAACAAAAGTCACAAATGTTGACTTTATTATGTGTAACACTCGGGTTATCTACAACACATTTCGCGCATAAGTATTTGTATCCTCTCAAGGAAAAACATTGGATGAATAGGATCAAAGCAAGTGATTTTTTGGGTTTGATAAATTCCGGGTAAGCCATCAAGCGAAATACCAAGTAGCTCTGGTTGTCATGAAGCCATAATAATTATTTTAATGCCAAATTAAAGGTGATAAAATGTTCTTTCGATTGTTTCAACACTATTTTTCAGTGAGATTAGTGGTACAACCACTACAAACATTTTTATTTACACTACTTCAAAACTTAGCAGAAATTCGATTTTTCTGGGAAAAATGCAAAACATAAAAAATAAATAAACAAACTATTAATTAACAACAATATCACTAATCTCACTGACATTTCATAAAAGGTTTATTGAACGAATCTTACCTTTAATTTGGAGTTAAAATAATTGATAAGATCTCATTACAACCGGAGATATTCGTATTTTAGTAAACAAACTTGTTTAAAGTAAATTTTATTTTTATAGCTGTATATCTAAAACTATCCTACTGAGATTTATTTCGACTACATTTTTGGATTGGATCTCTAATGTTGGCCTATGGATTTAAGATTGGGCCCAGATTTAGAGAGAGATTTATCAATTTTATCTCGATGAACGCGTCATTGCGACGGTACTAATGGATATTTTTGGACGCTATTGAAAATTTAGTCGATTGCTAAATTTATGTATGAGCCCAAATTAGGGGCATTTAGGCCGACATTACATCCATTTCCCCTAGGTTAAGTAATCGTCTTTAAGCGATATCGGGGGGGTTTTTTAGAAGGTCGAATTTGATCATATCGCTTCCCGGAGCAGAGTTATTTGATGAAAGAAGTGCCATTGAAAACGACTGCTTTTCAAAAGAAAAAGCGGAAATTCAACTTGGCTTAAAAAAAACACAACTTTCTATGAAAATACGTGCTTTCGAGAATTTAAACACAGTTTTCTAAAAAAAATGTGCATGCTACAAAAAATGTACCATCACGTATGGATTCAGGTACTTCTATAAAATCTTAGCCCATTTTTCAAAGGACGGAGCCAAACTCCAACTTGGCGGAACAGGAAACCCGAACTTCCATCAAAATACGTATTTTTATGAATTTAAACATGGTTTTCACAAAAATTCAACTCTGAAATATGGATTCAGCAAGGCAGTACAGAAAATCAAAGTTTCTATCAGAGTTGGTTGGAAATGCTTTCTAACATGAAGCTTTACTGTGATAATTTATTAGCTAGAGAATGGTCTTAAAAGAGGGTAGGTAGATAGTTCCGTTAGAGTACAGTAGTATGAAAATTGAATGGAAGTTGACAATGAGCGAAGGGCCATTTATTTATTTATTTATATATTTATTGTTTCAATGATTCATCTGACATATGGTTGTCTTAATAAATTAAAAAAGTATAATTAAAACAAAAACAAGACACGTTCTAATTCAGGACAGTCTTCTAATAAAAACAGTTAACGGTTAAACAGTTAAAATTACGCTGTCTAATCACTCTCTCAGGTACGTGAAAGAAAAGAACAAACACAGCTTTCGCGTTCTGCTTTCTTCGGTCCAAGGTGTCAATTCCAAGCAGACGAGTTAGCCGTGCCACGCCAAGGCAAATGAAGAAGCGCGTAGCGAACAAACTTTCTCTGTACACTCTCAAATCTGGCTATCCAGCATGTTTGGTACGGACATTAGACAACAGCACTATACTAAACGGCGCCGGTGGTGTAGTGGTAAGCGTGATTATCTCTCACCCCAGCAGGCCTGGGTTCAATCCCAGTCGGCGCCGCCGGGATGTTCTGAGGCATAACATCTCTGATCACGCCTTCCTTCGGATGGAAAGTAAAGCCGTTGGTCCCCGGTTCATGAGTTGATGGGTCGATAGGTAGGGTCCAGGTGTGGGAGCTGCCTTCCTGGCACGTCGGTAGCATTGGTGCTCAGCACGGAAAACAAGATCGACGGAAAAAACAAACAAAGGAAAAAAAAATTTGCCTATAGAGAGTAGAAAGCGAGCTAGGATAACTTTTTAGGAAGGTACAAAGGTTTTATCATCTCACTTTACCAAACTCCCTCTTTGGAGAGGGATGGTGAGAGGTGTCCTTCCCCCATGTCATGTCTATTTCCACAGCTCTGGTAGAAGGTATAACCATCCCTATACGTATGTACCGACGATCCCTTCCAGAAAACCTCCTGCAGCGCTACAATGTCGAACTTGCGAACCCTCAATAAATCGAAATGTTCCGAGTTTCCAATCGTTAGTCCGTTTTTGTTGCCTGGGTCTATGCCGATTGTTCCGGTCCGTATTTCCATTGCTTGCTTCCTGTACTTTAGTTTTTTACGGCTTGCTTGTAAGGCCTGCACCAACCCCCATTGTCTCGCCGGAGGACCACCGTGCACAGCACTGTTTATAGCCCCACGCTGGCACCAGGACGTTGATTAGCCGCTCCCAACATGGAGAACAGACGTCGTTTTGAGCCGCACCTCCACGGTGAACAGACGCTCGAAGACTGCAGTCTCCGGAGAGAGGAGTCACCCCTTTCCTGTCAGCATACGATCCCACCGGACCCCGTAACGTGGGTAGATTACCTTTTCGTGGTACGTTACGGGATGTAAGATCTACCACCGATTCCTAGTCCTGACTACTTCAAACTAGGGGAACAGGATTTTTCAGTTATCAAAGGAACACATCTTAGTCCTTGTTACTTGTTATGCCTTGTTTATGGTGACAAGACTCGGCTTTGTCCACTGAGGATGATCTTGAAAAAAGGAAAAAATGAGTTAGTTAGCCTTCACCTATGTGATTCCTAATCTTCAATTCGTTATCCCTAGTGTGAAGTGGTTAAGACTAGGGTTCTGATGCATGGTCATTATCAGTGTTATTCCTTAATTTTATTGCTAAGGAATCCGATTTTGACTGACAAAGGGGCGTGCCTTTGGAGGGTGTTCCAACACTCCGAAGGGTTTAAATAGCGGGACCTTTCAATTAGAGTCGGATCCTTGCGATAAATCCAAGAATAACAACTGTAAAAAAATATAATACTTCATCATTTCTCAATAGTGATGGAGTAATACGACATGCACTAAACTAAGGACACGGTATATACTACAATAGATCAACTGGTCGCAGTGGTGTTAGGTCCCGAACAGAGGAAAAAAAAGGTTCCACCGGGGTGGTTACCCGATCTTTCCTATGGTTACTTAGTAAATTAGCCGGCACCGCGGGGAGGTAAGGATAGGAGTAACTGGACAAGAGGCTAAGTGATCACGCCCACAGAGCACAGTGGGGAATGGCTGGCCATTAGACAAAATTGAAAAATTTGCATTTCTTTTCTATCATTATATACTATTGACCCGTTCAAATCCAAAGTTTGAACGCCATACGAGAAAATTTGAATTTTTTATGCCTTTTTGAAGTTGGTCACCTTGAACTTTTTTCATATTTTTTCGAAAAAAAAACGGCATTACTACTCAATCAACTGGAGGTTTAACGGTAGCTTGGATTATGGTGACATCTGAGAGAAAGTTGTTTTAAAAACAATGCATAACAAATTTGTTTCATTAATTTTTGTAGAATCTTATTAAAGTAGGCCTAAATCTTTATTTGATTAAAAAAACAGTGAATTTTCCATATAAATGAAGCTTCAAAGTTATGAAGCCAGGGTTTGCCATGGTTGACACCAGTTGTGAAAGGTAGTTTAAAATGTAAGGTTTCGAATGAGCATAACCTGATCTTGCGCAGACTTGCGCAGGATGCTGATAGTGCGAAATGAAAAAAAAAGTGTTTGTACTCAGGTGGAATTCTACAATTTTGAATTAGAATCACGATCAGCAGATTGGTTGATTGATCATTGCGTCTGTTTGAAAAAGCACTCAAACCATCACTTATGAAATGTTTTTTCAATAAGGCCATCATAAATTCAATGGTGTCTTCTTATTGCTTATAATTTTTCTGATTATATACTCATTCAAAGTTTCATATTTCTTGAACTAACTTATTTTACAATAATTTTCGTTAAACATGTTACTAACGAATGGACTCAAGGAACCTCAGTACTTGTTTAATCTAAAGGAAACGGACAAAAAAGAAAACAGATTTACGAAACGATGAAACAACAAGAATCGCTACACGCAAACCAAAAATCTATTACAATGGATGTTAGTTTCGTTTCGCAACGAATTTTAGAAATTGACCATGCAGGTGATGTAATGGTTTTTTTGTCTTTTTTATTTTGTGTTCTATCTACGCTTTCGACCATACCAGTAAGCTTGTAGAACGACGCACATTGTCGAACATTGTAGAACGATGCACACACTTGCCTCGAATCTCTCCAGCAGAAAAAGCATACGAAGTCGAGTATGCGAGAAAATGAGCACTTCATGTTTGCTCTTAAGTGCACCCCACACGACAGAAGTTTTGTCAATGTTTCCATCAATAATTTTATGTTAATATTTTCTACAATATTTTCTGGGGTTCATCAATACAGGGTCGCTCCTCACTAACATTTATGTATCCAATGGAATATTGCGAGTCAAATCACAACCACCTTGACAAAAGTTGCCAAGAAACAAGCACCATCTGCTGCTGTAGTCAAACAGAAGGAGATAATGAGGGGAAATATTGAAACATGAAATCAAACTTTTCTAATTTTACGTCAATATGTTCATCAATATTTCCGTCGTCAATATTTGTATCAATATGATTGTCAATACTCTTGAGTATTGACAATATTTTTGCCCGTGTGATGCTTGCTTAAGGCTATCCATATTCAGAAGCATGGAAAGAGCAGTGGAGAAAGCACAGGTCTGATAATCGCAACGTTCGTGGTTCGAGTCCAGTCGGCAATCTGTTTCCTATTTTTTTCGAGATAACTAATGTCGTTTCCGTTTTTGCGGTGTAGCAACACCGGTGCTACACTGCCGTACACCGAAATAATTTAGGGTGTAGATATAGGATGCACCTTTGTTTATAAACAAATGATGTTGAGCTGTCAAAGACTGGCGCTTATTCCTGCTTACACTACACCGGTGCTACACCGCAAAAACGAAAACGACATAATTTACCTCACTAATACACTCAACATTTTTCGGTCTCCAATTTTCTTGCATTGGACCGCAGCTAGGTATATCGCATCCTTGGTTCATGCGGTCTCCAGTAACATCCTCTGATGATGATTCTCACATAATTGTAAGCGAATCTTACATCCCCCGGTTGGGTGTAGAAAAGATGAAAGCAGCCGCGGAAAAATGCTTTCCTTCGAATGCGAAAAAAGAGTTTGAGATTTTTTGGAAAGCATTCAACAGGAAATTTCTAAAATCCCAACGGAAGCGCGACCGCTTTGAGAAGGACCATTCATATTAGTTAGAGGAATTTGCAATACCACCATCTGATGCACCTTGGCGGCTAGGAAAATCTGAAAAATCTTTTGAAGAATGCAGTGATCGATCGAAGCGGCGCCGTACTGAGGAAATTAGAGCAAAATATTCGTCAAATCAGTTAAGCTTTGCTGTGGAAATGAGTTTGCGTTCCGACCACAATTAAAAAGCAGCAAATTTAATTAAACAGGCTATTGATCTCATCAACCAAACCACTCAAATCACACCTGAGAAGGCGTTGTCAATTTTAGTGATGGCAAAACTGACGAGATATAGTTACAACATTATTAGGGAACCAGTAAAAGACAGGTATTAATTTTAAAGTAAGGAGTTTGTATGTAAAATACAAAGGTTTTATTATTTCAGGTACCCACCGTACTACCAAGTACAAAGAGCCAAAAAGGAATGTTATCCTCCGCAAAACGCATTTTTTGCATTGATCTCCACTGCCGGTAATCGCAAGTCAGTCCCATCTGCATTTTTATCAATTTTGAGTTAGCATCATTATTCAGTTTATCATTCTATGTTTTTTGAGATGTGCTATTGAAAAAATGTGGTTTGTTCAAGAAAACTGAAAAACAATACCGAGTCAAATTGTCCCACAGCGAAAAGTAACCGTAAGTCAGTCCCATTAGAAAAAAATTATCAGAAATGTTAGACAACACATCGCATCATGAGATTTGTCTCAATATAGCTTTTGTCCACTTCCCCTAGGGTATCTGGAACATGTCCGGATGTGGCCAATATAGTTCTTACGATACTCAGTTTGACCGCCAATGGATATGGCTTTGAATTATCATGTGATTTGATGTATCGCTTGATGGATTTTAATTAAAAAGGATTTATCACTTCCCCGGGTATACCCGGAACATGTCCGGGTGTGGCCAACATGGTGACTCTTATTGATCTTATTTTTGAATTCTCATGTGAATTGATTTATCGCATGGTGGGTTTGGCACGTTTGGCTCTGGTCTGATGAAGACCCATACTCACCGGAATATGTTCCGGCCATTGCTCTGGAACCAGCGGAACAAATCCAAAAACATTCAATAACGTTCTATGGGACCATAGTATCTTTCTATTGTTCAATACTGTGCTTAAACTAATGCAGCATCGGCATGGAATTGTGACTGACTTGCGGTTATTTTCCTCATTGACGTTAAATGTAATCGCAAGTCAGTCCCACTCAGATTTTGGCCATAAAATAAAAATTTGACGATATTTTTCCAATATTTTTGGGTAAACATAGATGCATTATATCACATTGTACGTTTATTTTTTAATTTATCCCTCCAAAATAGGTGTCAAATCAGAAAACTTGAAAAATCTTTGAGCGCCGTTTTCTCATTTCCAGTTTTTTACAGATGGGACTGACTTGCGATTATGGGCAGTCCAGGCTATTCTAAATAAAACCGCTGAAAGGTTACTGCTGCTGCTAGAAAGTACTATTGAACCCCGATTACAACATGGTAAGGAGAAGCATTTGACTTTGATTGCCAAGTGGGGTTGTGATGGTGCTTCGGGACTCACAGAGTACAAGCAAAAATTCCAAATCGATGTAAATAGAGATTCCAATTTTTTTTTCATCATTTGTTCCATTGCGGTTGCTAGATGATTGGAACATAGAGGACATTATATGGGATAATGATCGACCAGGATCATCATATTGGTGTATACCGCTTCATTTACAATTTTGCGCAGAAACTGATGAAGTGATTCAAACCGAAGTTAGCCGTATCGAAAGCGAAATTAGTGCATTGAAACCTTATGAGGGGATGGTGAAGAGCAGCAAAATCGTCGTTTCGTTTTCTCTTTTCCTCACAATGATCGACGGAAAATGTGTCAATACTTTAACCAATACAAGTTCTGCCCAACGGTGTTATGCTTGTTAGGCAAAGATTTCGGAATTCAATGATATAGAAAAAATGCAAAACTTAGAAGTAAATGAAGACTATCTAAACTACGGAATCTCTTCGCTGCACGGTTGGATACGCTGCTTTGAGTGCATCATCCACATTGCGTATCGCCTGAGTTTCAAACGCTGGAGAAAATCTGGATTTGAAACGCAGTTCGAGGCGAACAAGAAAATAATTCAGGCAAGCTTCAAGAGCGAAATGGGTCTGATTGTCGACAAACCGAAGCCAGGAGGATTTGGTAACAGCAATGACGACAATACAGCTCGTAGATTTTTTGCCAATCCTAAAGTCAGTTCCGAAATCACAGGAGTAGATTTGAAGTTGATTACAAGACTTCGGAACATTCTTATTGCAATTTCTTGTTCCCAGCAAATAGACCCAGCTAAATTCAAAATTTACTGTGTTGATATCGCAAAGCGCTACGTAGAGTTGTACGCGTGGTTTTACACGCCGTCGTCGATGCACAGAATTTTTAATCATGGGCATAGCATTGTTCAGGCGGTGATATTGCCGATTGGAAGAATGACGGAGGAGGCTCAAGAAAAATGTAACAAAGTCATTAAAAACACTATAGAGCATTTCACTCGGAAGGATAAGCGTGAAAACACAAATCGGGATATTATTAATCGACTTCTTATCACCACCGATCCAATGGTTAACTCTTATTATGAGAAGGAAAAACATAATTTTAAAAGTCTACCAGAGGAAGTTAAATTTCTGATGAAGACAAAAACTGACTCAAGCGAAATGGTACCAGAAGATGATGATGATGATGATGACGATGATGATGATGATGAAGAAGCAGAAGAAGAAGAAGAAGAAGAAGAAGAAGAAGAAAGAAAGAAAAAAGAAGAAGAAGAATATGATGATGCTGATGATGAGGAAGAAGTTTAAGTAGAAGGAAAATACAAATTTGACCAATTGTGATTTTTAATTTGTGCTGTTTTTTTTTATAATAACTTTATTGTTAGGGATATTTTAAGCAAATAATAAAAAAATCGTGTTTTCTAAGCATTGTTTAAAAATAAAAATCTTCATTGTATGAATTGTTTCATGACCATCATTCACAGTTACAACGTATAAAAAATTTAACATAAAAAAAACATACAAAATCGTTTATAACGTAAAAAATACCAGTTATAATGCAAAACTGATGACATATTTGGATTCAGCGCCCCAAAATTACCCAATAATCATGATTTTTTGACGTAGGACTACGTCTTTGATTTCTATATGGGGGTACACTGTGTGAAAATCGAAAATGAAACATGTAACAAATTAAGAAAGATTTTGAACGTTAATAACTCAGCTGCCCCTGGTCCAATTTCAATAATTTTATCACCAATCGATCAGAAATATGGCTACGCATTGATAAAAATGCTTCCGAATGTTGATTTTCAACAAGAAACTATTGAAAAACTGGAAAATGTTCAGCATTGTCCAAAAGCGTCGAATTAACTAATAAATCCACCAATTACCTACATGCATATGCTGCTTCCCCAGCACAGTCGTCAGAGAGTAGTAAGTAGACGAAACGAGTTGAAGTGGCATTCGCCTCCGATCCTCGGGTGCGTGTGAATAGGGAGGATGGAATTGTGTAATATTTTGCACACTCATCGCCATATTCAGAACCAAACGCAAATTCTTCAAGATAACCACCATCCGTCGTCTGGCTCGCCGTGGTGGTGTATGACGTATCTCCGGTTTGATTTACGAGGTGTGCTGAAAAATGAGATCCGTGATGCTGTCACCTACACTAAACACGCCAAGCGTAAGCGGCCATGGATGTCATCTACGTTTTGAAGTGACAGAGACGCACGCTGTTTTGTTTCGGAGGTTAAATCATCACCAACTTTGGCAACAAAACGGCTCTTTTCAGGGCCACCAAGCTTATTACAGTGAAGAGTAGGAATAGAATTCATCTGCCTGTTTGTCCATATTCAGAACCAACGATCACACAAAATGCTCATGTAATCAAACTGGAAGCAGGGGTACACATTATTTTGATCAACCTTGATCAACTTTGGATCGCCACGGCCGGATATTTTCGATGGAAGAAGCAACAAGCTAGCATCTAATTTGACGAAGACGGCAGGAAACATTTGTGAAGCCGAGCTATTTCGATAGAACCTATTGAAAAGTGACGCGAGTTTTGTTTTCCGTACTGAGCACCAATGCTACTAACGCCAGGAAGGCAGCTCCAACACCTGGACCCTACCTATCGACCCATCAACCCAACCGGGGACCAACGGCTTTACTTCCCGAAGGAAGGCGTGATCAGAGATGTTATGCCTTAGAACATGCCGGTGACGCCGACTGAGATTGGACCCAGGCCTGCTGGGGTGAGAGGTAATCACGCTAACTACCGGCTTTGATATCTTTCAAGGTGATATCACGGCGAATGAAAACGTTCCAAATTTGAGTTTAGTTATCTCAGAAATAAGAAATAAATTGCAGGAACTCAGCGATGAGTAAATTTGCCTCATGTTTTCCCATGTTTTTTCCAGGATTTTACAGGGAAAAATTCCCGAATTTGAAAAAAAAGTAAAGTAAATATTTACTCAGTCTATTGGTACTACTCCGAGACTGAATAAAATTTTCGTCAATTTCCTCATTTTCTGGCAGATTTTTTTAGGTTTTCCACAGGAAACCATGAGACAAATTTAATCATCGCTGAGTTCCCGCACTTTTGGCGATTATGAGTGAACTAAACTCAAATTTGGGTCGCTCACATTTGCCGTGTACGCAAAAAGAAAAGAGCCAGTGTCGCTACTTGATAGCAAACTACTCATTTTGGGAGGAGTCTTTGTAGCTTTTATACCACTTGGTTGCACATCATTCTGCTTTAACCTGAAAAGATATAAAGCAGCGCTGCTGTATGGCATCAGCTCATTTTCACTTCGGACGGCGTGGTGAACAGCAATAGCAGCAGTAGGAAGGAGTGGACTAGCCTCCTGCACACCTAACAAGCAACAATTGACTGGTCGTGGCAAATGAGGCGCCAAGCGTCATCGCAAAGTTCTTCGAGATAACCGCCATCGGTCGTCTGGCTCGCCGTGGTGGTGTCAAACGTATCTCCGGTCTGATCTACGAAGTGTGCTGAAGGTGTTCCTGGAAAATGTGGTCCGTGATGCTGTTACCTACACTAAACACGCCAAACGTAAGTGGCCATGGATGTCCTCTTCAATAAAACGGCCCTTTTCAGGGCCATCAAACTTACATCAGTAAAGAGTTCTAATAGAATTTATCTGTGCTTGTTTGTCCATATTCAGAACCACAAGCCCCCAACGACCACACAAAATGCTTTCCAGAGTTTTTATCTTGTAACCAAACTTGGGAGCAGGGGTGCAAGTAATGTTGATTGATTCTCTTAATCAAATTTTGAAAAAGATTACTACACATTTGGTACGCCTACAATTCAAAAACGGAAAGAGTTGAGATAATGGATAATTGATCAATTAAAAGAACTAAATGCTCTTCACATTTATTCCGTCCACTAGCGGTCCTACGTCAAGCTTCCGTTCGTGCCCCTAAGCACAGACCCTACTACTTTTTTTCATAATTTGGAGAATTATTTGCTTGGCCAGACTTTGTATGGAGTCGCCCCACTGTGCAGAGGTGTTGGGGTCTATTTTATACCTGTAGCCGTTTGCCAGCCAATACTTACCGAAATGATTTCAAACTTTTCGAAAATTATTCAGTTCATTTCTAAATAATTAGTTCTTATGGAAGTGATCACAAATTTTCTGGAAGTATTCAGGATATTTCTAACTTTTCTAGAATGATTCAGTATTTTCCAAAAGCGATTCAGTGCTCGCGGAAGTGATTACAAACATTCTGGAATGATTCAGTACCATTCGGAGTGTTTTTTAAAGCTTTTATGAAGTTATTCAGCATTTTTTAAAGTAAAATTTTCTGAAGTCTGTCAGTACTTTCCAAAGCAATTCCTTACTCTTTCTAAGTGATTCAAGTGATTTAGAACATTTACAAAGTGATTCAGTAATTTCTGGAGTGATGCCAAGCTTTTCTGATTCGTTTCAGTACCTGCAGGAATGTTAGTTGAGCTCCAGATTTATGATTTTCCACCCCGATCAAAAAGAGTCCAAAAGATTTCCAACTTCTGTCAGTCGTTGCGGTTGACTCCATTCCACCATTAAGCATGGTGTTCATTTCGAGTGCTACCTACCTACAGGGACATACATATATCATCCTCATCACCATCCCAATAGGAATCAATTTGTATTCCCTCAATCATCACACTCTCATCTTCGAGTTTCGAGTTTCTTTCGGACTGAATCTGAGACCACCCTGTCTCGGTCCATATGATGGCAATAATGGGTTGTAATTATCTTCGGTCTTTTTATTTTCAACCGAACTTCCAGAAAAAGAAACCGAACAATGCCTCGGATGCTGCTACTGCTGATGCTACTGCGGTTGGGATGTTTTTCCAGCTATTAGTTGACTTTCTGATCTTTGTCGGTGCAGCTGATGAAAGGCTGAAATATTTTATGCAATTTACCTAAACAAACGAACTGGCTAATCAAACCCCATATGCCGCGGACAATTGAAATGAAATTATTCAAATTAATTGCTCTTGACAACCGGAACTGAGAACATAACAAATCCGTGACTCAACGGTTCGGTTGATATAGCCGAGTATCTATCATTTTCCAGTTCGGGTGACATAACCGCAACCAGTTCGAGGCTAATGAATATGCGTGTCGCTCGATGTAAACTATACACCTGCGCTATCGATTTCTAGTAGTAAGCTTGGTATACCCTTAATCAATATGCATGTTCAACGTGTGCTGCTACAAAAGCATCAAGACGTTTACTCTTCTGGAATACGTACTGCATATTAGTATACAGTTAAATTTGCCAACTCACCGTGTCATGGCTTCCAATAATCGTAATTACCACCCTAGCCTCCTCTATCAAACTGAAATGGATACCGATTGTGGTGATGACTGTGGAGACCGGCCCAAGCAGGGAGGGAAGCAAGCAATCATTGTAATTATCCTCGGCGCACACCGACGGAGAAACTCCCGGCTGCTATCTAAACTCATGGAACGCGTCGAAGACAAATTGTTGACGGGCTCCGTGGTTCCCGATGAATCGGGAACGGCGGTGGCCCAAGCGTAACTTGACGGTGATGGGTGGGAGATGGTCACTTCAAGACTTTCCACGTATCGATGGCCGTTCGACACAAAGGTTGTGTGGCCCTTCCCCGTTCCAAGAGACAGGAAATGGGCGAGCATAAGTTTTCAATTTTTCTCCCGACCGACCGCCATTGCGAGAAAGGGACAAGTTTATTAAGTACGCAGTTGTGACACGCAAAGTGCTACCTACATACCTGCTTTGTTGTGCACCATCCAACCAACCGATTCCTCGCGGGAATGGATCACTGTCAGAGTCACGTGTGCCGGTTGAATAATTCAGCAAACATCACCTAGTGTCGTAAAGATTTCCCCCCCGGACGGAACGAACAACGGGGGAACGATTGTGACATATGTATATGCCAAACATGCATCTGTAGGGGGGAGAACAAATGGAACTGAGGTCAGTCAACGCACTCACCGAGAATGAGGGAGTTGTCGTCGTCGTCGTCGTCGTCGTCGTCAAACGGTCATGTGCTGGGGTGTTGTTGTGAAGGTATTTCCAGCAGCAGCAGGACAGATCGATTAGGCGCAATTAGGTGCAGTTGTCTGCTGAACTAGATTCCTGCCCCGAGGGCAAGCAAGTGAGCAATCGTTCGCCAATAATAGTCGTTGTCGCTGTTTGATGGGGCCTGGCTCCGGCCAAGTTGTTTCAGGGTGTATCGATCGATTATATCGATGGTCGTGAAGAGCACGAGCAAGCGTGCCTCGAAATCAGGTTAAGGCAGTCAAGCAGTCACAGACGGCAGTGCGGAGTTTGACGTATAGCTGCCGAAGTGGTAGTTAAACCAATTACCCGGGGTGGACGTAATTTGACTAGCGCACAGGGTGCACTGCACAGGGAGGACTAATTGGAAAAATTGTGTAGAGTTGATGTTTTCGTTGGGTCTGACTAATTAGAAACCGTACGGGAGTTGTATCAGTATCAGCACCGACGTGGAGAATATATTAATCTTTTACCTTAACAGTTGAGTGTTAGTACAAGACACTGAAAAAGCCTGCACGTTGTAGAAAAGTTCGCGTTTCTGTTAAGGATCAGCAGTTAAGGTATGGGAATTAAATGGAAATTACTAATCCCATTCAATTTCTTTATTCCACTACCCGAGCAGGAGAAAATAACTTATGAATGCCTAATTCTGACTTGATACCAAAACTTGGTGTTGAGTAGCCTCATATAAAATACCAACGAATAATATCAGAAAATTGCATGCAAAGTAGGGTTACGGGATGTAATGTCAGCCAAGCCCCTCACTTCGGCCTATCAAGCATATTACTTATTTATTCAGCAATATCACAAAATATTAATGAAAAACTAATATCACATCTGCTGTGAAATTGTAATACGTAAATGAATTGCATATTTTTGGGACAAATTTAGTACATTTATTGCTCTTTTTTAGAGAAAAAGTTGAATAAAATTTTCATATTTTTCGTTTTCTAGGCGCCATGATCTTGCCGTATTATTGCACTAATGAAAATCTACACTGCGGTGGTCATAAAAAAAAACATGAAAATTTTATGAATTGAAAGAACTTACCTTTTTGTAACATGCTACCCTAATAAATCGATATCTTAGTTATCACTTGCACCGTTCATTCAGAACATTTAAAGCAATTTGCGCTTTAAAACTATGGGCCGAAATTTAGGGACTTCATTTTGAGACGTGTTTTTATTATGGTCTATTAAATTTATATGATGACTTTATATTGGTATTGGTGAATCCATTTGCATCTGCAACTCTTTACTCCTGCAGGAAAATTCCATAATCAAATTCAGAGACGAACCAGTCAAACCAAGCCAAGTTGAAATAAACGCACTTTTCGTTGATTTGCTAATGTTTAGGTTTCGGAACACTTAATTTAACATGATTTGTTTGTTTACGTTCCATGATTCACGTCAAAGATGGATTAGGTGCTTAGTACAACATTAATTGGAAATTGTGAAGGCTGAACTGCGGATGTTAATCTAATTGCATATATAGAGGTACCAGATGTGTTATACAGCCAGTTGGTTGTAAATCATCAACAGATTATCATCAAAACACATTTCATGCATCGAAGCAATTTTTTTCTCACACTTTTTGGCTCTGGGCAGTGATAGTAAGCGGATAAAAAAATTAATGGAATAATACTTTTTTATTACTATAAATTAAATGTGATTGTCATAGTCCATGTCTTTCAGGTTGTCGTTATATGGGAAGAGGGGTGGGGTGTGTGTTTTGCATAAATATCTTTTTCGTTTTTCGTATTAAGGGCTGTTCATTACCTACCTTGAAAGTTCTTTGGTATTCTAGACACCCCTCCCTCAACCTGCGTAGACAATTGTCCATACATTTTTTTTATTAATTTGTATGGGCCGTGGATACCGCCAACCCCACCTCCCTAAACTGTCTACGTAGTTAATGAAAAGCCCCTTGAACGGGACCCAAGTCTCCTTTCAGTCCAGCCCATCGATGGTTGTCAAAGTGATCACGCCATGACCAACCTTTAACCAAGCCGTCCGAAGCGGTAATTCTGCAGAGGCTTTTGACTTTAAATGATCTTTATTTCTTGAACTTGTGTGGTTTACATGTATACCTTATAAAGTGAAACAGATGCGTCGTTTCAACTCTAGTTCTTTTGAATTTCAATTATATATATTTATAAATTATTAACTTCAAATATATACAAATTGCTTATCAAAGCATTTTCTGATAAAATAGATTTTTGTGCAAATTCAGTGTTAATTTCGTTAATTTTGGAATCTATTTTGGCAATGCCTGCCTCTTCGTGTAAATTTGTTATTCTAGTGTCGAAAGGACGATCAAGTACCATCCTCAGCACTCTATTCTGAGCGACTTGAATTTTGTTCCTGTGATGATTCCCATACCGGAGCTGCCCAGAGGATGCAGGTGCTATGATTTGCTTGTAGACAGCCAGTTTGTTCACTCTTGAGAGGCGGGATCTGCAGCAAATCAGCGAATACAGACACCTAACCAAGGCAGAACACTCGACTACACAGCAAAAAATAAATTTCAATATTACATCCAAGAAGATTCACAACAATCATGTCGAAAATCTCATGTAATTTTTATCGCCACATCAATAAACAAATGCAGTAAAAGCAGCGTAATGTCAGTTCATGCATTGTATTAATGCTAATTTTGTCCTTTTTGGCAAGTAATATTACACCATATTTTCGACACGATTGAAGTGCATCCACTTTGATGTGATATTAAAATTATTTTTTTGCGGTGTACAGTTTTCTCTACAAGCGAACGGAAGAGGAGCTTTTCATCAAACGACATTACGAGATAGATTACTTCGGCAGACCACTCAACTTTACACTTAAAGTCCGAGATGTGTAAAGGGCGAACACGAAATTATTGTGACACATTCAACAGGGCATAACTTTTTTACCATTGGGTAAAAATCAACCAAATTTTGCACACTTTCTCATTGATGTCTATTGTGTACATGCTGTCAAACTCGAAGTCGTGTTTTTCGATTCAACGAAAATGGAGGTGAACCAACGCGAGTTGAGAGAACAAATTCTTTCCAAACACCTGGAATTTCCTGACCTGTCGCACCGGCAGTTGGGAAAAATGTTGAACATTCACCATTCAACCGTCTCCAGAGTGTTGAAGCGGTTCCAGGAGCGGTTGACGTTGGACCACGGCAAAGGAGCTGGAAGAAACCCGGGACCGGAGAACAAAAATACGGAGGGAAAGGTGAAGCGGATGATTAAAGCAAATCCCAACGTCTCAAGCCGTGATTTGGCTAAAAAGATCGGCATGTCGCAGAGCTACGTCCAGAATGCAAAGAAGAGAGCTGGACTACATACATACAAGGTACAGAACTTCCCAAACCGCGATGAGCGGCAACAATCGACGGCTAAAACTCGGGCACGGAAGCTCTACGAGAAGATGCTGACAAAATATGGCTGCTGTGTGATGGACGACGAAACGTATATAAAAGCCGATTTTAAGCAAATTCCGGGGTTGGAGTTTTTCACCGGCAAGAGCAAGTTTGATGTGGACGACAAATTTAAGAAGAAGAAAATGTCGAAGTTCGCCTCCAAATATCTCATGAGGAGTGAGCCTTTCGTGACAAAGGGCACAGTAAATGGCGAGATCTACAAATCTGAGTGCCTCGAGAAGCGCCTTTTGTCTTTCTTGCAGCAGCACGACGAAGTTCCGCTATTTTGGCCAGATTTGGCATCATGCCACTATTCTAAAAGTATCCTGGAGTGGTATGAGGCCAATTCTGTCCATTTTGTTCCAAAGAACATTAATCCGCCAAACTGTTCGGAGCTGCGCCCGGTGGAGCAGTACTGGGCAATAATGAAGCGGGAACTTCGGAAGAGCAAGAAGACAGTCAAAGACGAGAAGGACATGTTAAGAAAATGGAAAAAAAAACTGAGAAACTGGTACCGGATGACACTGTAAAGACTTCGATGGAGGGCATCAAGCGAAAATGCGTTTAATTTTACACTCAAGGCTCCATCGATTAACTTTTCTTTTGATTTTTGAAGTAAATATAAAGGGTGATACGGTCAAAATTTGGTCAAGGGAAAACGCGTGTAAATCGGTGAAATCGTTTATTTAAAAAATCAAATTAAATTTCTTTTTCAAGTTCAATTAGTATAAAATTCAGGAAAAATATTCAGTTAGGCCTCCGCTTTTCCAAATCCGAATTGCCGGGCCTTACGCTTGACCCCTGCCATCAGATTTTGTACAACCACCTTGTCCACCTTCTTCGCCGCAGAAAGCCAGTTTGCCTTGAACTGCTGCTCGCCCTTAGCAGTTTTTTTGGTCTTCTTTAGGTTCCGCTTGACAATAGCCCAGTATTTCTCAATTGGGCGGAGCTCTGGCGTGTTGGGAGGGTTCTTGTCCTTGGGAACCACCTGCACGTTGTTGGCGGCGTACCACTCCATGGCCTTTTTACCGTAATGGCAAGATGCCAAATCCGGCCAAAACAGTACGGAACAACCGTGTTTCTTCAGGAAAGGCAGCAGACGTTTATTCAAACACTCTTTCACGTAAATTTCTTGGTTGACAGTCCCGGAAGCTATGAAAATGCTGCTTTTCAAGCCACAGGTACAGATGGCTTGCCAAACCAGATATTTCTTTGAGAACTTTGACAGTTTCATGTGCTTGAAAACATCTGCTACCTTTCCCCTTCCTTTTGCCGTATAAAACTCCTGTCCCGGAAGCTGCTTGTAGTCGGCTTTGACGTAGGTTTCGTCGTCCATTACCACGCAGTCAAACTTCGTCAGCATCGTCGTGTACATCCTCCGGGATCGCGCTTTGGCCGTCGTATTTTGTTTATCATCGCGATTTGGAGTCACTACCTTCTTGTAAGTCGATAGTCCGGCTCGTTTTTTGGCTCGATGCACGGTTGTAGACGATACACCCAGCTTATTTGCGGCATCTCGGAGAGAGAGGTTAGGGTTTCGCTTGAAACTACCGGCAACTCTCTTTGTCGTCTCAGCGGCTTCCGGTTTTCGATTTCCCCCCGATCCAGACTTCCTGGCTGTCGACAAATGTTCCCCAAACACTTTAATTACATTTGTAACGGTTGATTTGGCAACTTTTAGCGATTTTGCCAACTTTGCGTGCGAGTAGCTCGGATTTTCGCGATGCGCGAGCAAAATTTTGATACGCTGCTCTTCTTGCTTGGACGGCATTTTGACAACTGAAGAGTGAATTCCAAAATCAAAATAGGAGCAACATTCTACACACACACACTTTCAAAATGAGGGGTGTTCAGGTTTTTTAAATGCAAAATTGAAAGAAATACGTCAAGTTGATATTGACCAAATTTTGACCGTATCACCCTTTATGTATAAAACTACCCTAAAATTTTGATTTGATTCTAAACATTATAAGAAATTGGCATGACATTTTCGGTGTCGCAATAATTTCGTGTTCGCCCTTTAGTAGGCATTTCTCACTTCATTTTGGCAACGCAAAATCAAATACAGTTTATTACTAGAATTAAAATCAGCATTTTTTTACATACCTATAAAAAGCTTAAACTGTATTCTTCAAACAGAACTATGTTTCGTCAATTATGTGCAAAGTTATTAGGAAATGAGCAGTTCGTGAGCAAAACTGTGTATGCCAAGCATGCCTGCTCGAATGGAAAACGTGTCTGAAAGACAATCATTCAACGATACCTTAAACGACCTTTGCTGGAGGTAGTTACGGGTGATTTTAACTAGAAGTAAAGGAAAGTTGAAGTTACAAAGCTTGTACACAAGACCATCATGCCAAACATTGTCAAACGCCTTTTAAACGTCTAACAAGGCCATGGCTGTAGACTTGGATACAGCTTTGTAACTTCGGGTGTTATTCATCACCCGTACTAGCTGGTGATTGTTGAAATGTCCCTTTCTGAAATCAAACTGTTCCGGAAGGAGAATATTATTTTCCTCGACAAACTTGAGCAAACGATTGAGAACGAGTTTCTCGAACAATTCTCTCAGCGCTGAAAGGAGGCTGATTGAGTACGATATCCTACGCAGGTGTGGAAGCTGCCTTGCTGCACATTCGATCGCCGTCAATGGATGGCAATCGATGTTCGTCAGAGACTCCACAAAATGGTTAAGAACCGATGAAGTTCGATGCAGAAGCTCGTCTTGCTAGACTGTCGGCATTTTCATTTCCTTCAATGCCACAATGCCACAGGTGTTAAATACAATAGATCCTGAACGTATGTTTGGCCAACTAAAAGTTTATTGAGCATGAGCATGAGCATGATTGACCGCCCACGGTTGCTACTCTGTTATTGCCAGACCAGCTGTAATTACACAGAGAACCAATAGACGATACTTGGGACTAGCAATCATCCTCAATGTGTAAAAACTGGTGATCTCGAATTAGGCAATACCAGCGCCAGCCGCGCCTGAACGCAGGTCAATAAAGGAATGGATAGGAATGAGTTGACGTGACACTCGCTTTGATGGAAGCCGAGGAGTCCTCTGCACTTCCACGAGGAATCACAGGAATGTTGGGTAAGAGGGTTGGGTTAGCAGCAGGGTTCGTATTGGTATTGAATTGATGTCCTAACGATCGTGTAACGCGAAGAAGCTTGGGATTGAACCCACTAGGCAGACGAGCTCCTTTTTAATCATTGATGAATCTTGAATATGGATGGGCCTGAGACTAGACTCATGATGTTCTGCTCAGTAAGCAAAAACGGTTGCTCTAAGGCCACCAAGCCTCTCATATCACATTATAGCGTTACTCAAGTTTTATAACTATTCAAACCCGGCACCGACCACAACGAAAAGTTTTACAAAATACACGATAAACAAGCGATATTTTAATATTTTCAATATGAAAGGATCTGGGACCGCGTCTTTCTCCTCAGTAAGCAAGCCACTGCAACCGACGATCTTTGAAATCCTTAAACTAAAAGCTACGAAAGAGTACTTAGGCCTTCATTAAGATCCACTTTCACGCGACGTTCAATGTTTCAATTTTCTCTTTACGCATGGTTCAGACAATCATAACAAGCTATGACCGACGTGACGATTGTTTAAGACCTGGTTAAACAAGCAATTCAAATGAAATTACGTTCTCGAATTTCACTTGGAATGTAATGAACAACAGAAATACGCGATAATTCATATTTTCAGCGGTTGGTGGTTAATTTTAAATATACTAACGGTACTGCCTACGACTACGACGGCGATTACGACAGTGACTACGACGGCGCCTACGACAACTACAGCAGAGAATTTGTAGCAAACCATTTGTCTAGATAAACACCTTTGTCCGGCACCTCCACTGGTAATTCATGTCCGCTATCTGTCACTGTTTGCAAAATATCAAATAGCAATTACCTTTGTTGTAATACTTCCTGTATTGCCATGGTGATCTGGGAGGAGGTTCGCATCTAGTGCTTTCCCCAGGAACCGTTCACGGCCACCAGCTACCGCCCGTCCAGTCTTGGGCGTATCCAGCGAGACATCCTTCAGCTTACTCACAATCTCCGTCACTCGATGCAAATCGCAGGCACACTTACGCTAGTTACAAAAAAAAACACTCCCGTGCAAAGAAACGGATCCAATAAACGTTACTCGTGCGAAAGCACACCCGTCGTCGTCGAACGGCAAAAAAAGGAATCGGTGGGCAATTTTGTGATATGGATTTCCAAAATCAAACGGGAATGTCCGAATTTCACCACACCCAACTGCGAAACACGTTCAGAAGTAAATAAACTAAAATTCTTGGCGATCTAAAAGTTCATTTTGACGGTTAAACTGTAAAGCACTGCCTGTAGTTTAACAAATTGTTGTAAGGGCAAAATATTGAGAACGGCATCCAAAGCATCTGATGATGTGCTTCTCATTGCTCCTGTCATTGATTTACAAGCAAGTCCTTGTATTTTTCTTAACATCTTTTGAGCGGTTATTTCATTTGTTTTGGGGCCACCATATCAGTGTAGCATAGGTAATTTTTGGTCGAACTATGGCCGAATATATCCATATTTGGTCGTAGTCCCCACGATTTCCCCACAGCTTTACTACAGACCCATAGCGCATTTGTAGCCTTAGTGATAACCTTGTCAAGATGAGAGTTCCAGTTCAGTTTCCAATCCAAAGTAACATCTAGGTATTTAACTTCATCCTCGAACTGAATTCGAACTCCATCTAGAGTAGGCTGTGTCAACATTTTTTTTTCCTTTTGGTGAAACGATCAGTGATTGATCTGTAGCTTGAAGGCAATGTTGGATCCTTACCGAGCTTGCGGATTGGTATGATTTTTGCTACTTTCCAGATGCTTGGAAAGTAGTGCAGTTCCCAGCATATGTTGAAGATAGCGGTTAGAAGAGACTGCACTTTTATGCTGAGTCTCTTCAAGATCAAGTTGAATATACCGTCAAACCCGGGAGCCTTCATGTTTTGGTGCATTTCAGCGCTGAGCAAATCTGTTGTACTGTAATCATATCCGCCGGAGGCACGACATAAGGGGAGGCATCTAGGTTTTGAACGCATTGCGCAACCTGATCTTCGAGCGGACTTTGGATATTCGAGCCAAGCAAATGCGATGAAGCGACATGCTTGCCGATCGCATTTGCTTTCTCCTGTGGGGTGATTAAAAGCCGATCGTCATCATTTTTGACTCTGAGAGGTGGAACGGGTTTGGGATGAGTTTTCAGGACCTTGGTTACCTTCCAAAATGGTCTGGAGCGGTCGTCCAGATTCTGGACAACACGCCCGAAACTTTCATTTCGGAGTGAGTCCATTCTTGAAGCAATCTGCCTGTTCAGATCGGTCATTTCACGTTTTTTGCCCAGATCTCCAGTCCTCCGAAACTGGCGTCTACGAACATTTCTCAGGTGAATCAAAAGCTGGGTGGGGGAATCAATGGCAATAAACTTATCCCTCACAGGAACTCTTCGGAAGCACGCCTCGTCAGCCACGGTTATGGCTTGGTGGAGTCCCTCCAATGCTCGGTCGATGTCCTCCACGGTGTCAAGCGGCGGGTTGTCGATGATGTGCCTGTCTACCACGCGTCCAAACTGGGCCCAGTTTACGCGATGGTAGTCCTTGCGCAGGCTTGAAGCAGGAGCCACGTTGCAGCCCAGTTCAGCCACCACCGGTTGGTGGTCGGAGCTGAGTTCGTTCAAGGCTACCGGCTTGGACAAGCCGATATTTGTCAGGAACAGGTCTAGCGTCGATGGGTTGCCCGCCGGTGAGATGAATGTTGGCTCATTAGAATACCAAACGGAGTACAGCCCATGCTGCGAGTGGTCAAACAGCAGACGACCGTTCTGGTTCTGCCTGTAGTTCCGCCAGGCCTCATGGCGAGCATTTAGATCTCCTCCAACTACGAAGCGGGAACCGGTACGGGTGATGGTGGACAGTTCCTTCTTGAATTTAGCCACTAGTCCACTGCTGGCGGCACACTGGACGTATCCAGTCAACGACTTCACCTCCACACCAAGGGCCTCGATGATAGTGGTGCGGATATGGGACAGAGTGTGGTATTTTACTCCTTTTTTGACGACGACCGCAACACCACCCCCCCTGGAGCTGGTGCGATCAAGCCGAATGATGTTGTGGTCAGGCAACCAGAAGCTGTCGCCGGACTTTAGATGGGTCTCGGTTAGAAGGCCCACGTCGATGCTGTGCATGCGGAGGAAGTCGGCACTTACGAAGAGTATCGAAAACTTCCATCAGTTCGTCCGCTGAGAACAGATCGGGGTTGTTGTTTTGCGCTGTTAGTTGCCTCCAGAAGCAGAATCACCGGAAGCTTCTTGAGGGGGGCGGATTGCACCCGCGAATTCGCTTGCCTTTGCTGGGGAGCACGAAGAGGCGGGAAATCCTCGGTCCTGAAAGCTGGGATTTTGTCCTTCTTGCGTCCTGGTTGATTGTTGCGTTTGAAGTCCTCGCGTTTGGAGCACTGTCTGTCGGAACCTTGATGTGCACCACCACAGTTGGCATTTTAACGCCACGGCTCCATCCGCAGGGCAGTTGGAAGTGGCGTGTTCGTGAGCGCAGTTGCTGCAGCGTGGCTTGATGTTGCATTTGCGGGTACCGTGTCCAAAACTGAGGCAACGTTGGCACTGCGTTACGTCACGATGGCCGCCACGGTATGGCTCTCACCGTACGATGATGGAGTAGATCGAGCGGATGGCTTGCAGCGCATTGAGCGTCACCGTCCTTTTCTGGAAGTGCACCAGGAAAAGGCAATCCGGGTTCGTCTCTCCTCGTCATCCGAAAGACAGCGATTGGGGTCAGCTTGTACCGGTCCTTGATTTCGGCTTCGATCATCTTAGGGTCGAAATTTGGTAGGCTCCTGATGACTACCTTGAAGACCTTCTCACCGGGGATGGCATGCGTGAAGAATTCCGCCTTGGAATCCTTCAAATATTTTACGGCCTTGGTACCGATCCTGCCGAGCTTAAACTGCGCTGTGATGCCCAGCGATGTTAAATCGTCAATGAGGGTGTTGAGTCACCGACGAACCGAAATGCCACAGAAGCATTTCGTTTGTCCGGAATTCGAATTGTCAAACGAGCGATTCGAACTTTCAAACGGGCGATCAGATCTGTCACACGAAGTGAGACGCAAACCAAGGAAATACAAATTATACGCGGGATCGTGTCCTTGCTCATGGTATGACGTGATCGGATGAGTAGATGTCGGTAGTTTTTAACGTATTTTAAATATGGCGTCTTGAGCACAAATTTGAAAGTAGCTTGTATGAGCTGTCATGTCGGTTGGTCGTTGGTTGAGTGGCACATTCTTCACCACCAGTGGAGGAAGCTTTATTATTGCCCCACTCGGGCCGGCAGAATTCACTTCGTACCATCGAACTGGCCCTGATTTGTCTTCCTTTTCTTGGTCCGCTTCACCGTGGCTGAGGTGGGAAGAGTAGCGTACCTATTCGAAATAGGTACACTCAAGCTACCCTCACCGCTGTTTTTCTTCTCCGCTTTCTTTCAGAGCCTGCTCCGGAAGCGCTGTCTTCCCATTAAACAAAGCAACCAACACTACTGACGACGCGAATAAACTGCGAACGTTTGGAACAAACTAGAAACTTTCGAACAACTCGACAGAGCGAGCAAAACTGTACTGCTTTACGATCAAGCAGAGAATGTTTGATGAGTAGAGGCACGAAAGTAGCGCTTTTTATATCTTTTCAGGTTCGAGCAGAACGATGTGCAAGCAAGTGTTGCTCGATTATGACGAATGGGATTGGCAAAAACGTTTATTTCATGAAAACAGTGATACAATTATCATTTGTACATTTTTCAAAAGTTTTTTTATGGAAAATTTGGAAAGTATTTATTTCAGTAGATTTGTTAAGTAATATCCTATCGATTGTCGTATTTAGATTATACTTTCATCTATAAATGACAAAGTTAAAAGCGTTCAAAACCTAACACTACTTCACCACACATATAGTTTGATTTGCACCCCAGTATACTGCCGTTCTACGCATATCTGTCCCATGTTACTTTTGGACGTTTTTCACTTTTGTTCATAAAACAGTACTTGTTTAGGTAAACTTTCGAATGAAAATATAAAAACATGTTATTTGTTTTGGGCTTATTTAAAAACAACATCAAGTCTAATTGTCCCATGTTGAAATTCTACGCATAACTGTCCCACACCAGATTATAGTTCAGATTTCAAACTGTGCATTATTAGAGTAATAATAATCAATTGATAAGAAGCAGTGTAATGATCTTAAAATAAGACAAAATAACATGATTTAAAATTCAATTGTATGTAGCAACGATGTATAAACATCTTCCAATATTGACATGATTAAAAAAGTACGTATTATTGTCTAAAACAACTCGAAGCAACGCAGTTAACAATGATGGCACTTTCTGTCACTTAATGTATTAATTCATCTAGTTGATAGCTGCTACCATATTTTGTAGATAAAATAAGGATCCTGTAGACTGATTCAGAATATCCGTTGTCGTATAGTCCTTTCGTAAATTTAGTCGATGTAATGTTCTCAATATACTATCGTGGATTCATTTGGTTGAATATAATGAAATCCTTACTGTGTATGTTAACTTTTCCAAAGTCTTTCTTGAAACCATCGAAGTCCACAATCTTATTGCGTTCTTCACAGAGCATTCATCATTTGTTTCTCATGATGCTCATACTTTATAGGCTTTATAGATGTAAAAAATGACGATTGCAGCAATGTCAAATCACTTATTGCTGGTTTCAGTTAATGATGCCATCCTATGTAAACTATCCACTTTCAAAACTTCGCGGAGAACTCAAGCACGCTCATGTAAACACAACCACAATCACAATAGTAAAGACGTCAAACGCAACGTGGCCATCAAAGCAACACGGAAAGTAATAGTTCTTAGTGGGACTGATATGCGTAGAATTTCCTATTTCATAGCAAATTTCTCGGCATAACAGTCCCACTGAATTGTTTTCGTATAAAAATAGACTTGACTAATTTCATTGAAGGTAATTTCTGTAGTTTTCACTAAATCAAATTGATTCTGTTGAAATGTGAACAATACTCTAACTTATTTTAACTTATATTTCTTCCAATGAGCAGAAGTGATTCGAAACATTATTCGCGATTTTCTCAGATGTTACTTTTAGAACATGGGACAGATATGCGTAGAACGGCAGTATAGTCGACAAAAACGTAAAAAAGCGATTTTTTGGAACCCACCAACAGGTGTACCCCTTAAGAAAAACACATTTCGTCGGAAAATAAATATGGTGGCTAATTTCAATATGGCCGCCAAATAAACATGCCATATCACAGTCTTGACGATTTTCTTTTGAATGATTTGCAAACATTAGGATTTTAGCAAGCATTTTCAGAGATATAGGTATATTAATTTAAATCATCCAGTTTTATTAAAAATTCTCGAATGTCTAGTGAGCCGGTTTCAGCAAGGATTGCTCTAAGGTTAATAAATGTAGAAGTGATTCAAAGAACACCATGTTAAGCGAAGGTGAAAGCTCGTATTCAAAGGCAGGAAAAAGAAGAAGTATTCTGAATGCATTTTTTACCTTGATTTGTTTTCCGTGCTGAGAACCAATGCTACCGGCGCCAGGGAGGCAACTCCCACACCTGGACCCTACCTATCGACCCATCAACTCATGAACCGGGGATCAACGGTATTATGAATGTCTTGTATTTGGTCGTTTCTTGCACTTACTACAAACATTTTCGAAGACTTACACCTAACATTATTCGTACATTTTTATAGACTCAACAAATAATTTTAGCTGGCCAATCATCTTGTGCATTTCATACTTAAATATATAAGCATATGAGCTGTGAATAATGAATAGTATTTGCGCTTGTAATGCTGAAAGAATGCATCGTATACGTGGTTAATGTTGGAAAACCAATCAGTCTATAATTTGATGTTTTCCTAAAATTGTTTTTTTTTGTGTGTGTCTAATTTGTTAAATCATAATTATTTTTTTTTATATTGAAACAATGCTAAAGCTGTTTGGCAAATCATGATTGATTATTGCTATTTAATCTGTGACCTAGAGAACCATTATGCAAAAATGGCGATACCCACACCCAGAGCCGTAGCGGGGTCTCCTGGCGCCCTTGGCAAAGACCCTTTTTGGCGCCCCTTGGGATTCAACTTGGCTTTCTTTTTATAATTAACTTCTAGATTCTAGATAGAATTTCACTTTCAATGGAAATTAAAGCAAGATTGGTGAGTCGGTCCTATCCCATAACTGATCGCAAATAATTTTTGATGATTTTGAGTTTGCTGAAGCTTCGTTCACAAGATGCTACGGTGACGGGTAGTGTGACAAAAATTCGCAAGCTTGTCGTTATATTTGGATATAAGTCACCTAGTGAATACTGCTGAAAGCATTTTAGTAGATCGCTAGGAGATTCTTCTTGGACGTCATTTAAAAGTATTGGAATCTGGGATTTAAACACTTCCAATTCAGAAATAAGTTCAGCTCCATCGACATCTGAGGAATATTTTAAAGCAAAATCAGCAGCATATTTCTTCATTTCGTTCCATTCCATTGATTTCAGGTTGTTTCCATAAAGAAATGAAAACTCTTTGTAAATCTCCGCAAGTCCTTCGTACCTTGAAATCAATTCGTTAATAATTTGTTCGAAGACATTGTCAATTTGCAAACCAAATTGCTCGTGGAGAGATTGTTGCTTCACGGGTACATCGTTAGATTCGTCTGAAAATCGATTTTTTCTTCCGCTGTCTTGTTTCCGGAAAGTGGTCATCGATTCCCATTTCACTACAAAGAGGCTCCATGGAGGTTACCACATCAATAAGACCTTCACGCATTTCATTCAGTGTCGACCACAGTCCCTGGATCAACTTGTGTGCAGAATCGATTGTCATATTATGTTTCTGAAGCGCTTGGTTCACTTTATCAACCGCAGATAAAAGTTGCCTCCATAGATACAAAATACAAATAAATTTGTTATTTAATTCCTTCACTAAGGTCATAGCGCCATAGACTGTATCATTATTGAACTGATCCCTATTCGACAAATCTTTCAATAGAAACCATACCGGGACTATATTTTTGCTGAGGGCGCTTATTGCGCGCTCCTTGGATGACCACCTTGTGTCGCTATGGCCCTTCAGGGAAACTCCTAATTTATGGATGAGAAGCTGCCATCGGCTAGTTGATCCGCTAAAGAAATTGAAGATTTGTTGTACGTTTCCGAAAAAGGTAGTCATCATTGGTGAGAGGCTTGCCGCGTGAGTTCCAACTAGATTCAGACTATGTGCAGCGCATGGCACAAACCTGGCTAGCTCGTTAATTTCTCACAAACGAGCTTGCACTCAACAGTGCTTTCCAGCCATATTGCTCCCATTATCGTAAGACTGGCCACGGCAGTTCTGGAAATTCAAATCATCGGCTTGGAGTTTATTCAAAATTTCATCGGATAGTCCTTTCCCTGTCTTTTCATTAGTATGAATGAAATCGATGAAATGCTCTTTGATTATACAATTCCATCCGAGACATTCACAAATCGCAAAATCTGACTCATTTGCTCCTTACGACTTTTATCGGGATTGCAATCGAACGTAATAGAGAAATATTAAGCAGCTTTAAGATCGTTCATGATCTCCCTTTTTAGTTAGTTCCTAGCAACTGTACGATTTCATTTTGAATTTGAGGTGAAAAGTAGCTCAGTACATACTTATTTGCCTTCACATGAGCCATATGCAGAGCTGTTACAAGATTTTCTAAATTTGATCCGCGAAATCCGCGATTTCTCAAAAGAAATACGCGACTTCAAATACTAATCCACGACAGCATTTGTACACTACTACATGGCATTTCAAGCTTATTGCTTATATCATATTAGATTTGTGCCTTAGTGTTTTTTGAAGTACTTTCACATTTTAATTGAGAGCTTTTTATGCCTGTACCATCCTATGCCCAAGGAAGTAGATAATTTTTCCAACCCGAAAAATTAATAGACCGGACGGGAATAGAACTCAGTCGCCTCCAGCATGGACTTAGTTTGTAGCTGCGCCTTTACCGACTGAGCTAAAGGAGTATCGTTTGTAACCTTCGAATTAAAAAAAATAACATTGTATCATAGTTATGTATGTATAGTATAAATTCTGAGTAATTAGTGAACATAACAAAACACCCTTAAATTATGAGATTCTATTTAATAATACCGGCCTAGATTTGATGAAACATTATTTAAAAAAAATTAATACATTTTCATTTGAAATGCAAGTTTTTTTTTGAAAATTAACCAGAGACGTATTTTGGCTCTAGTTTTCTCAATTTTTGACCGATTCAAACCAAACACCCTGCACATAATCGAGAAATTACCAGAGTTTCAACACAATTGTTGATCCCGTCGCGGTTCTGTATTTACACGGATATTCCTTGGAGTCTGTCCAATGGTGAGACATTTTCATGATATTTCTTTTCTAATATGAACCTACCTCTTTTCGCTGTCAAATCATAACCGAATCGTGTATATGTGACTTTGTGGATCATGCGCGACTTATTACTATGTATACCGGAAATTATAGGTTTTCCAAATCGTTCAGGACATCAGTTGATTTGTTCTAATAGATCAACCAAGACTGCAATAATGTCTTTAGTATTGAAATATTTCCAGACAACGCACAGTGTCTATGTGGATCATGCATGATCTATTTCCGAGTAATCCAGATGTTCAAAATTCTTCAAATCGTCCTGGAGTTCAGTTAGTTTGATCTACTAGAACTATTGTCTTGAATACCAGATGTTTTAAGTACTCCAAATCGTTCTGAGCCTCATAGCCTAGTCAGTAAAGGAACGGTATTACTAAGCCGGAGGCGGCGGGTTCGATTCCCAGTCCGGTCGAGGGAATCTTTCGGGCTGGAAATTTTCTCGACTTCCCTGGGTATCATTGTGCTTGCCTTGTCACACAATATACAAATTCATGCATTGGTATTGGCATCGAAAGCTCTCAATTAATAACTTTGGGAGTGTATTTAGAACACTAAGTTGAGAGCACGCAATAAGTTAATATGCACTAATCAATAAACTTGAAATGCTAATAAGAAGAAGAAGAAATCGTTCTGGAGTTCAGATGATCTAGATCAACTATGACTGGGATGAAGTCTGTAGTATCAAAATATGTCCACAGATTCATAGTGTCTATATGGATAATGTTTCAGGAAAATTACGTATCAGTTAATAATATCACTGTTAAAGAAATTTTTATGACTCTTGAAAGTCTCGATGCCGGCAAAGGACCTGGTCCTTTGGATATGGATTTGGATTTGGATTTGGAAGAAATCATTTTTAGTCCCAATATTTAAATCTGCCAAACGGTCATACATTAAAAACTATAGAGGTATTGCAATTATGTCATGCATTCTTAAAATGTTTGAAGCAATTGTTAACCAGAAAATATTTAACCAGGTTAAGCATCGCATTTCAAATAATCAACATGGTTTTTTTAAAGGTCGGTCAACGTCTACTAATCTGTTGGAATTTGTAAACTTTTCTATTGAAGCAAAGGATAGAGGTAATACTGTTGAAACCTTATACACTGACTTAAGTAAGGCCTTTGACAGAGTAGACATTCCCTTACTTCTTTTTAAATTAAAACGTTTAGGTATGACAAGTATGCTTTTAAAATGGATTGGATCATACTTGACAGAAAGAATACAGATGGTCCACTTTAAAGGAAAAATGTCCTCGCCAGTTAATGTTACCTCGGGAGTTCCATATGGATCTCATTTAGGTCCTTTATTATTTATTTTATTTGTGGATGATGTGAAGTTTGTGTTGAATCGCTTAAATGTGCTCATATATGCTGACGATATGAAACTGTACATGGAAATCTTTAACAATAATGATTTGCTACATTTTAAAAATGAAATTAATGTTTTCTACAATTTCCTTGATTTCCTTTGTTAATGATCTCACAACGCGTAAATTCAGAAAAAAATATTAGCAAGATTAAGAATGATGAGAGTGTATAATAATTATAGTGAGCATATTGATCTAACGATGTCTAAAGATACAGTAAGGAGAACACTAACTGCTAGGATTTCATCTCGTTAAGTTTAAAACAATTTTTATTTTTTAGATATTTGTATATGCAGTCTACATTTACTGACAATTTAAAAAAAACGTTTGTTTTAAAATAGCATGTAAGGAAACAGCACTATTGAAAAACGGTCTACACTGATTGACGACAAATAAATAATTATGTCCACGTAGACCAGATGATCTAGGTTCTCCAAATCGTCCTGCAGTTTAGATGATTTGTTTTACTAGATCAACAAAGACTAGGGTAATATGTGTAGTATCAAAATATCGATTTGGAAATCCTAGAACAATTGGCATACGCGGAAATAGGTTGGCATGATCCACATAGACACTGCAAATTTGTTTGGGCATATTTCGATACTACAGATATTGAATTAGTCTTGGGTGATCTAGTAGAAAAATAATCTGATCTCCAGAATGATCTCAGAACCTATAACATCTTGTATACGTAGCAATAGGTCGGGTACAATCCACAAAGACACTTTGAATCTGTTTGGACATAAAGGGTTATACGGTCAAAATTTGGTCAAGGGAAAACGCGTGTAAATCGGTGAAATCGTTTATTTAAAAAATCAACTTAAATTTCTTTTTCAAGTTCAATTAGTATAAAATTCAGGAAAAATATTCAGTTAGGCTTCCGCTTTTCCAAATCCGAATTGCCGGGCCTTACGCTTGACCCCTGCCATCAGATTTTGTACAGCCACCTTGTCCACCTTCTTCGCCGCAGAAAGCCAGTTTGCCTTGAACTGCTGCTCGCCCTTAGCAGTTTTTTTGGTCTTCTTTAGGTTCCGCTTGACAATAGCCCAGTATTTCTCAATTGGGCGGAGCTCTGGCGTGTTGGGAGGGTTCTTGTCCTTGGGAACCACCTGCACGTTGTTGGCGGCGTACCACTCCATGGCCTTTTTACCGTAATGGCAAGATGCCAAATCCGGCCAAAACAGTACGGAACAACCGTGTTTCTTCAGGAAAGGCAGCAGACGTTTATTCAAACACTCTTTCACGTAAATTTCTTGGTTGACAGTCCCTATGAAAATGCTGCTTTTCAAGCCACATGTACAGATGGCTTGCCAAACCAGATATTTCTTTGCGAACTTTGACAGTTTCATGTGCTTGAAAACATCTGCTACCTTTCCCCTTCCTTTTGGCGTATAAAACTCCTGTCCCGGAAGCTGCTTGTAGTCGGCTTTGACGTAGGTTTCGTCGTCCATTACCACGCAGTCAAACTTCGTCAGCATCGTCGTGTACAGCCTCCGGGATCGCGCTTTGGCCGTCGTATTTTGTTTATCATCGCGATTTGGAGTCACTACCTTCTTGTAAGTCGATAGTCCGGCTCGTTTTTTTGCTCGATGCACGGTTGTAGACGATACACCCAGCTTATTTGCGGCATCTCGGAGAGAGAGGTTAGGGTTTCGCTTGAAACTACCGGCAACTTTCTTTGTCGTCTCAGCGGCTTCCGGTTTTCGATTTCCCCCCGATCCAGACTTCCTGGCTGTCGACAAACGTTCCCCAAACACTTTAATTACATTTGTAACGGTTGATTTGGCAACTTTTAGCGATTTTGCCAACTTTGCGTGCGAGTAGCTCGGATTTTCGCGATGCGCGAGCAAAATTTTGATACGCTGCTCTTCTTGCTTGGACGGCATTTTGACAACTGAAGAGTGAATTCCAAAATCAAAATAGGAGCAACATTCTACACACACACACCTTCAAAATGAGGGGTGTTCAGGCTTTTTAAATGCAAAATTAAAAGAAATACGTCAAGTTGATATTGACCAAATTTTGACCGTATCACCCTTTATTTCGATACTACAGACATTATTGGAGTCTTGATAGAACAAATCAACTGAACTCAAGGATGATTTCGAGAACCTAGAATATCCGGTATACATGGCAATTACTCGCATATATACGATTCGTTTGTGATTTGACAACGAAAAATGCTATGTTCATATTGGAAAAAAACGAAAATGTCTCACATTGGACAGACCTCAGGGAATTTCCGTGTAAATCCGGTGTGACTTATGGAATTGAGATCATTTTTCGATTATTTACAGGGTGTTTGGTTTGAACCGGTAAAAAATTGAGAGCCAAATGAACAACAAAATTGATGACAGCAAAATAATCCGGGACGGAAAGGTTACAATGAATTCCACAATTTTTGTGACAGCACATCAGTTCCTTCGCGATTTTCGCAACATCATTTAATGTTTCCGCGATTTTCTTGACTGAAAGTTCAAATCCGCGACAAATCCGCGAAAATCGCGAAATCCGCGAAATTCGCGAAATTCGCGCCTGTTGTAACAGCCCTACATATGTGCTGCCAGCTGTGAGTGATAATGGCTTATCAAATCCAAAGTGTTGAGAAATAATCCACCTTCAGAATTTTCCCCGTTATGGCTATCGCCACGAAAAGCCAAATTATTTCGAGCACGAAAAATCACAACGTTCACAACAACCTTCAGAATGTTCCGCCATTTATCTACTTCACTCTGAATACTAGATTGCAGTTCAATGTCGATCGTCCTTCCTAGTTGCAGAGATTTCTCAAAACTTTTCCATTTCATATACACTTCCCGATGTTGATATGAATTTTCATGAACCTGAATGCACGGGTTTAGATGTTTCCAGTCGCTAAATCCGTTTTGCAAATCCGAGAATAGTGTTGCTTTAAAGCTCGTGTGGAAAATCAAGCAAGGGAAACAGAATAAGGCATTTTTTGACTCGCTGTACAGCATCCAGTGCCTTTTCACATGGTCACCATTCTTCAGAATTAAAAAAAAAACCATTTTTTATCAAGAGTCTTCCATCATCAGCGACAGGGAACACAAATGACTCAATGTCAACCGTTTTGGCCCCTGTTTAACCAGAAGAGTGCGCAAACTGTCGGTAATCGCAGGCCACTTAACCGGATCTTCGTACGTTATGATTTCATATGAACATTTCTTCCTGACTTTCTGATGTTGTCTCAATCGAGACTAAACTAGGTGACAAATCGCAGTAAGCCACGTTGTCTGTTTTAAAATTGTGAATTAAAAATTCTTTACGAGTAAAAAGATGTGCTGATTCAATTACTTGTTTTGAGTACCTTATCGTCAAGAAAAATCGAAGATGAACTAGGCATGGGTATGGTGGACAAACCATCGCACACAGTAGTGTTCTTTGACGCTGCATAGAATATTTGCTCAGCATAGGGAATGGTTTGTTTTGATAGTTTATATTATCCTAAAATTTACCTTTATTCGCATCCACAGCTGCAACGTTTGGTTTACTGTGTTCAATAGCATTTTCAGCGAGATCTGAATCTATGAAATAGTTAAACAAAATTTAGAACAATTCAACATCACACAATTCATCACACAACACGATTTGAAATTATTACCTGTTTCACAATTTCTTCCCGATTCCACTTCCCTCTTATTACTATGAATCAACCATCCTCCAAGTTAACCAGAAAGTGAAGCTGCAACCAGGGTTACTTCCACTCACTTGCTATAAAAAATGTTTGTCGGAATTATGAAATCATGAAATAGTATAATGCTAATTAGTACTTGTAAGTTACAAGAAGAGATCATGAAGCATATGTTTGACACATAAAATCTGTCAATATTGCTTTCAGTGCGTCACAATCAGCGATTTTACGACTCGTGTGCGCTCACTCTGAGTGAACGCTCACGAATCATATGATCGCTGATTGTGACGCTCTGAAAGCGAAATTGACAGGTTTTATGAGTCAAACACATACTTTTCCCCCTCTTCTTGTTACTTACTAGTACAACATATCATTATAACATCTAATGATTGCATAATTCCGAAAAATATTTTTTATAGCAAGTGAGTGGAGGCAACCCTGGCTGTAACTTTATCGCGGTCTGATTTCAATTTTCTGTTCGCACTTCCTGACAATTTTTTGAAGCCATTTTTCTCTGATTTGATCGAGCAGCACTTCTGACCGAAATGAATAATACGCATCAACTTTGACATTCCCATGCGAAGATTAATTCGAAACCATCTGACTTTCGAAACACTCAAACTGCTTTACCGACGTTTGTTTTTGAATAATTCTAAGTCATGCACTCTAAAAATATTGTTATAAATTTCGTTGGATATTACCTAAAATGCACTGACAAAACTTTGATGATGAAATTTTCAGTTTTCAATTACTTTCCCTTACATAGGTTGCAGTTTTTCTTTCCCAGCCGTGCTCTAAGCGCCCCTTTGTAACGTTTCTCTTCTCTTATTTCATAAAGGGAAATTAATATTTCTGGCCATACATCATGATTTGTGATTCGTATGGCGCCCTTAAACAGTATTTCTCTACTCTTATTTCATGAAGTATATCAAGCTTTTGGCTCCCCCCAAGGGCTAGCGTCCTTGGCGGGGGCCAACCACACGCTACGGCTCTGCCCATATCATTCATGAAATAAATAACATAAACAGTGGAAAATATCCATGTGAAATTCACATATCTTTCATGTGATCCCACAATTGGAAATTGCACTACTAAATCACATGAACGTTATGTGCCCAATGAAATCTTTATGATTACTTACATAGAATTTCTTATGTTATGTGATATTCAGCTAAAAATCATTAGTTTTGTTATTGGAAAAATATTATGTGCGTTCCTAATAGCAACTAAGTGAAAACTTTTTTCTGTGTATGTTTGCTACCCTTCACAGTTGAAGTTCAAACATAACATGGATTTTGGATGGATAATGGATTTTACTATAATAATGACCTGATTTTGTCAGTCCCTCCGAGCATCAGAATTTTATCTTTCAATAATTTCACATAACCGTAATTCCAAGAAATACGGTGCTATAAGACCACTAAAAAAGCATGTGGGTTTTGTTTAACATTAGAAAATATTTTCAAAAAGTTGGCTGACAAAATCATCGGGTAATTACTGGTTGTGGTGGTGTTTTGCATCACATATTAAGCTTCTTTATTTAGGTCTTTATTATCGACGTCCTTTCAAAAACCTCCAACCCACTCAAATGGACCATTTCACCTTTCCACCTCAATTTCAATAAATCACGTTTTATTCCTACATTCAGTAAATTCCAGGTCATTTACGACGGTAAAAATACAAATTATAGCTGCCCCAGAACGATAGTGATTGATCAAAATTCTTAACACCCCGCCTCGAAATCCTTTCAGTTGCCTTCATTAAAAATGAGTGCCAGTAAAACACCTTCATCGAAATTCACCAGAAACAATTTTCCTCGATAAAACTTCCCCCGCCCCTTCCTCCAACCTGAAAGAAACACACATTCCAACACTGGCAGCTAGCTAGCCGTCACCGCCACCAACTGCGACGAGTGCGAAAGCTTAACCGCAAAAGCGAGCATAAATAAGCAATGACCGAACCTCTTGAAAGGGTATTGGATTTCCTTCGACTGCCTGCTTCACCAGCGGCGTGAGGCGAGAGCGGTTTGGAGTACGCCTTCCCTGCTAGGCCACGCCCAAACTCTTGTGACCGCTCTTACCGGTGTTTGTTACCGCTTCGCTCGCTTACTGCCGATTAGCGAGAGCAGTAGTATTGGTAATCGATTTGTTCTCACCGCACGCGGTAATATGATTCACTCACTCACCCTCTATTCTCCGGTCTCACTCTCTCACGTTTTGATTGATCGTTAGGGTTCCGATGGCACCAATATCAACACAACTCAGCCGGGTATAGATGTGTGAGTGCGCTGGTGATTTCAATATGGTAATTTTTACGAGCTGCCAAAGTGATTATACTTTTCTCACTCACTCCCCTTTGATTTTGACCCGGATCGACTACGGTAGAGAAGCCCAATTATAAAATGAATTACCGGTTTCACTCTTCTTTGGCCGCCCCACCTTCCGTTGCCCACAAATAAACTAAATGACGGTGTAACATGCGATTTACACCGTACTCAGCTGCAACCGCTCCCATTCTCATCCTCCGCCCTTGCCCTTAACTTGGTGGATATCAAGCGAAGAAGAGCGGAGTGGTCAATTGATTTGTGTTCGGCTCTGCTCCCACCGGCTCGCACGGCGACCTGTTTGTTCATAAATAAACTTTTTACACCATAAAATTTTAATGCTGTTCACATTTCTGGCTGTGTGCAGCTATATTTGCGTTTTATGTTCTTTGAAGTTCTGTGCTCTTTCTTTTCGCTGCATATCGCATCCTCGTTTCTTCCAGTGATTTTCGTTTCAAGTCCTTCTCGTTTTGCTGCTTCTCCTTTACCCTTCGTTCCCTGCTTTACCGACCGACGCTTACGCTTTTTGCTATCATCTTTTAGTCTCTTTGATGTCGGTTGCTGGAACCCGTTGGTAGTGGTTTTTTCTGCCTCAAGTGCAAATCAATGCAATCGGCTGCTCCGACTACTACCTTTTCCGATGTGTCGCGTCGGGGAGTCAGAAAAAGTGGAAAATAATCGCGCGACCAAATTGAAGGCTTCTTGGTCGCTCTGTAATGACCATTAGGCAAATTAATGGCCACCGAGGTGGTAATAAATAATTTTTATCATATTTGTTCTGGCCAGACTGGAGTGCGGATTGGATGCGCTCTGTTTGAGTTCAGTCAGCGGTTGGGTTATGAGGCACTCAATGCATGTTGTTGACCGAAGGGTGTGTCGCCATTGCCGTTGTCAATCAGTGATCAGGTTACATAAGCTTTCGAGAGGTGTATATTTATGGGAAAATAGGCACATGATAGTACAACGAGAAACCCTTTCAGTTGATGGATTATTTTGATAACTTGAATATGGAGTCTTGCGTCGCCGTGAAAATTTTGTACTTTTTTTTATTTAAGTTGCCCAGAAATCCTTCAAATGGTACGAGAAATTCATCTTGAACCGAAACTGTTTATTGCTTGTTGCTTGATTTACTTTAGATCTCAATAATGAAACTCAACTGTTTCAATGCACTACTTGGATAACCTGTCAACTCTCCCTCCCCATGGACATGGAGGTTGGCGGTACTGAAGCAAAGGGTTATGTTTAATTTCTTTATATTTGCAACGATGATGATTTCCTATAGTGACACATATCTCCTTTTTAATGCTTCAGTATGCCTCCAACGATTAATTATTGGTTGTTAATAGAACTTCCTTGATGAAATCGGCTGCTTCATGCAGACTGAGCAATTCTGATTATAGTTTCAGATTTGTTCTGTATACAGAGGAACTCGGAGGGCTTATTAAAAAACTTCTCACCAATAAAGTTATGATCTTCTAGTAAATTTTGCATATTATTTTATTAATATTTTATTTTATTTAAGCATATTATTTATGTTACAGTCAATTAGCATAAGCAAAGATTTAATATTACTTGCTCGTTTTTGCGTAAAATAATCAATATTTATTTTACTTGTAATTACCGTTGAAAGTTTTTTTTTGTAATCTGAAAATTTTCCCAGTTTGGTTAGAAGTTTCGAAGCTAACGCATGTCTACAGGGTGATTCAGAATAACTGTCACCGATTTCACAAATATTCAATGCTCAATGGGTAAAATGGGTATATGTTCAAGTATTTTTGTTTTAAATGTGTACAAATATCAGCTTGTATTGATTGTATTGTAGGCTTTGAAATTTCATTCGTTTGTGATTTCAAGCAGCCATTGACGTCATAATGAAGCATGGCATAAATCTGTAAAAAAAATCGTGTGTTACCTTTTAGAAACTGAAATCTCTTCGAAATAGAGCTTTCATTTCCCGGCGGTTTCCACCATCCCGGGATTCGGGAAATATTTATTTGATATCCCGGGAAATCCCGGGATCCCGGGATGTCAATAAAGATAGTGAATTGTTTTAATATTCGTATGTTTCTAATTTCTTTTAACGATGTTCTGAAATGTATATTCATCTCTTTAGAAGAATGATTAAAAAAGGAGTTTTTTTTTTCAATACTAGGGACACCAGATTTAACAACATATCTTCATTTTAAAGACATTTAAAATCCTGTGAAGGTATTTTTTTCATGCAGACATTTTGAAGACATTTCATGGTACGTGAAGTTGTTACAAGACATGCGGAAGCTGAAGCAGACTTCCGATGGATTTTTTTTTTAAATTGTAAGCTGGCATACGATGATTTTTGTTAAATAAATGAAGTTTTGATTTCATATTTTAAGTTTCTTCCTGAATATGTTGAATATGAATAATGTAGCCAAAATCGGATATTTCAGAATAAAACTTGATCCAATTGAATATTCACAGGACTTAATGGAAATATTCGATTAGCTGGAGATCTTTTGAATACTTTCTGATCAACGTTCAGTTTTGGGAGAATATCTTCACAATAATACTTGATCAACCTGAAGCCTTGAAAAATATCCATAGGGCTTTATTGAAATCTTCGATCAGCTGGAGATCTTTTAAGTACTGCCTAACCGATTTGCCATCTTGAGAGAGCCAATCGAATGTTTGACCAGTTTAAGATCTTCAGATTTTCTGATCAATCAGAATTTACTAATATCTGACCAACCAGTAATCTTGAGAGACTATCTAGAAACGTTATTTGAATTTTACGAACAGTTGAAAATCTTAAGAATAATAATTGATCGACCTGAAGCCTTGAAAAATATCCAGAGGTCTTTAAATCTCCGACCAGCTGTATATCCTTTAAATACTCTCTAATCAAACTTCCGTCTGGGAAGGATGTCTAAAAGACGTCTTTTGAATTGTTTAAGAGTTGCATATCTTCAGAACATTACTTGATTAAGTTGGAAAGTCTTGAATACTATCCTGAGATATCATCACAAATCCGTGAATATCAGTTATACGAAGATTCGTTTACTTTCAAGAAGTTTCTTGAACTTAATCTCAGTTCCATGTAGTCAAAGCCTTTATAAAGTTCCCTGAATATGTAGAATATTCTACGAAATCCTGGGATTTTTCGTCAACTTCTTCGAAGTTCCCAGTACTTCAAAGATTTGTCCATAGCTTACATTATTTTAATTTTTCGATAGGTACAACTAACTATTTGCCCAGCTTGCTGAACTTGAACGAATTACAAATAATTCATGCGATGTTCCGTAATCATCGTCCACGAAGTTGTTTAACATTCTACGAAGTATCCTGAAAATCGATGATGGTCCCTGAGCTTTTACGAAGTTCCACGAACTTCTATGAAGTTCTCTGAAATCAAATAAATGTCTCTTGACATCTAAGAAGTTCCCTAATGGGACGTGATATTATGTTTGTTATGTTATGTTATGATTATGGTGGATAATTTCTTTCATGAATGTATTTGTAAAAAAAAATTGCCGTGCTTTAGGATTACAAAGATTACATACTAAAGGGTACAGGTAATGCATTAGACTGGCCCACAAAAATAAAAGTTCTAATTTTCCACGGGATTTGTGAATTTGGGTCAGAAAACCATTATCGAAAAGTTTCAGCACATTTGGTTTTAAGATTAGCTGGCGCTTTAAGTTTGAATTTTGTATGGGGAATTTGGTAAAATACATGGAAAAATTACTCTCCTACACTCTATCGATCATAAAAAAGTTTGCTTATTCAAACAAATGTAGTTTTCTTATTGCAAAGTTTAAACAATGAGTAACAACCTTGCTGAAGATTGCATCACTAATCCAGTTAGTTTTATTGAGATATTCGCTTTTGAATGTATATGAGCATTTTGCATATGAAAATTTCAACCAAATCTCCTATATGAACATTAAACCAAAAGCACCAGTCCGTGTAACGTCAAAAAGAGCTGAAACATTCAGAGTGTGTAAAGAGAGAGAGAAGGATTAGTATTTTCCATTTAATTCCACTACTTTATTTGCTTATCCTTGACAGATACGCGTATTTCGTCTACAATGTGCAGACTTCTTCAGTGTCTTGTACTAATACTCGACTAATAAAGACACTGAAGAAGTCTGCACATTGTAGACGAAATACGCGTATCTGTCAAGGATAAGCAAATAAAGTAGTGGAATTAAATGGAAAATACTAATCCTTCTCTCTCTCATTACACAGGTATTCCACTAAGACGCCCACATTCATCAGGATTCATTCAGAGTGTGGTTATCTCACCTACTGACACGAGTCAGGATGTTGGCCTGTTGAAAATATAAACTTTTATTTTTTTTATTTGTAATCTAGTTGATACGTTTTATAAGCTGCCTGTATTTTGTCGCAATATACGAACAAAATGCACATATTCAAGAATGAATATATCGATAATACTGACTTGAATCATGATACTGTCTTAAGGAAAGTTGTTTCTTATAGTTTAAGCTACGTGTGCTGAAATTCTGAGCTTAATCGAATTTGCTGAACCAAATGCTGCTATGCACGAAAGAGTGAAGAAATGTTATTTCTCCATACATTTCAACCAATATCCCCATATAAATTTTAAATCAAAAGCGCCAGCTCGTTTTGCATTCGAATGAGCTGAAATTTTCAGATAGTGGTTTTCTCACCTAATGGCAAAATCTAGGGGTTGACCCGTTGAAAAAAATATTAGAAAATTTCCCCCATATAAATGTAGGCCAGTCTAGTAATGCATACCTTTTAACGTAACGAATGACAGCCAGGGAGAGCTATGGAAGCCAAGATAGAAGTCGGAGACATATAGAAGTTCATCCAGAAGGAGTAAGCATTTTACAAGCTTCCGCTCGCTAACCTAAGGAAGGACTCTAAAAACTGCAAATACTGAGTCTTTTCATCAGTTGAGACTAGTACTACGTACTTTCAACCATCTTAACAATGCATTTCAATGGTTTTCGATCAACTATGAATGATGGATATCTCACGACACTCAACCTGATTGAATCAAAATGTTCATGGTTTGTTTCACTGGTAGATCCTATTTTTCACGAGTGCTTCTTGTACAACGATCATATACAAAACGTGATATCTGTGTGCAATTTTTTCGAAAAATCAGAATGAATGGCAAACGAAGGGAAGAGATATATTTCATAAGATGTGAAAGTTCTGGATTCAAATTCTGCTACAGATATTCCAAGAAAGATTTAAAGTTGTAAAAGAGTCTCAAATTAAAAAATCGCGGGGTGCACGCGATCCCGGGATTTTTAAATTAATTTCCCGGGATTCGGGAATCCCTGGAAATGTAACAATCCCGGGATTTTCATCCCGGGACATCCCCGGATAGAAGCTCTACTTCGAAATAATGTAACATTTATTTTTGCATCATTCTAGAGGTACAAAGGAACCCTGCTTGGAAAATCCGTTCAATGTCAGAGCTTAAACGCATCACCAGGACTCAAAAAGTGCTGGAACTAAAGCGTGCGTGCCAGCTGTGGTTAATTTTCATGACAAATGTGGCTGGTAATTAAGGTAAAGGGAGAGAGATCTGAAATAAACTATGCTTAGTTGAAGGTTATGTATGTAGAATATCTGGAATATAATGATATCAAAAATTCATGCAAGCGTTCAATCGTTATGACCATTTCTAAAAGGGACAGCTATTCCGAATCACCCTGTACAGGCCTAATAGAAAAATAGGCAGAAAAAGTGTATCATGAAGAATGGTTGCATGCAGGGTTGCTTCCACTCACTTGCTATAGATGAGTGATTTTTTCGGAGTTTTGAATTCGTTAGATGTTGTAATGGAGGCTTGTGTTGTTGGATGCGGGAGGAGATTGGAGGGCGGGTGTTTGACGCATAGAGCCTGTCAATTTCGCTTTCAGATTGTCGCAGTCAGCGGTTTTATGATTTGTGAGCGCTCGCGATTCGTAGAATCGTGGATTGTGACTGCAAGTGGATTTGGTGGTCCAACAGACGCTTGCTTTTTGGCCTCTTCTTGTGTCTAACATGTGCAGAGTAACATTGTAGCGTCTAATGGTTTTGAGATTCCTGGTTGCGTGAAATATATTTGTGAGAATATCTTTTTGAGATTTTAGTAGTCACGTTTTGTTTGTAGTTAATATTTTATTTCTTTCATGTAATTAACGTAAATAATAGTTATTCAATAATAGATAGTTCATCCATATATTCGTACTTTGACGCGAAGCGCTGTGGATTATGAGATGCTCGATGACCCTGGAGGGATCGATTTTGCTTACTGAGCAGAATATCATGCATTTAGCCCCAAGCTCTTCCTCAGCACAATAAATCGCCACCATCATTTGTATATTTGATATTGAACATTAACCGCGGTTCCTATTTGCATATCAAGCGAAAACGTAGTCCTGTATTGTCGCGAAGCGTTATGGTTCTGAGATGCTCGATGACCCTGGAGAGATCGTTTTTGCTTACTGAGCAGAAAATCATGGGTTTAATCCCAAGCTCTCCGGCATGACTCTTAAAATTCATGATCACTAAACAAAATGAATATGTTCTTTCGATAGCCGGCTATCGAGAGATTAAATAAACAACAAATAAACAATACATACTTTTGGTTGCATCGCCAACTTGAGGTGAATCCGTAGCATTTATGAGGGTGTCGCTAAGTCGGTGGCCTCTCGTTAAGTAAGTCCTACATCAACATTTCCTTCCCTATCCCTAGTTATGGTAAAGATGGGCGTGGCCGGGAATAGCGACAGTCATGCTTCTGTTACTCTTGTTTAGATTGGAACCAATGTTTACTGCCCAGCATTATTCCTGACAGTAGTCTAACTGAGAATTTCAGAAGAGACGTGAGTGTCGCTAGTATCCAATCTACGAATTATATCATAACAACGCTAACGCTAACACTAACGCTAACTACTTGGATGACCTGTCAACTCATGCATCAAATGGGAGGAACAACTAACTTATACTCAAAATAGTAAGAAGTTATATGTTTCGTGATATTGTGTGAAACAATGGAGCAACAAATCAAACTTGTGATGTATTTGTTGTATGAGAATTCCATTAAACATTACGTTTTTTGAAACTTTGTTGAATGATACGTTTTGTGTATCTCTAAAGCTACTGTTTTGAGATACAGGTATACCTCAATATAACGTAACTGTCATGTTTGACTTCCATCGCCGATTTTTCGCAATCGATGATTCAATCAGAATAACAACATCGGGCAATGGCTCATCTATTAGTAAAAGTGATTTATATGATTGAATTGTCAATTTCGAGATATCGATCATGGAAGCCAAACGTGACACGGGCGTAGCCAGGATTCGAGCTAAAGAGGGGCGAAAAAAATTACTATGGAAAATTTTGCCGAATGCCATTTCCCCAAAAGCCTTTGTTTTGCTGAGTTTAGGGGGGCAGTTAACCCCCCTCCCGCCTGCCACTATATTTTTTTTTTATATACAGGGGGGAATCTGCTCACAGACACCTGAGAAGGAACTCAGGGTGTGGGGATGGGAGAATTTCACTCCCGACCCACTTAACCTTACCCTGTGCGCTTGGCCCTTGACCTCCCCGGAACCGCCCGAAGGCATTACTTCATGGGAGGGGCCGCTATAGCGCTATGGCGCTTCTCTAGCAATACTCTATCGATCTAGTTGGGCAGTAGGCAACTGCTGCTCGGCACGCCACTGTCGTTGTAGTTCCGAAACTATGTGGGTGACCGCAGTCACCACCGCGCTCCAGTTCTCGGTGGTACCACACATCCTAGGGACGATGTTATCCGGACTGGTATCCGCTTCGCATATCGCTAGCATAGCGCTCGATACTTGCTCGAAATGGGGACAGGCTAGCACACGTGGGGCAGGTAGGAGTACTTACATGTCCGAACCTATGCAAGTAACTCCTAAAGCACCCATGGTCTGACAGGAACTGTGTCAGGTGCAAGTTTACTTCCCCGTGGCGCCTGTTGACCCAGCTTGATACGGAAGGTATAAAGCGGTAGGTCCACCTCCCCTTTGTGGAGTTTGCCCACTCCGACTGCCATCTTGCAATCGACACCGCTCGCGCATTGTTGCGCACCCCTCGAACGCTCCTCGCGTAATAGCACACCACGTCCTCCTTAATGATAAGGCCGATTGGCATCATCCCTGCTATAACACAGACGGCCTCCCTCGAGATAGTGCGGTATGCACTGGTCACCCTCAAGCACATTAGCCTGTGTGTACTCTCTAATTTCCGCCTGTGACAGTCAATATCCAGTACCGCAGCCCATGCAGGGCCGCCGTATCTGAGGATAGTTACTACGACCCCAGCGAGGAGCCTGCGCTTACTGTCATTCACTGCCGAGCTGTTTGACATCATGCGGGATAATGCCCCCACAGCCGTAGACGCTCTCTTGCAGGCGTACTCGACGTGGCAGCCGAAGCTGAGCTTATCATGGAGCATAACTCCCAAGAGTTTCAAAGAGCGTACAGACCTAATTGTGCTTCCGCCGACTGTCAACGTCGCATGCTGTACCGACATGCGATTGTTGACTACGATCACTTCCGTCTTGTGATGGGCAAGCTCCAGTTTCCTGGATCTCATCCATTCCCCCCACAAGCTTGACGCAGTGAGCCGCTGTCAGCTCTACCTCCTCGAGAGATTCCCCGTAGACTGCCAGCGTGACATCGTCGGCAAAACCTACAATGTTCACGCCTACCGGGAATCTTATCCTCAACAATCCATCGTACATGACGTTCCATAACACCGGGCCCAGGATGGAGCCTTTTGGCACTCCTGCGGTGACTTTTACGCATTTTCGCCATCTTCTGTGTCGTACGTCAACACACGATTCTGGAAGTAGCTTTCCAGAATCTTGTAAAGCCCTCCGGGAATTTGGAGCTGGTGTAGCGAGCGGGCTATCGCCCCCCAGCACGCGCTGTTGAACGCGTTCTTCACATCTAAGGTTACCACCGCGCAGTAACGAATGCCCCTTCGTTTCCGGTGGATCACCTCTGCCGTCTGGATGACGTCGCGGATGGCTTCCAGTTTACCAGTGGTTACCGGGATCCCATCTAGGCCCGGGGCCTTGCCCACCACCAGCGACTTGGCAATATCGCAAAGTTCTCCGTTCGTCACTCTAGACACTTCTCCCTGATCCGCGCCTGGGATCCGCGGCCAGGAGTCTACGTCCCTACGTGGAAACAAGAACCCAACGATCGGAGCCAGCATTGCCGGCGATCTCTCCGGGGGTGCGGCCACGCCGCGGGTCTTGGTCACGACCACTTTGTAGGCATCCCTCCATGGGTTCGTGTTGGCGCTTTGGCATAAGCTGTCACGCGTGCTGTGGCACGCACGCTTGCGTCTGGCGATCACTTTATTGAGGGCCGCCTTAGCCGCTCGAAGAGCGACACGGTGTTCCTCCCGAGATTCAGTCGTACGAGCTCGTTGCATCCTCCTTCTCGCCTGGAGGCAAGACGCCCTGAGGATAGCAATTGACTCGCTCCACCAGTACACCGGTCTATGGCCATTAGACTGATGCAAATTTTGACATTTTCGCTCCACAGTGCTCAAAAGGTTCCAAATCGGGTCCTGATTAGTCTCTCAAAATTTGAACTCATTTGAAAAGAAACTGACTTGGCACAAACCATTTGAAGTTTATATGGAAATTACTATGGGGAATCCAAATTTTTTGATCATTGTCTTCTTACCTTTTTCCATATTGCACTGTTTAAAAATTCAAAAGCTATACTTATGGAAAATTTTCATAGCTTCAACTTAGCAGAATATAGTTGTTGAGCCAAACGTCAAATTAAATAGTTATTAATTGTTTAAGAGATTGATAATCTTATGGCATGATCAAGAAGCTGTTTTGTGAGCAACACTGTATCTTGCAGTGTGACATAGTAGCCATGATTTTGTGCTCTATTCCAAGCGCCAGAAACACCAATGTTGCCTGCTGAACAGTTGATTGAGCATAATCGTAAGACATTAGTTGCTTGAATTATTGATAGCTTTTGATGCTTACATTATATTGAAAAGTGGTTCAGGACAAAGTTGTAGCTGAGAAAATTTTCTACGAGCTCAGATATCATTTTTTAAAGCAGAGCGATATGGTAAATTGTAAGATGGATATGAACAAAACATTTGGTTTTTCTATAGTAATTTCCATATAAACTTCAAATGGTTTGTGCCAAGTCAGTTTCTTATCAAATGAGTTCAAATTTTGGGAGGCTAATCAGGACCCGATTTGGAACCGTTTGAGCACTGTGGAGCGAAAATGTCAAAATTTGCATCAGTCTAATGGCCATGCCTGGGATAGGCTCTCCTAGGCATGGTTGTATCGCACGCCCTTGTCAGCGCTGCTACCAGTTCTTCCCCCGTCAGATCCAGGGTTATTCGCTCCCGCCTCAGTGCTTCGCCGAAGACCTCCTCCTCGAAGAACAACGTCCGCCAGCCTCGAGCGCAGGAAGAATTTCCTCCTGCCACTCGCCTCTCACCTGGCCCCACACTGTACCGAATCGCCTGATGGTCACTATGAGTGTAACCCTCATCGACCCTCCAGTGTAGGTTGCCCTCCAAACTCGGGCTGCAGTATGTCACGTCGATGACGGATTCTGCACCATTCCTTCTGTAGGTACTGACCGAGCCGGTGTTGGTTAGTACAAAATTCCAGTTTGACCATTGCCTCCAGTAGGATGCATCCTCTCTGGTTGGTGTGGTGGCTGCCCCACTCCACCACCCATGCGTTAAAGTCGCCCGCAATGATCACCGGTCTTAGGCCGACAAGTACCGCAGCGAGTCTGACCACCATCTGCGAGAACTGCTCGATAGACCACCTGGGTGGAGCAAAACAGCAACTTAAATATACTCCATTAACCCTGGCGATCACGAATCCCTCGCTCGAGTTGGACACGACTACCTCCTGAATGGGGAAGCTCGCCATCGTGCCTATCGCCGCCATCCCCAACTCGTCCGTGACCCAATTCCCGTTGCCGGTTGGGACGCGGTACGGGTCGGAGATGATTGCGACATCCGCTCCCCATTCCGCTGCCGATTGCCATAGCAGTTGCTGGGCAGCCGAACAGTGGTTCAGGTTCAAAAAGCGCTATCCTGGAACATAGCTGAGCATTGCTCTTGGCCCATGGCCCTGTCCCTATCTGGCTACGCCTATGGGTATACCTGTATTACCAATAAGTTGACGAACCAAGATGTGTTGAAGAACCTATTTGCAATTTTGTTCCAATTAAGGTGATACGATCCAGCGTCCACAAATCATAAGCACTACCACTGGCACTTCAAGTTTTCTAGGAAGTTAATATCGGACACTATTGCTATTTTAGGCATTAAATTTGCATCACCATACTTGCTGCAAACATGGGGAAGCACGATTGTTATTACATCTTTTCCAGTAGCTGATAATTATCCCCTGGAAAGTGCGAAGTGTCATCAGAGCCCGGACTTCTGGATCGTATCACCTTAAGCATTATGAATCTAAAAGTTTTCAAACTTCATTTTGCAACCAACTGGATCAAGTTGTTACTGTAAAGGTTTGTTGGAACCATCTAGTAGCTACCATGCTCAAACTTTTGGAATACGTTGGCAAAAGCTGAGAAATCGGTGCTGAGGAAGACCACGATGAAGACGGACGGCGGAGAAAGATGGTGACTACACGCACCTGCCAAACTGTGTTCGTTAAATTCACTATATAGGTGCACACATAGAAATAACTAATTTTACACGTGATGGAATCCGTCTTTGACATAAAAGATTAGACGTAAACAAACATGTCATGTAAAATTAAATGCTCCGTGACTGAAAAGTTTGTTGCTCGACGAAAAGTACGTTTGATTGAGCTATATTTTGCGTCTGTTATGACCAGCGTTGACAGATCATTTTCAGAAAAATCTGGACCAGAAAAATCTAAAATCTGAAAAAATCTGGAATGCTTTGAAAAATCCTCTTTTTAACATAATGCTGTGATCTGGTTTCAGCAAGAAATGCTCAAATATAATAAGAAAGAGCTTCTGTGAATCATGTTGATCAATATCTCAACCTTGAAATGTGCTGAAATATTAACCCTAAATCTACTAAAAAAAAGAGTATAGTTTGATCATGGTTCAGATATGTGTAGGTCTGTTTCATTGGTTCTTTTAAACAGAACATGTTCTAGCGAAACGTTAACACAAACATGAAATATATACTATCAGCCGTATCTCCAAACCAATCTATCGGATTGGAAATTGACTGGTGAAACATCGACACAAGTTACTCTTCACCATCACTATAAACCGCCATCAATAGCCTGCATTAACCGCATACCTACTGTCCCTCCCCCGCACATCCCTTCCTAATGGGATGCAATTGCGTACAATATTGATTTTCACGCCCTCCCAAACACTCGTGAGTACAGAAGAAATGACCGTTTTAAGCATCTCCGGCTTTATGATTATTTCCTTAATGGTAGCGGATTTATGTCGTCACTGTTTACACCCTTTGACCAGAAGCGTTGTGGTACCTCCTTGCAGTATAAGTACGATCCACTCATAGATTATTCATTTTATTGAACTCTCTTCGCCGTCGTCGTCGTCGTCGTCGTCCATTTCCACCTCATGATGGCCATTTGCCAGTTGCCATTATCGAGTGCATTACGATCCGGCACAAGCGACACGGATGATGGCCTTGCCTTCTGCTTATTGCCATGCAGTCAGTAGTGGTGGCACGGTACCGACCGGAGGGCGACTTTTATTGAGCCTTTAGCGTCGATTTATACTTTAACGAGCGCGACCAAATTGCACGCACGCACTTTCCGATCGAGGAACACATGTCAACCAAATGGAAGATCTAGAAGCCGGTCGGGCACCGCGTTCAATATTCTGATTAATTTTAATTGTTATTATACCGACGTATCGAGGAAGATGGAGTTGTCGTTCGATTCCGCGTCGCATTGCCATCAATAAATGTGAATGCTCAACTGCTCAATCTCGACCTGGGAGTTTTATGCGTCTCCTGGGGGCAGTTGTCTGTAATGGCTGGCGAAAACGCCAACGGAATGTGATTGAATTGCAATTGGAACGATTGATCCGATTGATTGATCACAGAGAGTTGCAGAATTTATGGAGTCAGTTAATGGGTGGAGTCATCGTCGAAAACTCTCTCTGTCGAGCCCTTCGGCACCTCTATTATCGGGCAGACTCCTTTCGATCAACAATGTTGTCCGCCTATCTACCTCACTTAAAGAGATATGTTCCAACCCGCAGCCTTAAAACTTAAAACCCTTTCAGCGGCCCATCAGCACATGGAGCGCCCCTACCGAAGAAGCCCTCATTTATCTCCGGACCGATGGACTCTAACTTGGACCGTCACTTTTGTTCGGATTTCAATTCCCTCTCCGGCAGACGGGCACTTGGGATGGCTTTCGGCGGTGCAAGAAAATGTGTTTCATTTTATTATTTCTATATCTTTCCGCTTTCTGAAGAAGCAAACTGCTGTTGAGGCTGTTTGGGTTGTTGGCGGTAAGCGATACATTATAATAATGCTGCAGTGGCAGATCGACTGCTATGCTGAGGGGGATTTGGGCAGGGGGCATGGGGGACGGTGTCAGATGGCAATTTGGTCACCACGGTTATTTTTCATTCAGTGCCACTTATTGTTGGTGGCATTATTTGGAACGTTCTCCGCATCAGTTGGGCGTAATTGATGTCTTTTTTTGAAGGGCGGCTTTCGGATGTGTGCCTTGGAGTTGAAGGAGGTTTGTCTTTTGGACGCATTCTTGGACTAAGTTTGTACGGTGGATCACAACTGCTGCTGTTTGGATCTTTATTGAGGACCTAACAACTGCGCTAAATTTTATTGAATTTGGGTGCGATCTGGGTTTGCGGGATAACTTTGCATTTTTTGTATGGGAAAGTGTATGGAAAATGAAAAAAAAAAAAAAAAATTTTATATTAAACATTATATTTTCTTGATGTTTAAGTTAAAAATATTTTTTTTTTTTTCTTAACAGTACTTGATGTATTTTTCACATGCATATTTTTGCTAAAAATAAAGACTGAACTCGAAAAAACTGCAACAGACAAAAATTATCACCAAAAATTCTTTTTAAGTCGGGTATTTTTTTAAACTCTCAGGGCATTAATAAACACATATAAGTTAGGTTTTTGCAAAGCTGGTTTATTCAACCTCCTCTTCTAGGCAAAATGCCCGCACCTTGGATTTAACGCTACCCTTCAAATCCTGTGCAACACTTGCGCTATCTTTCTTCCACACTTTCATTCACTCTTTCTTAAAATCCTTGTCATTTTTGAAGACCTTCCCTGTTTCCGGAGCGTGCCCATCATAATCGCTCAGAATTTTGCAATTGGGCGAAGTTCTGGCGAGTTTGGCGGATTTGCCTCCTTCGTCACAAAAACAACATCGTTGGCTTCGTGCCACTCCATCACCGGTTTCGCGTAATGGCACGATGCCAGATCCGGCCAAAACAGAGTGTCACCTTCGTCGGACCGGAGGAAGGACAGCACGCGCTTATCTAGCTCGTTTAATTGTAAGGCACAATCCGTACATTACCAAACTGCGTGATCGATGTCATCGTAACCGTTTCCACACGGACAGGTTTATTCTATTGAGATGCGCATCTAGCGAGTAGTGGTTGGACATAAGTCTACTCATCACGCGAATGAAGTCACGACTTAAGCCCAAGCCTTTAAACCACGCTCTCGAAGAAACATAAGGAATAATTGAATGTAACCACCGTCCAAGATTTCCAGTGTCCCAATCGGTTTGCCAACTCGAAAGGGTACTCTGACGCACTAAATGGTAAAATTCATCGTGTGAAATTTACCTGTCATAAAATTCGCCTTCCTGAGCACACACCTTTGCGTGAGAGTCCGCCTTCTCATTGCCTGGGATTGAGCAATGTGAGGGGACCCATACAAAGGTAATCATCTTTCGACAAGCACACTCATCTGCTCCCTTACCTTTGAAAGGAAATAAGATGAGTGCCTACCTTGTTTCATCGACCGAATAGCCTCAATCGAACTGAGACTATCCGAGAAGATGAAGTAATGGTCTGCGGGCATGTTGGAAATCATCCCCAATGCGAAGTTGAATGCTGCCAGCTCAGCAACAAATACGGAACAAGGTTCCTGAAGCTTGCGGAAGGCGCTACAGTTTTCATTGAAGACACCGAAGCCAGTGGATCCATTAAGACGGGACCCGTCTGTAAAATATCTTTTCATGCAAATTGACTTGTTGATACTTTTCAGTAAAAATACGAGGAATAATAATAGGTCGAAGTTGATCTGGAATCCCATGAATCACTTGAATCATATCCGAGGATATGTAGTGGTGGTAGATTCTCATAAATCGAGATTGTGTGTTCAGCTCAAATATTTCTTCAAAATTTGCAATTATAAGTGTGTTCGTCACTCCGCATTTGATTAGTATTCTGAGAGAGAGCGCTTCCAGAAACGGTTCTGGAGACTATCAGAACCTTGAGACTCACTTTATGCGTTGAGTGCATACAGCCAAAAGTAATACGCAGACAACGATATTGAATTCGTTCCAATTTTATTAGGTAGCTTATTCTTGCCGAGAGAAAGCATAAAGTGCCTCTAGAACAGAGAGAATTGTTGTTTTAAAAAGCGTTATGAGGTCTCTCGGATGAGCACCTCACCATGTGCCGCAAATTGAACGGAGAAAGTTGATCTTCTGTTGACTCTTTTGCTTCAAATACGTAAACCAGACCCCAAGGTACTTGAAGGACAATTATTTGGGCTGGGTACCGATTTCGAGTAAATACTACCAGTTCAGTTTTCTGCGGCGAGAATTCGATCTCTAGATTCCTAGCCCAAGAAGACAAGTTATTTAAGGAACTTTGCAATGGTCCTTGCAAGTCCACGGCATGTGGTCCTCTTACGGAAACCAACACCGTCATCTGCAAGTTGTCTAAGAGATCATTGTTCTGCCAAACAGTTGTCGATATCTTTAACATAAAAGTTATAAAGAAGAGGACTTTGACATGAGCCTTGGAGCAGGCCCATGTAGCTAATTCTGGAAGTTGTCAGTTGTCCAAGGGAAAAGTTCATTTGCTTTTCTGACAACAAATTGTACAAGAAATTATTTAAAATTCCAGAAAGTCCACATATGTGCAGATTGTCTGACAGAATTTCAATGGAAACTGAATCAAAAGCCTCCTTAATGTCCATGAATACTGAAGCCAATTGCTCCTTGTGCGCAAAGGCCAGTTGAATATCTGTGGAAAGCAGCGTTAGACAATCGTTTGTTCCTTGGTTCTTGCGGTACCCAAACTGTGTATTTGATAGCGAGTTATTTGCTTCGACCCACTAATCGAGTCTCCGAAGGATCATTTTCCTAATACACGAAAGCATCGCAATCGGACGGTATGAGTTATGGTCAGACGCTGGTTTGCCAGGTTTTAGAATGGCTATTACTTTGACCTGTCTCCATTCAGGTGGTATAATGTTGTTTTCTAGTAAGGAATTGAATAAGTCTAGCAAGCGTCTTTTAGCGATGTCTGGGAGATTTTTCAGAAGATTGAATTTAATCATATCGCTTCCCGGTGAGGAGTTGTTCGATGAAAGAAAAGCCATAGAGAATTACAGCATTGTGAATGGTCTATCCTGAGAGCCGCCGCTCGGAGACGCTTCTCGAAGAATGTGTTGTGCTGGAAGTGAGTCCGGACAGACCTTTTTAGCGAAATCGAATATCCATCGGTTGGAGTCTCATTAGAAGATGAGCGGTTACGCATGTTGTGAGCCACCCTCCACAAGGAGGATCCATTGAGGATTCTCGTGAGAGTCCCTCGATGAAATTGCGCCAATAACCGCGTTTTTTTTTGCTTTGATTAATTGTTTCAGCTTTGTCTCAAGCTTTGAATATTCCTCGAAGTATGTGGAGGTTTTGTGTCTACGAAAAGCTTTGAAAGCATCAGATTTTTCTACATACAATTTTGTGCATTCTTCGTCCCATCCAGGTTTGGCTGGTCTCCTTTTAAGGGCGCACTGGGAACTTTTCATTCTTGTGCTTCCAGTGAGCTTTTTTATATCAAATCGGCGAGGAATCGATATTCTTCCAATGGTGGAAGCGTATCTATTGATTCGACACCGATTGTCACCGCCGTTGCATATTTCTACCAGTCGATGTTCCTTGTAAGATCAAATGGAACTCGAGATGGTTCTGCAGATTGAGGGCCACACTTAATTGAAATGATGATTGGCAAATGATCGCTACCATCTTGAACACAATGATAGGTCGAGTCGGCTTTATCGAGCCGGAGGTTTAGCTATACGTGTCATTTCACCAGTGTTCAAAATAGTCAAGTTGAAATCGTCATATAAATAGTAAAAACATAGCTGCTCTTTTGTCATCGTATAGATCGCCCCACCCAGTACCATGGGAGTTCATATCACCCAGAATTAATACTGGGGATGGAAGAATCGAAACTAGATTCCAGAGTTGAATACGGCTAATAGAGGTTCTTGGTGGAACATACTGAAGCTATGCAAAGATTTTTATTCTTCACATTTATTTGGCAAGCGATGATTTCGACGCCTGATAGGGAAATTTTGTAGAAAGGGTAGCACTTTTTGATCCCTAAAAGTACTTCTCCATAAGAATCGTCTCTATGCAAACGAATAATGTTAAAATCGTGGAAGTTGAGTTCTTTATTGGAAGAAAGCCATGTTTCACAGAGAGCAAATATATCACAATCAGAATTGTGGAGTAAAAATTTGAACGAGTCTAGTTTAGGCACTAGACCACGGCAGTTCCACTGTAGCACAGTGATCATATCTTCAACCTCGTCCGATGAATTATCTATCGAAAGATATGATTGATGCAAGGAGGGGCCATGAAACAGTCAATTGCTTAGGATATGATTCTAACTGTTGGAAGCAATGCAGAAGCTAAGCTTCTAAGAGGTTCTTGTATGTGACAAGATGTGACAGCAGGCGCTTCTGGAGGCATTCTTTTTTATATTTGGCCGTTGATGGTGCCGGCCGTTATGTACGGTTTGCTGAATTTGCCGCACCCACAGATCGCCTGCAACATCAAGTACTTCTCGGATGAATTGGCTCCAATCACACAATAGGTATATTCTCCATGCACATCACAATGTCTTCAATAGTAGGATGTTTCCTCCAGCATTCGAACAGCGAAGTTGGGAATTTCCCTAACCGGGTAAGCAATTTTTAACTCGCGACGGTAATTTAAATATGACATTTATTTATAACACATCACAGAACATGCAAACTAGTTTATTTACTTAACTCTACTGGATTGTATTTGGCTTAAAAACTACTAGGGGAAATGTATGTAATGTCGGCCTTAGTGTCACTAATTTGGGCCCATACATAAATTCAGCAATCGACTAAATTTTTAATAGAGGCCAAAATTTTCCATTTGTACAGTCCCAATGACGCTTTCATCTAGATACAATTGATAAATAGCAGATTTTTAGCGATAGACCCAATCGTAGATCCATGGGCCAACATTAGAGCCATTTCCCCTACATTATACAATACAAGAAACGAATTAAAACCGGCCTTGGGTCTTCTGCCCGTGTGCCTCGGTGACTAGGTGGATGCGAACTGATCGTCGGTCCGTATCTTCCAGTCCAACAGACCTTCGGTGCCTCGATGCGATGTTATTCGTCGTTGGTTCTCAAAGCGCTCAAGAGGAAACAATCAGTATTTTCCAAGTATCTGCGCAAACACAAGGGCACTCAAAATCAAACAATTTAAAGCTTTTAGATGGAAATGTAGTTACAAAAGAAACAGCAAGATTGAAAGATATCATCTTTGATTATTATTCTACTCAATTTCAAGCGACTAACAATTTTTTGGTACATAACGCAAATGACGATCCAATTAATCACGTAACGAAGTTTTTAACCTCTGAGCAGCAAAGAGTATTAATAGAACCTATAACGATCGATGAAATTTTTGATACACTTAAACTGTGCACTAAAAAGAAAAGTCCCGGTCCTGATGGACTAAATTACGAATTTTATTTGAAACATTTTGAGCTTATTAAAGAAGATTTAGTTTTAATTTTCAATAGTTATTTATCCGGTAACAATTGTCCCCCCAAAGAGTTTTCCTCAGGAATAATTACTTTAATTCACAAACAAGGCAGCAGACATGAACTACATCAATACAGGCCAATCAGTCTCTTGAATTGCGACTACAAACTTTTTACTAAAATCATAGCTCTCCGCATCCAAGCGGTCTTAGGAAATCTGTTAGGACCGGAACAAACCGCTTGTAAACCCAAGCATTCTTGCATAGACAACCTTAAAGACATTCGAAGAGTAATTTTGCGTGCTAAAGAATCAGTAAGATTTAAAGGAGCTCTCGTTAGCTTAGACCTCCAGAAAGCTTTCGACAAAGTTGATCATGAGTACCTGTGGAAAGTACTTAGGCATTTTAGGTTTCCAGATAGTTTAATCCAGTGTATTAGGAATCTTTACAGTGTTGCCACTTCTCGCGTGCTTTTTAACTGATTTTCACTAACGAGTTTGAAATTGGCTGCTCGGTTCGCCAAGGATGCCCTTTAAGCATGATCCTGTTCGTATTGTACATAGAGCCATTGATTAAAAAAATTAATGATAGCATTTCAGGTGTACTTATCTACGATAAGTTTATCAAAACTATTGCTTATGCTGATGACATTAATGTATTTGTTTAAAACGATGAGGAATTTGATTTGCTCATGCAAATCTTACATTCCTTTGAAAAGTGGGGTAAAATTAAATTTAATTTCAACAAATCGGTTTTTATCAGGCTGACTTTAGGACCACAACTAATTCATGAGGTTGACGCTACAAAAATATTGGGAATTGAAATAACAAGCAAAGTTTCTTCAATAGTAAGTTTAAACTACGACAGGATAATTCGCAACGCCAAACAGGTGTTGAAAATGCATAGTATGAGGAACCTAAATTTGATAGAAAGAAGCTGGTTGATAAATGCTTATCAAAATTTTGGTATCTAGCGCAGATAGTTCCACCAAATCAGAAACAGCTAGGTGAAATCAAATCCGCTGTAGGACAGTTTTGATGGGCCAAATATATTTTCAAAACAAACCGTGAACAGCTTTACTTAGATTACTATAAGGGAGGAATTCAATTAGTTGACCCGGAATCCAAAATGAAGGCGCTTTTCATTAAAAACATTTTGAGTAACGACAATGGCAACTCTTCAGAGATTTATCTATTGGAATATTGCAGAACGCAAAGTCTACCATTCAATTTCAAGAACTGGATTGGTGTTGCCATTAACATTGAAGAAGAAACTGATTTACATTTAACGATGCTGATGTGATATTAAAAATCTGTAAATAGATGCTTATTTACAGATTTTTAATATCACAGAAAAACATTATTCCTAAAGTTAAAATCGATTTCCCTCAAATTGAGTGGGATATAATCGGGAAAAACTTCAACTACAATTTCATAGCATCTGAGGATAGATCGAGGATATTTGCATTTTGCAACAATATAATAGCTAATAAAGAAAAGCTAGTAGCTATATTATATAGTATATTGGAAGGCTAAATGATAGCAATTGCGACACATGCTCACGACCGGATAATAATAAACACAGAATCGAAGAGTGTCCGTCGGCCAGAATAATTTCAAATTGGACAAAAAATGTTATTCAAATCAAATGTTCTCTTGTGTTCGTGTGTTCGGTTATATATGTATGGATGAAATAGAGTGAGTGAATATGAATGAGTGTACATGAGTGAATGTGTTAACCCCGAGTACGCCGCGGGTAATCGGTTTCCCAAGTTTAACGTAGGTTTTAAGTTAGTTTAAGAAACGTGAAAGGAAAAAAAAGGAAAAAAAAAGAAATGCCGGTACAAGAAAAAGAACTGCAGGTACCTGAAGAAGAAATAACGGAAAATTGTTTGTAATTTTAATTTTAAACTTTTTCAATAAAAAAAAAAAAAAAAAGCGATTCCCGCCGCTCTTATCATCGATTATCCAGACTTCTTTATCACTCCCGTGTGAATTGAGGCTGTGATGATGGCGGAGAAAATGAGAGCGTAGTGATCTCATTGTTTCGGCTAGTTACTTGTAGGTAATATTCAGTTGATCGTATTGTTACCCTTGATCATCTGAGTTGGTGTGGCGATTACAGCGTGATGTTGACAGGGTTGTAGGTTGAAGGTTCCTTGTACTCTTCAACAGAAACAAAAGTAGTAAAATGAAGTAAAATTAACATTTATTTGTTGCTACATTACACAGTGCAACACATAATATGTAAACAAAATTCGGATTTCAGTTTCTGCAAGTCCAAGTTTGGATGAGTAACAAGCAAAACCCTATTTGGGTTTTGAGAATTTAGTTCGAAATTTTAGTTTATGCAATCATCAATATTTTTGCCCGCCTTTTGGATCTGCACGGCTATATCTTGTAAACTATTTGGTATTTCTCAATGCAGTATCCTGACGTTATATTATCCACATCAAAATACAAAACTTTGTCAACATGTCAAAGCCCGAATTTTTCTTATTCGGGATGATTTTAAAAGCTTACTAGTAAAATGGTACGCCCCTCACGGGCCGCTTTATTTAAAACTCTAGTGTTGGGAATCGAAAATCTTTGACAGTGGTTTGTTTACACTTCTATAGAGAACAACTGGTGCAAGTTTTTCAAAGTATAGTCTATCGCGTTCAAAAATAACGTCAAATGGAACTCGAAAGAAGCAAAAATATTGTGCACATTTGGTCCGGTTCCAAGTTGGCTAAAGTGCTGAAGATGCCGAAAAGAACAGTTTGTCGAGTGCTCGAAACCTACATGGAAACCCTGAGAGTGGAAAGGAATCAGCGGACCTACGAAAAAACTGGAACCAGGGATCGTCAGCTTGAGGTTTTGAGGTGCGTTAAAGCCAACCCCGGTCTTTTGATCCGAGATGTGCCCAGAAGGTACAACGCCAACTTTCAAACGGTGCGCGACATCCTTGCCAGAGAAGGATAAAAGTCGTACAAAGCCAGTTAACATCCAAACCGGCACATGAAGCAGAATTCCATGGCCAAAAAGCGGACATGGCTCTTGTACGACCGTGTTTTGATGAAACACAAGGGCCTCACTTTGATCGATGACGAAACATACGTCAAACTCGATTTTAAGCAGCTTCCCGGTCAAAAGTTTTACATCACGATTGGGCGTGGGGATGTGCCGGGAAGATTCAAGTTCGTGCTTTCCGACAAGTTCGCGAAGAAGCCTATGATTTGGCAAGTGATTTGCAGTTGTGGCCTGAAAACGGAACCATTCTTCACATCCCCGACGATGACATCCCAAGTTTACATCGAAGAATGCCTGAAAAAGCGTGTATTATCGCTCATCCGCAAGCATAGGGGCAAATTCATTTTTTGGCCCGATTTGGCCAGCGGCCACTACTTCAAGGTGGTTCTGGAGTGGTATGCTGCCAACAAGATCGATTTTGTTCCCAAGCTAATGAATCCTCCGAATTGCCCGGAATTTCGACTAATCGAAAAATACTGGGCAATTTCAAAGCTGCGACTTCGACGAAGCGGCGGGGCAGTCAAGGACATCCAGCAAATGAGGGTGAAATGGAACATATGCGTTGATTCTGTGTCCGTTTCCACTGTGCGGGCGCTGATGGGCTCCATCAAGAGGAAGGTTCGCGATTTCGTTCGAACTGGAGAAATGTAACCATATACATAATGCTCTAACTTTGAAGTTTTAATAAAAGTACTGTAAAGCAACCATTAATGAACTTTTTAAACTTATTGAATCACGAATTATAGGTCTCTTTGTGCGTACCAATTTACTTCTAGTCAGCCTCTAACACAACGCTAGGATGCAGTATGGAGTGCCGTGGTTGAAACGTAGCTGACCCGCCTTTGTATGGAAGAGAACTACTTCTCTTTCAAAGGTTAGCTTCTACAAGCAGATGAAAGGAGCCCCCCTTCCGGTGTGAGCTTGGTGTCGTTGGTGGAGGTTTGTCGAAGATGTCTGTGGTAGAGATAAACCAGCCTAAGGCTGAACGTCTCGTTAATAAAGGAAAAAAAAAGAAGAATATGTCTGGATATCTTTTTCCAATATAGGGTTAATGTCCCTAATGTCAGCCGAAATGTCCCTAAAATTGGGCCCATATTTAAATTTCGCACGAAAGCATTTTTTGCCAATTTTTCACTAGCCACTAGCTGGTAAAGAGAGATGAAAAAACCGATTTGTACCTTCCTTAAAAGTTGTCCTAGCTCGCTTGTCTAATATCTATATACAATCTTCACACTGCCGTACTCTAACGGAACTATCAACTCCATGCTTTCATCTACTCCATCTATCGTATAAAAATTACCACTACAGTCTGTTATTTGAAATTAGCATCTTCAACTATGAGAAATTAGTGCTATACTATAAATACTACAAACTACTGCTAGATCTACACAAGTGAACGGTAAGAAACAAACATTAAACCCGGGATCACCCGTTTACTTATAGTACTTTATTTACTTACCAGCTAAAGCTGCGCATAGCTAGGGATGCTCAAGACGCATTCGGAGTATTATGTGGAAGAGAATTATTATTTATTTATTTAGCTTTATTTAGGAGGCTTTCAGCCTTAGGCTGGTTCGCCTCCATGTGGAAGAGAAGTTGAATTGCTAAAAGTAGGTTGATTAGGGTAATTAATTTCACATATGACGGATTTCACGCCAACTCATCCAGTGGTTGGCAGCACCCTCTCAGAACCTTATGGAACTTTGTGGGTGTGGAGACTTAGCAATTTTAAGCAACTTTGCGTACTTATTTTTTTCAAAATTTATCTCGCCTAACATTTGATAAGGGTCAAAGTTTTTTGTCGATTTTTTTTTTCAAATCAGTAAAGCTTAAAAATGACAAGCCCTACAAAAAATTGATGTATGGCGAACTTTTAGCAAATAATCTGAAATTTTATAAAAAAATTTAAATAAAATAAAAAATCGGTTTCTACACTCTAAAAAAATATATTTAAAAATTAAAAGTCATTTTCCCAAAAATGGTACCCCTCAGATTTGCTTGATATTTTTTCTCATGAAAGGCAATATAATTACCTAACTTTTCTTCATACATCGCAAAGTGGGCGCTTTTAAGGAAAAAAAGTTGTTCGAACAACAACTTTTTCATGTTAATTTTTTTTTTAGCGTGTTTCACTCAAAGTCGAATAGTAATACGCGCACAACCTTATTAAAATCCGTTGAAACTTAATGAGCATAAAGATTTTGACCTTTTGATAATCTGGGCGTGCTTAAAACAAAAATCTAGCCTAACATTTGAAAGGGCCTAATACAGAGGATTTACCTGCATTTCGAATGGTGTTTTAATAAATGAAAACTCTAGTGTTTTTGTTTAGTGCATAATTTATTTTCCTATAATTCTCCATACATAATTTGAGTTTTTCATTGATTATTAGTCTATCGGAAACAGAGTGAAATTTTTCGGAGTTTCCTTTGAATGTGAAAATCGCTTAGTAGAAATTATGTTTTGAGAAATAGGTACAAAACAATGAAATTTTTGTGTACCAGGTATAGTTTTTACATGACTGAACAGCTCCTTGAGTTCATCGGACATCTTTGTGTATTGATCATTTGATATGAAGCAGAAGTTCAATTTTGTTATGCTTGTATCTGTTTGTTTAACTGCCCAGTCATACAGTTCTTGTGGAGTTGTGATTGTGTTTCCATAATCTCGAGCAAGACTTGCTCTCTTTGCCATTCGTGCATTAAACTCATTAACTATTTGATTCACTGACCATGATTTAGGGAGCACTGATAACACTTTTAATTTGTCATTTGTACTCGTAGAAGGCAAATTAAATCTCTCCTTTAACTGCATGATCATTTCGTCAAAATCATTTGATTTGTTGACATCGTCTGAATCCATCCCAAATATATTTTTACGCACTGCTTTTGTGATCTCTGCAGATTTTTGAACACGATAATTCATACTTCTCATACTTCTCGATGAAATTGGTGATAACTGTAAGGTTGAAGCTATACAATTGAATTGTTCCACATTATATGGACCTTGGATCTGATCCGCTGATGGGATTGATTCTAGCGATGGATCTGTATCTGTAAAATTAAAGAAAAGAAAAAAAATATTACCACACATTAATATATAACGCTGTTAAGGTGATAGTACCATGAACGGGGGTGGTTTTGATAATAGGGGTAACTTTGGTAATGCAGCTAAGCCAAAAATTTATGACTTAAGGCACATCGTACGCAATATTTTGGATAGGAAACCGATGTTCCCTTCCAAAATAATGAATACGAAGAGCATTAAGTCATAACTTTTTGGATTAGCTGCATTATCAAAGTTACCTCCATTATCAAAGACATCCCCGTTTACGGTACATCGAAGCCGCATCTGAATTTTCCCCATGTTTGTGGAGCACGAGCTGCATAAACCGCATATCGTACAGTCGTGAAAATTTGATAGATTGTTCACCGAGGTTGGCCTACCAATCGATCAAATTTGTACGATAAGCGGTTCATCCAGCTCGTGCTCTAAAAAAATGTTGAAAATGAAGTTGTATCTTCGATGTACAATCCTTAAACCACACAGTTGAAACAGTTAAAGTTATTATTATTTACCTAGTGTATCATCAAATTCCTGATGTTCTGATTGCTGATGACTTGTTGATGGTTGCGGCTCTTCAAACTTCCGAGCATGGCTTGATTCTTTTCCATCCGATCGCCTCTTTTTCGGGAGAGGTGTCCTATTGTGCACTAAAACTCCACGACACGATTCACAAATACGCATTGTTACATCCAATTGATGATCAAAGCCCCATGAATGTATTTTCTCTATGAGACTTGATGATAAATTACGTAAATTATTGCGGCTGCAATTGGGATTGTTTATGTTGGCACTACATTGCACCCTTTTAATAATCAATTCAGCAGATTTTTCCATTGTTGTATATATAAACACTTTTTCGTTTCAACAACTATGCAGCACTACACTTTCAACAACTATGCACTACAGCAACTATGAGCATTGTTGTGATATCACCAAACTTAAATATTAGATTATGTCGGTAGAAACAGACTGCGGTGCTTTAAGTTTATACCTTATATCTCTCATGTGACTACCTGCGTTGTTATATAACTGCTATATAGCAGGTAACTTAACGATTATTTTAGGCATGCCTTAAATAATCGTTAAGTTACCTGCGCTATTATATGTATTCACTTGAGAGATGAGGTATAAACATATATGCATATTGCTTACTAATGGACACACCTAATACATAAAAATAAATGAATGATTATTTTTCTAATTAAATTAATCACAAATACATGAATTGAAATCTTTTCATGAATAAAACATACTAAGTGATTTTTACTTAGTTTACCTGTTGATTTGGAACAATTTGAGGGTGGTTTTATAGAATTTGGATAGAGTGTATGCATATATTATAATACAATCCATCACAGGAAAGTGCAAAACATGTTGAGATGGCTGTTGCTCATTAGAACGTTTTGTTCTGAACTCTTATTGGACGATTTGCAGGTAACTTCTCTGTACCCTTTTCAAATGTTAGGCTATATTTCGCCTAGATTATCGAAAAGTATACCCATAAAGTTTAATCGAATTTTAATAAGGTTGTGTGCGTATTACTATTCAACTTTGAGTGAAACACGCTAAAAAAAAATTAATATGAAAAAGTTGTTGTTCGAACAACTTTTTTTCCTTAAAAGCGCCTACTTTGCGATGTATGAAGAAAAGTTAGGTAATTATATTGCCTTTCATGAGAAAAAATATCAAGCAAATCTGAGGGGTACCATTTTTGGGAAAATGACTTTTAATTTTTAAATATATTTTTTTAGAGTGTAGAAACCGATTTTTTATTTTATTTAAATTTTTTTATAAAATTTCAGATTATTTGCTAAAAGTTCGCCATACATCACTTTTTTGTAGGGCTTGTCATTTTTAAGCTATATCGATTTGAAAAAAAAAATCGACAAAAAACTTTGACCCTTATCAAATGTTAGGCGAGATAAATTTTGAAAAAAATAAGTACGCAAAGTTGCTTAAAATTGCTAAGTCTCCACACCCACAAAGTTTCGTAAGGTTCTGAGAGGGTGCTGCCAACTCCGAAGACGAGTTGGCGTGAAATCCGTCATATGTCTAATTTATTAATTAATTCCTCTAGGAATTTATAACCTCCCTATTACTCGGTAATAAACGTTAATGAATTCGGCAAATTCAGGCGACATCCGCAACTATTCTTCCAACAAACATTGAAAAACATTTTTCGATGGGTCCAATCTTTAAATCCATAAGCCAACATTAGAGCCGATTCCCCTAGATATAAACATTAAAACGTGCCCAAAAAAGCGGAGCTTGGATGCGACAAAAAAAAATTGACGAATCCAATCAATTGAAAATAGTTTTGTTTGTCAATTTTGCTGGTTGATCAAATATAATCATGTGAATTATTTGAAAGATTTGCAGCTGATCATAAATTTGCATAAAGTTCCTTGGCTCATTTTCAAGACTCTGTTGATCTTAAGCTGTTTGTTTGTGTCTTTACATGGCGTCACTCAAATCTTCATACAAGATGGCAGGTTGATCAAGATGTACTGAAAAATTTCCAACTGAGGCTTGGTTTGTCAAGTGTTATTTGAAAATATTCAGCTTTTCAGAAATTAAAACATCATCCCTCACATATTCTCCAAAAATGACACGTTGATCATGACGTATTAAACAGATCTCCAGCTAATTGATGATTGTTCTACTATGAATGTTCAACTCGAGTTTTGTTCCATTATTCATAGACGACATTTTCAAGAAGGAGCTTAAACTATGAAGTCTTAATCTTCATTTCTATTGGCAAAACCTTCAGGAGTTTGCTTAACATTTTAAAATCCTTCGAAAGTCTTCTTTAGTTTCAGTATGTTTTGAAACATCACCGCAAAACATGAAATGTCTTCAAAATATCTGCAGAAAATATGTTCAAAATTAGGCATCCCTGCACATCGGTAACACACTTACAGCGTTTTAGCGAAACTACTGTGAAACAGTGTCATGGATTACCACATTGCAACTTTACCTACATAATTTACCTCTGTGCAGGTATATTCTCTGATACAGGTAGCCAATCCAATGATTCTAAGTCACAGGTTTCCTTTTTTTAACTATACCTAGTGAGCGAAGTCGTACCTATGGTCAATTTGCTAATTATACCTAAGATTGTCTTCAGCCATTTAAAAGGACTTAGCCTGTTCTCATGAAGCATCATTCGTAGTTTGTCTTCAGTCTCATAGTCTTCCTCTAGGCTTCCAATAGTCTGCTGTAACATCTGAATTTTCTATTACTTATATTTATTATTTTATTTTACAACTCATATTATTAGAATACATTGAATAATTTGAGTGTATCGTTTGAATTAGAGAATATTTTTACTGCAATTTGGTTGTTTGAAACTGGAATATAGCAATGATATTTTCGAGTTCCAGGAATTGGTTTCACTTTCTTAAAAATTGGATCAAATTCCGTGTCAGCCTTTTTGTATTCTTCCGTAGAAACATAACAAAATGACATTTTTGTTTGAAGATCTTCTTTACGACTATTTGCCCAGTCGTACAGTTGTTTAGGGTTCGTTATAGGATGCTCGTGTTGCTTAGCTAAACTTGCTCTGGTTGCCATTCTCTTAAGGGTACCGCCAATCGCATCACAAGGACCTTTGCCGTGTGAAGTTGCAAAAAAATACCATTCAATTTCTACATTATGCTTATCTCTAAATCCACAAAGGCTTTTTTTTGAAAATGCTTTGAAAAGATTGAGATGTCTTCTCCTCCTAGGAACGTAGCATTCGTCTTTTTTCTCGATTCGGAAAATTGCTTCTGCTTTTGTAGCATTATTGCTTTAATCCTGTTGATTTCGGTGGTGCAATCACGATCCTTGTGTTGTTCGTAGGCCCGATTTAGGCAGGAATAATAGAAACCCATGGATGTTTGCATCAAAATTGAATTTTTCCAACGGAAAAATGAAGCAATCTTCCCTTTTGCGTATAAAGACCACCAGTCAACCCACGATTGATAATTCCGTTTTTGGCGAGTCCAGTAGCTCCATTTTGCCCGCAACTCCGTCATGTTTTCTTCGCTCAGTAGCTGATTGTTGAGCTTCCAAAAAGGACGCTCGATAGCTTGAGTCCTCAAAGGTAGGACTATTCGGGAGATAACAGCTTTGTGATCACTGAAACAGTTTGCTTCCAGCCTACAGTATCGTACATTTGGGAGGCATGCCGGAGTAACATATATCCTATCAATTCTAGACATTGACCGACCTCGAACAAATGAATAATCGATCTGTGGATTGAACTGGTGTCTCGTCATCCGATATCTCCATTGGTTTCTCTGGTTTTCTGGTGAGAGAGTTTGATCTGCTGTTGGTCGGTGTGATGCGTAAGCGGTCACTCACGGCGCTCATTCCCTCGTGTCCCTTCGATATGTCCGTTGACTTGGAGTTTTCCGTAGCTGCTGCAGTAGTAGCTCCAGTGTCCGCGGATGAAGTCTTCACTGTTTTTTCTCGGAGTGCTGCTTCAAATGGTGAGGCCGGTCGTTTGAATTGTTGTTGTGCGGTTTGCGATTGTTATGACGGTTGCCGTTGTGTTGAGGATTGCGGCGAGGGAGATGGTTTCGGCGACAGTGGAGATGGTGCTAGTGCTACGGGTGCCAGAGGTGCGGGTGCCAGTGGTGTGGTTGCTAGTGTTACGGGTGCTGGTTGCTCACCAGGTTCGACGGGACCCCCGGTTTGAGCAAGTACTCTGGAGTAAAGTGATGATTTGGTTTTTGCTCGGTTCTCAGAACAGCTGACTCCAAAATGAACCTCTTGGTTGCAGTGACGACATGTTTGTATCTGGTTAGTGTATGTGACGTGCGAGCTGTAGCCTTTGATGTTCACAAAGGATGGAATAGGAGACGTCATCCGAATACGAACAATTCGGATCCCACTTAGTGTTTGTGAGAAGAACTTTGATTGACACATCTCATGCTTGATGGAAATGATGTCCCCGTAATTTGCTAGGTATTCGATGATCCACTCTTCAGGCATGTTTGGTGGCAGATGATGCAGCTTCACGTCGGTACCTCCGTCCTCAACATACAGTCGAATACGGTGAGTGGTTCCATTGTTGTCCATCACATACTTATTGTCGAATTCCTCAACCACTTCTTGAACCGCTTCCTGCGTCTTCATCTCCACGAACACTTTCCCTTCGATCCGATCAATTTGTATGGCGGCGACGTCCAGTGGTGTGAGCTCCAGGTTTTTTGCGATGAAATTGTAAATGTTTTCATCCCTCAACTTGCGAATTCCACGAATGTCGATGAAGAAATTTCGTTTCCTCAGCGAATCCATGGCTGCGGTTGGGGGCTTGATCCTAGGAACAAGCTTTAAACCCCTCAAATTACTTTTGATTTTACTGTGTATACAATAGCGAACTCTTCGATTTTGCGTCTATCAAGCTTGACTGCTCATCGATAACTGTGAAAGGCTAGCAATTTTTTTTTTATGTTTTTGTATTGTGATGCTGCTCCATCTGACATAAAAATACACTTTTGGACTGTTATTTGCGACTTTAAAAATTCTAAAAAATTTGAGATAAACAACTGAACTGCTACTGTGTCATGCTTTGAAATGTCCGAAATAACCACAAAACTTAAATGGTTTAGTGTACCATTATCATTAAAATAAACGACAAATGGATGAATTGTACATTGAGAATTATTCCAATGATAGCTTTGAACCTCATCTTGCAGAACAAATGTGTAGTTTTCAGAAAAGTCGCAAATTACAACGACTTCGCCATCTTCCAGTGTTTGTTGTCTTCGGAAGGCAAAGTTTTCAACTCAATATTACACCTATCTGTCGTAGTCCACTGTTCAAATGACACTACTAATATTTGTTTCTCTTCCAATATTTCTAATAATTTTGTTTCGGATAATGACGTATCGTAACAATTCATGCACGTTCGAAGATGGCAAAAGTCTGTTCTAGATTGTAAATCGCAAAGAAGTTGTTCCATATAAAGGGTTATACGGTCAAAATTTGGTCAATATCAACTTGACGTATTTCTTTCAATTTTGCATTAAAAAAACCTGAACACCCCTCATTTTGAAGGTGTGTGTGTGTAGAATGTTGCTCCTATTTTGATTTTGGAATTCACTCTTCAGTTGTCAAAATGCCATCCAAGCAAGAAGAGCAGCGTATCAAAATTTTGCTCGCGCATCGCGAAAATCCGAGCTACTCGCACGCAAAGTTGGCAAAATCGCTAAAAGTTGCCAAATCAACCGTTACAAATGTAATTAAAGTGTTTGGGGAACGCTTGTCGACAGCCAGGAAGTCTGGATCGGGGTGAAATCGAAAACCGGAAGCCGCTGAGACGACAAAGAGAGTTGCCGGTAGTTTCAAGCGAAACCCTAACCTCTCTCTCCGAGATGCCGCAAATAAGCTGGGTGTATCGTCTACAACCGTGCATCGAGCCAAAAAACGAGCCGGACTATCGACTTACAAGAAGGTAGTGACTCCAAATCGCGATGATAAACAAAATACGACGGCCAAAGCGCGATCCCGGAGGCTGTACACGACGATGCTGACGAAGTTTGACTGCGTGGTAATGGACGACGAAACCTACGTCAAAGCCGACTACAAGCAGCTTCCGGGACAGGAGTTTTATACGGCAAAAGGAAGGGGAAAAGTAGCAGATGTTTTCAAGCACATGAAACTGTCAAAGTTCGCAAAGAAATATCTGGTTTGGCAAGCCATCTGTACCTGTGGCTTGAAAAGCAGCATTTTCATAGCTTCCGGGACTGTCGACCAAGAAATTTACGTGAAAGAGTGTTTGAATAAACGTCTGCTGCCTTTCCTGAAGAAACACGGTTGTTCCGTACTGCTTTGGCCGGATTTGGCATCTTGCCATTACGGTAAAAAGGCCATGGAGTGGTACGCCGCCAACAACGTGCAGGTGGTTCCCAAGGACAAGAACCCTCCCAACACGCCAGAGCTCCACCCAATTGAGAAATACTGGGCTATTGTCAAGCGGAACCTAAAGAAGACCAAAAAAACTGCTAAGGGCGAGCAGCAGTTCAAGGCAAACTGGCTTTCTTCGGCGAAGAAGGTGGACAAGGTGGCTGTACAAAATCTGATGGCAGGGGTCAAGCGTAAGGCCCGGCAATTCGGATTTGGAAAAGCGGAAGCCTAACTGAATATTTTTCCTGAATTTTATACTAATTGAACTTGAAAAAGAAATTTAATTTGATTTTTTAAATAAACGATTTCACCGATTTACACGCGTTTTCCCTTGACCAAATTTTGACCGTATCACCCTTTAGATAGTGCGATCACACAATATGCGATCTTTTTTCAGGCTGTTCAACATTAGATTAACATTTTCGTGAATCGTACATACACAAACATTATGAGATCCTGATTTACTAACAAGTTTACAATTTTTTGGCCGTAAGGCTGCAAATGAGCTAAAGCTAATATTGATATCTTTATGGGTTTCCGTAAAATGCAAGTATGTTTCTTTGAGCGACATTGTTAGTAGACGTTTTGTATTACCTGGCGTACACCAACTGTCACTACAGAGACATAATCTCTTTGGCCCGGCATAACTCTGCTTATATCGTCATCTTCGTAGAATTTCACAACTGTATCTACTAACTCTGCTCTCAGTCCATGTCCTGCTTTGGAACGAGGGGAACATAATATTCCATCTTCGGCGACCAAATCTTTTACCTGGGAAGAAAGAAAATGAAAATTATTTTTAATTTTTCCTTTATGGTGTTTAAAAAAAATATAAATCTTACCTGTGCTGCAGTATATCTATTGACACCGAACTCATCCATGATTCTTTGTACAGGCCAAGATACGGATAATACGGATAATACGTGTGTCTTTTCTTCTCGAGTGCATTCCGGATCTGCGTATTTTTCCTTTAGTTGGCTCATCATTTCATCGTAATCCTTAGCCTTGGCGTTGAGGATTCCTTGGTCATCATCTTCCGAAAGATCGCATATATGTCGCTTAACCCCATCCATGATTTCTTTGGTTTTCTGTTGAGGATAACACGCGCTTCTCAGCCTCTTTGTCGTAATCGGTGATACATGGATACCCATGATGCCTTGGTTGAATGTCTCAATATTATGGGACAAACTGATTCTATTAACAACAGAATCTGCTGAAGTCGATGAAGCCAGAGACGTAACCGATGGGATGATATTCACAATGAATTCACTCTCGATATCTATGGGTGCTGTTGAGCGTACACCACTGGTAGAAGGTTGTTTCAAATCTTGCTGCATTCCGTCATTCGAAGGCGTTTTGTTTGATGGCAAACGGTAAACTTGAAGACGACATCTACTACAAATTTTCAAAGAACTATCCAGAGGTATTTTACAGCCAAAACATTTTAATTTTTCTATTACTCCATCTGACAAGTTTCTTGTATCTGAACAACACTTTTTTTTATTTAGGTAGAGGTTTACAACACTTGAAATTGTTATCCATCGTAAATTACAATAATTACAATGTTGACATTATACCTATCTTCATTAGGTACAATTGATTATAGCAAACTTTTTTAAGTGCGAGTGTAAGAAGCCTCCACGGGGTGCCTTTTTATGTAGTTGTGATATCGCGGGATGAGCTCTTAAGGCACAATATGGTATACGTCAGAGAAGTACCTAGAGAATTTATCTCAATTACAGCTTTAATAACATATTTGTTTACCTGTTTATGTTTTGAGCCTCTGTTATGACATACACAATTCTATCCATGTATACAACTAATAGAGGACAGAAAAAAGGCAATTGAGTGGGTTTGTTGATTATTTGGGTATATTTGAGAGTATTTACTTATTATTATTATTATTATTATTATTATTATTATTATTTAATTTTATTCATCGGACTATTGTCTACATGAAACAACCTTAAAGCTAAAACAATTCAAGTGTGTCTAATCCGTGCCAAAAAGCGAGATGAAGATTCCCCAAATTCGAATAATTCTTCGACAGCCGTAAACGTACGCATCATAGTTGTTAGTTGTTCGTTGTAACCGAACGCCGTTCGATGGTACCGCGGTTGGAGAAGGGTACCACTTCGTAATGTTCTCGGTGGTACTCGGATATCCAACAGCGAGAGAAGCCTCGAGCAGTCGACCTCACCATTCAATAGCTTGGCAACAAAAACTGCGTCGGCATTCCAGAGTATCCAAGCTCAGCAGATTGCAGCGATCAGAATACGGCGGGAGATTTTGCGGATCACGCCATGGTAGATTACGTAATGCTATCCTGATAAACTTGCGCTGAACACTTTCGATCCTCAAGCTCCAAGTCAACTGATGAGGAAACCAGACCAAGGAGGCATTTTCCAGCATTGGTCGCACAAGTGAGCAATAGAGAGCTTTCAGGCAGTGTGGGTCTGCGTGAAAAATTTCAAAAATTATAGATTTTTTTTAAGAAAGTTACTAGCATACACTCTTCACCAAATATTAGGGCATTTTTCAGTTTTCTTGAAAAAAAATATAAAGATCGAAGGGGGGTTGTTTTGAGATAATCATCGTTTTACGTTTTTTAAATACTAATTTACTAAGTTTTTCTTTCAGTGTATTTTTTCCGCAAAGATAATTTAACTACCTAAAACTTCTTGTCATATGCCATTTTGATCAGATCAATAGTTTTCAAGTTATGATTTTTTGAAAAAAAATAATCCATTTTTTATACGCCCTTTTTAAAAGTTACTCTGGAGGAAAAATGCAACCATTAGTAGCAGCGAACACGTGAGAAATGTTTCATTCAAATCGGAAACACTCATGTCCAACCGGTTTGCGTTTTGGGCTGGAAATGCTCTATATATCATAACAATTAAGGCTGGTAAGTTACTGTAGTAACTGGAGCAGCTAGGTTAAAATGAAATGTAATTTATTTTGAATTTAGAACAAATAAAAAGTTAAAAAAAGGTAGTGAAATCAAAGAAACTACTACCAACAACATATTTGTTGATCAAACTGAAAAAAAATGTCAGTATAAGTTTACCATCAATCTATAATCGAAAGATAATGGTAAATTACCCGACACAAAACCTTTCTAGATTTGTATGGATCAATAATAATATTATCATAAAGAATCTGATGACACAAACCAAGAAATCAAGATCTAAAAAACCCTAGGGGCATCCCACTCTAAACTTTGTATTTCTCTTTCTGTACTCAGAAAGCACTTACTGATATCTATTTTTTTCCTTTGGTTTGTTTTTTCCGTCGATCTTGTTTTCCGTGCTGAGCACCAATGCTACCGACGTGCCAGGAAGGCAGCTCCCACACCTGGACCCTACCTATCGACCCATCAACTCATGAACCGGGGACCAACGGCTTTACTTCCCATCCGAAGGAAGGCGTGATCAGAGATGTTATGCCTCAGAACATCCCGGCGGCGCCGACTGGGATTGAACCCAGGCCTGCTGGGGTGAGAGGTAATCACGCTTACCACTACACCACCGGCGTGGTTCTTACTGATATCTAAGATTCCTGAAAATACTTTAAAATACTTAAGAAATATTTAGCGCTAGTTCGTTACTACCGTTGCTAGACAGATTTCATTTGATTATTTACCCGTTGTCATCTAAGATTTGGTGTAGGCGCATTAAGAAAAATCAACTATTATTTTTAAATGTATTCTTTATATATATATTTATTTATTTGTCGTCAATCAGTGTAGACCGTTTTACAATTGTTGTCTTAAGTTGGAGAGCACACCATTGCTTCGAAGCGCATGCTTAAGTATCTGGGAGTGATGATCGACGACCGGCTAAACTTTAATAGCCACATCGAATATGCTTGCGAGAAGGCGACGAAGGTCATCAACGCAATAGCCAGAATCATGCCGAACAATTCTGGTCCAAGCAGCAGCAAGAGACGTCTTCTGGCTAGTGTTTCCTCATCAATACTAAGGTACGGAGGTCCAGCCTGGATTGAAGCGCTGAAAACGAAGCAGAACCAAAGGAAATTGAGCAGTACGTTCCGGCTCATGGCCATGCGAGTCGTGAGTGCGTACAGAACCATTTCGATGGAGGCAGTATGCGTTATCGCCGGTATGATCCCAATCGGCATCACCTTGGCGGAGGACTACGAGTGCTATATGACGAGAGAAACCAGAGGAGTACGAAAAATGGTGAGAACGGAGTCGATGGCTAAGTGGCAGCAGGAGTGGGATGCAGCAGAGAACGGTAGATGGACACACAGGCTAATACCGACTCTTTCGACCTGGGTGAACAGGAAGCATGGAGAAGCCAACTTCCACTTGACGCAGTTCCTGTCTGGTCATGGCTGCTTCAGGAAGTACCTGCATCGGTTCGGACACACAACGTCACCCTTCTGTCCGGAGTGTGGGAATGTGGAAGAATCACCAGAGCACGTGGTTTTCGAATGTCCTAGATTTGATGATGTGCGAGAGGATATGCTCGCCCTTAGCACGGAGAATGTCGTCGAAGAAATGTGTCGAGAGGAGGGCACCTTTAACGCCGTCAGCAGAGCAGTAACGCAGATCATGTCAGCGCTGCAGCGAAAATGGCGGGAAGACCAACTAGAAAGTAGTAATGTGCTCACACAAGTGCGAACTGAAAGCCGAAGCCGGGAGAACTCTCCGTCAGAGTAGGCTGTATCCACCACCAGGGATAACCGAGTAGAACGTGACGCTGGGAGATAAATGGCTCACAAATTGGAGAGACGATCAGCGAACTGGAAGCGCCAATTAGCTGAGGTAAAGTGAGGTGCGTAATGCACGGCCCCCTCCGAAGTAATACGACAAGTGGTTCCGGGGGAAAAGGGCAAGGCGTCTAAGGAGGTTTTAGTGCGGTAAGAATCCCACACACCGTGTCACCGCGACTGTGCGCCCAGTCGTCAAGCGGTGGCACGATGGCCTTTTTGAAGGTTTCCTCCTTGCCAAAAAAAAAAAAAACCATCCGTACTTATAACACCGACAAACCGACATGACACTTAATTCTAACTTATGCCTGAAAATCGTAAACGGTCGATTTAAATGTGCAGTGATCCGAACTGTCAAAACATAGAATTTTTTATCTAGATAAAATAATTTGTCCACAATAGATCAGACACGAACCAATTCATAACTTTTGCACGCGAGTTTATGGCTTAGCTAAATATTTTCCGCGAACACGGAGCCAGATGTCAGTAGTGAGCTTTGGTCAGAAATTTTATTGCTTTTGCTATGGTCATTCATGTCGGTTTGTCAGTGCTTATAACTTCCGGAAAGCCGCATCTCCTAGATTGCCGCCGAATGAGTTTATTGTACAAGTTAGTCACATTTCCTCGGATTTGGAACCTTCGATGGCTGGACATGATCGTATCAACATATTCGCTTGGTGTTATTCTCGGAACCGCTCTCTAATTGATTCTATCATTCATTAGAACGGTTGTTACGCATTAAAACAAAAATATTGGGATATTAAGGAGAATATTTTGGCATCTGTTTGGGGAATTGGCTTGAAATAAATTCATTTATTTTAAATTAGGTTTGTTTTACACGAAATGGGAAAAAAATAAGTAACGTTTCCGAACTAAACCATTGCATTTGGTATAACAATGATTTGAAATAAATTGATATTTCAGAATAAATTACTTTTTTCCTTTCTTATCTTTATTGGATTCGAAACCTACAATTGAGAAATTCATGTTGATTTCACATAAAGCCTTCGGTTACTATCAGGATGCTCTCTCCACCAGTCCGTCGTAACTCATCTTTACAGATGTAAGATTCACAAAACGCAGCACGATACGACCACCAGTGGCAATTGCAATCACTTCAATTCCTAGTCAACCAACCCAACGACTTGCTAGCAGTTACACTCCATTGTATTGCTTTTGTTCTCTGGTAAATAACCAGCGTAGTCCTATCATCCTTGACCTGCTTAAAGCCAAGAATTTCAAACTCATGTAGCTTGCGGTTTAGACTGGTTGGTTTGGAAGGCCAGTTTGGAATCTGGTTGCGAGTCCGGACGACACCGGCACCATTAGCCTCCAGCTAAGCTATAAAACTCAAAAGTTTGATATCGTACTGAACAGCTAGTTATAAATCATAAATATTTGACTAAATAGTTCGCTGAAAGAAAACTAGTTTTTGATGAACCATTTCATATGTAGAATTAAAATACTTACTTGTTTTTCAGGGACAGAGTAGATCTCCTGTTGATGAGTGGATGCAGGGATCTCATCAAGATGTTGCATTTGGTTTTCATTTTGTCAACATGTTCCCTGAAAAGCAGCTTGCTGTCGAGTGTAAGGCGGAGGTAGACTACCTCTTTGGACCATTCCACCACTGTGCCGTTCAAGTTGATCTTATTATTACCTGTTATACGGATCTTCCAGCTGTTGAAATAATCAGACACGACATCCAGTCCTCTCCGAAGTTTGGCGGTCAGAGCTCCTTTTGACCCTACATTTATAGACGATGGATGTGTCATCTGCGAACAAGGACAACGATCCACCATCAAGGAGAACCGGCATATCGGAGGTGAACATGTTGAACAAGATGGGTCCAAGGATGCTTCCTTGTGGAACACCCGCACCGATGTTCAAGGCATCCGATGTAATGCCATTCAGAAAGACTCAGAATGTCCTGTTCGAGAGATAGATTTTTTATGATCTTCACAAGGAAGATTGGAAGACAGTTTCGCTGCAATTTGTAGACCAGACATTGTCTAACGCTTTATCAACGTCCAACAATGCCATGGCAGATGTTTGAGATACAGACTTGTCCCGTCTGAGAATGTTTGTCACTCGAGTTAGCTGGTGAACAGTCGAGCGACCTTTACGGAAGCCAAACTGCTCCTTGAGCAAAAAATTGTTTTCTTCGGCAGATGCTAGGAGTCGGTGGTATACTGCCCTTTCGAACAGCTTAGATAACCCCGAGAGAAGGCTGATGGGTCGGTAACTTGAAGGAGAGGACGGATCTTTCCCAGGCTTCTGGATGGGGATGACTTTAGCTGACTTCCAGCACGAGGGGAGGTAGCCAAGTCTAAGGCACTGATTGAAGTAGTTCGCCTCCTCGTGGTGTGCCCTGGAAACGTTAATTATCGAACCCAAGGGAGAGATATTGCGGCTAAACGAACTACCGCAGAGTAGGGACGCTGGAACCCCATCCAGCTCGTCCCAGGAGGTTGAGAAGCCCTGCACAAACCCTCGTTGTGCAAAGGCAGGAGTGACGCCGGGTTCTTAGAGTGCATAGCACACGCAGCTGGTAAGCGGTCACATCTGTCCTAAGCTACCCTGATGGACAGTTGGCTGGCTATCACGCTGATTGAAAATCAGTGCCAGTTGGTTGAAGAATCTGGGACTCAAGTGTTTGACTTCCAGATTCAGATTTTGGTCGAAACCTGTGGCCTTCATGATTTTAGATGATTTGATATAGCCCAAAAGTTCGTCAGCCGTAATCTCGGATTCCACAGAAAAATTGTTGGGAATTTGATGGAGGTTGGCTGCATTTTCAATAACTGCAGTATTGTATGGACTAGCCATGTTCAGTTCGAGATTATGAGAGCTGACGAAGTGTTGCCCTATATAATCAGCCTTCTCTTCAGGTGTAATCAGATGGGTGACTGAATCATTGGGTTCATTCAACGGTTCAAATGCTGGAATGGGCCTTGGGTTATTTTTAAGGATTTTTGTTAGTTTCCAGAAAGGCTTGGCCCAATCTAGGTGTGAAAACAACCTTCCACTAAAGTCCTCATTTCTGAGGTCCACCATCCTGGCTTGAATACTTTTTATTATGCGATTGCAATCGGTCTTCAAGGTGGTCAATTCAGTGCGTTGGTACTGCCTACGCATGGCCTTACGGAGTCTTATAATGTCTTCAGTGGGTCTATCAAGGTTCAGAGTATTGCTCACCTGTCTGGAAACTGAAACGTGTTGCTCCCTGGCTCTGGAAATCGCCTCCTCTATCGAACTAAGGCACCGGGAAACGTCTTCGGTGGTGTCCGGGGGTCGTGAGTGGGAACTGTTCCCAGCTAACGCGATGGTAGTTGCGCCGGGATGCTTGTGACTTGCTTGTTTCCGATCTCAGCTCCAGGTAGGCCACAGGCTGTTAGGTGTTGTGGCCCATGTTGCTGATGAAGATGTCGATGGTTGCATGAACTCCGGGCCGACTCAGCCGGGTAGGAGTGTCCGAGGTCAAGATGGTTTAATGATGGTGTTTGGCATTTAGGTCGTCAGCGATGATGAAGTTCCCGAACCTTCGGGTGAGTTTGATGATGTCTTGTCGGAGGGCCACTGACGACCCTTCTCTGTTGTTGGTTTGCTTGGGGCAGTATGTAGCGATGATGGTGATTGGGCCAAGTGATGTGCTCACCTCAACCCCGACTGTTTTCAGCTGAAAGCTTGGTAGCAGCCGGCAACTGATGTTCCGTCTGGCAGCGATGGCCACTCCCCCACCACCAGAGCAGGTGCGGTCAAGTCTTACGAGCCGAAAGTCGGGAAGGAAGACGTTCAGCTCAGGCTTGATTTGAAACCGTTTGAGCACTGTGGAGCGAAAATTTCAAATATTGCATCAGTCTAGTGAGCAAGCATTCCAGTTGGCGATCTTGATGGCTTCACGGACCATGATTGTCGATATTGCAGCAAGAATCTGCTCGGTTCTAGTCCTGCAGGAGCGCTTGATGATGATTGTTTCTGCCATGATGGTAATGAGTTCCTTTGTAGGCAAATCTTCGTTTTAATTTGATGGTGCGGCATCATCGCGACGCCAGGATAGTCCCGGAGGAGTTGGCGGAAACAGTACGGCTATTGAGTGGAAGCGGTGGAAAAACCGGAATCGGACGCCGTTGGGTAATGGCGCGGAAATTCTACTCGTTGCGAGCCGGAACCTTTTTCTGACCTGGCTGATTCTGCGTGGAAACCCCTTTTGCGGATGTCCATGAAGTTCGTACGTTTTGGACAAGACTTGCTGGTAGCCCGATAAGCTGCACCACAATTGGCGCATTGTGGATCTGCTTCCTCCATCCTCTCGCATGCTTCGGGTGCGTGTTGCTTGCCACAACGTTGCAACGATGCGCCATGTGGCAATTTTTGGTCCCATGCAGTTTGAGCATTGGGCAACGCTACGTTTTTACAAGCAGAACAAGAGATTTTGTTGACACCGGCTTTTCCTAAGACATTTATTGAATCTTTTGTTGACCCAACAATGATTTCAGCTGAATACTAAATCAAGGCCTAAAATTCTAAACTTCGAACTCAAAGGTTTGGTAATGTTTTTGTCAAAATTCACCCCTTCCCCGCTCCAAACCCTCAGTTACTGGTGTAAGAGTTGTCAAAGTACGCCTAAAATGATCCCTTGTTCTTTTATCGATTACTGCCTGAATTGTTTTTGACGTAGGATTACGTCTTTCGGCAACATGTAGGGGGTGCTATTTAAAAGACCAAAATCGACCGCGCTACGAAAAGTGGTCAGGTTTTGATCACTTATAACTCTGTCAATAGCGGATGGATATTAATTCCAAACAAGCCAAACGATTAGAATGTTTCCTACAAATCTGTCCATAAATGTCCAACTGTTACAATTGTGATCAAAATGATCACCGAATGCCTACAAAAAGTGCTTTCCCTAACACAGATTTCAAAATCGAATACCAATCGGTCTCACTGAACAGTGCTTATTCAATCACCGTGTGTGCTGGTGTCTGGTCGGTCTTCATCATCATTAGCAGCAGTGCTTTCGGCGCGTGGCGTTGAACATTGTTCTCCACTACATGACGAAAGCTGCAGCCCACATGAGCGCCCATTCACCGAAGAAGGAGGAAGAAGCCGTACCGCTACTGATCGTAACACTAGTTTACAAAACAACATAAAAAGCGTGAACTTTAGTGGTTTACCAACGTTTCTAATGCAAAATCCTACGCTGAATTCAATGCCGTGGTCAGAAAAAATTAAAGTAGAGCCATTTTTGAGATATACAAAAATTTTGATTTTTTGAATTTTGGACAAAAGTACGATTACTAAAATGTCAATATCTTTGGAACTAGTGCACCAATTTTAAATCCTTTTTTATGAAAGTGAAGCTAAATAAATTTGCTATCGTACACTAGAATATTATGTCTTAATTAAAAATTTAATTTTGAAGTCATTTAAAAATTTACAGCATTTTTTTTTTATTTTTCCTGCGAATTTTCCATAAAAATCTTGTTTTAATCAACATTTTTAATGAGATAAAAAGATTCAAAAAATCATTCCATAATTTATTCTTAAAGTCCATTAAAAACTGGAGAAAATGAGCCTTTAATGGATGAAATCGGTTGGAAATTGTCGAAGTAATGAATTTTTTTGTAAAATCATGGAAATTGAATGTTCCAAGATTGGCCGTTGTCCCTCTCCTAGGTTCATGCACCACTTCCAGTAAGCCTTTCTGCGGACGTGTACGCATACGGTGCATTTCACTAACACTACCAGCTGTCACGCAAAATTAAATGGGATATTTTCAACAATATAATAATTTACGCTAGTGTTTGTGAGACCGCTCGGCGAGAACCTAACGCAACCAACTCAATTTGACAGCTTTCTTTCTTTAACATTGCTTAACGATGTATACGACAAAACGTGAATTCAAGTGTAAAAATGATCCTCAAAAGTTTTGTTACGCGTGTGGCAACTATATATTTACAAAATCGGTCAATTTCACTGCTTCGTTGCAAACTGCATACAGGCTTTATTTTAAAATTGATCCTGGAGACTTTGACGAACCGTGGATTCCAAAAGTATTATGTAGTTCGTGCAAAACGTGCTTGGCTAGGTGGATGTCAGGCGCAAGGAAAATTGATTTTTTGAATAACTTTCATATAAACCAATTATGTACAGCATGGTAGTGCTTTGTTCTTACCTGATCGACATTATCTTACTTCATCTATTTTTGATAAGTGTTAATGTCTTACTTACTAACTCACTTATTTGTTATCTGTCAGTCGCTATTTGTCCTTTGACATGCCCACCCAATGGCGTCGACCGTTTTGTCATGCAACGGATTGTTATTTCTGCTTGACAAAAGTTAAGCAACAAGGACGTCACAAAACAGTTGAGTATCCACAAGTGGCTTCTATGACAAAACCTGTGCCACATTCAAGTTCGGTCCCGTATCCTGTTTATCCAAAGCGGAAACGAGCGCCCTCTGTTGAATCGACCGTTACAAAAAGTGAGGAGGAATTCAAGGAGGAATGCGAGGAAGACTTCGAGGTGGAATTGGAAAGAAACCCAAAACTGTTTACACAATCCGAATTTAATGATTTGGTGCGAGATCTCGACTTATCGAAGGAGAAATCCGAATTGCTGGCATCACGCTTGAAAGAACACAACATGCTGAGCAAGGAGGTCAAAATTTCTTGTCACAGGAATCGTCACAAGAAATTTGACAAATATTATTCTACAAAGGACAAGGCATGTTTTTGCCATGACGTAAACGGCTTGTTTGAAGAGTTTGGTGAGCCATATGATCCAGCTGAATGGCGTTTATTCATCGATAGCAGCAAGTTGAGCTTGAAAGCCGTTTTACTGCATCAAGGGAATGAGAAACCTTCTATTCCATTAGCTCATGCCGTTAATATGAAGGAAACGTATGAATCAATGGCTGTATTGCTCAATTTGATAAATTACAATCAACACAATTAGAAAATTTGTTCCGATCTTAAAGTGGTTGCCATGTTGACTGGATTGCAACAGGGATACACAAAATATATGTGTTTTTTGTGTAAATGGGACAGTCGAGCTCGTAAGGAACACTACGTCCGAAAAGATTGGCCAAAACGGGATAATTTCACAATTGGTAAAGACAACGTAAAAAATGATCCTCTTGTGGTAAAAGAACGCATAATACTTCCACCACTACATATAAAACTTGGGCTATTCAAAAATTTCGTCAAAGCGTTGCAAAAAGAAGGGCCGGCATTCCAGTACTTGAAATCAGTATTTCCAAATTTATCTGACGCAAAGATAAAGGAAGGTGTATTTGTTGGCCCACAGATCAAAAAACTGCTCAATGATTCCGCATTCAATACAGTTTTGACACCAGATGAGGAAGAAGCGTGGAAATCGTTCCAGCGTGTTGTCACAACCTTTTTAGGAAATTTCAGAAGCCCAGATTATGAGGAAGCCGTCAATGAATTGCTCAAAAATTATGAGAAAATAGGTATAAATCAAAAATATTGTGTTTGTTACATATAATTAATTTCAAATCCTTTTAATTCACTGAACACAGGTGTGAATATGTCTTTGAAGATACATTTCCTACATTCTCACATGGATTTTTTTCCCGGAAAATCTTGGTGACGGGAGTGATGAGCACGGCGAACGTTTTCACCAACAAATGAAGATGATGGAACGTCGTTACCAAGGGTTTTGGGATGAAGCAATGATGGGTGACTATTGTTGGTTTCTGATTCGAGAAACAAGTTCAAAACATCGAAGACAAAGTCATTCGATTCTCAATCATTTTTAATAAAATCTAAATAAATTTCTTTTGTATCAACTCGGTTTTAAATCCTGATATGCCTTAATCAAATTGATATGAAGAGAAAAGAATCTCCCATGAAAACTTTACATGCGATTTGGATGCTTACAACGACACCTAGAAAAGGAACTCTAAAGCTGTTGTATTTCAGCAACATTTTAAGTGTTTTACAAAAATGCTCATAACTTCGACAATTTCCAACCGATTTCATCCATTAAAGGTTTATTTTCTCCGGTTTTGAATGGACTTTAAGAATAAATTATGGAATGATTTTTTTAATCTTTTTATCCCATTAAACATGTTGATTAAAACAAGATTTTTATGGAAAATTCGCAGGAAAAATAAAAAAAAATGCTGTCAATTTTTCAATGACTTCAAAATTAATTTTTTAATTAAGACATAATATTTAAGTAAACGATAGCAAATTTATTTAGCTTCATTTTCAAAAAAAAAAAGATTTAAAATTGGTGCACTAGTTCCAAAGATATTGACATTTTAGTAATCGTACTTTTGTCCAAAATTCAAAAATCAAAATTTTTGTATATCTCAAAAATGGCTATACTTTAATTTTTTCTGACCACGGCATTGAATTCAGCGTAGGATTTTGCATTGGAAATGATCATCACCTTACCGAGTTCAAAAATGCTGTAAACTAATGTAATCAATAGCTCTTCGTGTCAAAATGGTCCTTTTCAGGACCCCCATAAATTTGTTAAAGTGTATTTTCTGGACATTTGTCAAGGTCATCAATCGGATGTCAGTTCCCATGTGTTTAAATCTAACATACAATGCATTTTTAAGGCAACATTGGGGGTGAAATTTCAAAAACCAAAGTCGGCCGGGGCATGAAAGTAATAGATGCAAAATTCATCACAATCAAACTTACTTTTCGTCGAGTACTGAACTTTTCAGTCTCGGAGCACTTAATTTTACATGACATGTTTGTTTACGTCTCATTCCGTTATGTCAAAGATGGATTCCGTCACGTGTAAAATAAGGTATTTCTAAGTGTGTAGATACCGTCCGGTATGCTAAGATTTTGTGATTGATGTGTTTTCCCTAACACAGATATAATTTCCGAATACCAAAATTAATGAGCAGTTCAATCTCTTCAAATTTTCACAATTGTAGTGCGAAGCAAGTGATATTTAACAGCAGCTGAAAACTGATGCTGAAAGAAATCGATGTTACCGAGACAGGATCAGAACGGCTAGAGACAACATGGCTTTATCTACTGGTTGGGAGGCTGGAGAAGGGTCTTCAAGACAAGGTAAAACATTTGACTATATCCCTTTGAAACAAAGATGTACATTGTTTGTAACGAATTAATTCGCCAAGAACATCAATTGAGGACTACTATGCCATCGCCCTTCACCAAAATGTTCACCAATCAATTCAGGTGCAACGCATGAGCACCGTTATCATCTCCAAGAACATCGAAGAAATAATTCCACAGCATTTTTCTCAACTGGCTTCCAAGCATTCAACCCATCGGTCCTCTTCAGAACCACAAATAAAAGAGTTAAGTAAAGAGCTCAAGTAAGAGCTTGTACCCAAGACATTTCGTCCAGGATTGGCTACATGGAGCAGCTCAAAAACGGAACAGAAATCTTTCTAGATTTGTACGGATCTATTTATTATCATAAATAATCTGATGACACAAACCAAGAAATCAAGATCTAATAAACCCTTCCTTAACGGTTGTGTTCTTACTGTTGGTGTCGATTACATTTAGTATATTGATACGGCCCTTTTCACCCAAAAAGAATGGAAGCGACCAATCGTGGCCCTACGTCAAACTTCCTTTCGTGCCCCTAGGTACAGACTCTTCTACTTGTTTTTAGAATTTCGACTCAAAATTACTAAAAAACAAATCCCGTTTATATTTTTCCTAAAACGACTTAGTTTTAAGAACCACTAAGTTTGTCTTAAACGTCATTTTGAAAAGAAGTGACATTTTCATGCTACGGTTGATTATAAATGTTAAATACGCCATTTTGAAAAACAAAATGCATGGCCCAAAATGGTCGAGTTTAGAATGATTGCCCATAACAAACAATTATGGAAAGTTTCATGCAAATCGAAGATGGTAGAGTCGCTCGATTCGCCATTTTAAGTGAATAGAAAGAACATAACCCCAAAACATATGTTCTAATCGACACTTATGACGACAGTTCCTTTAACATTGACTCCCGTAATAAATTGGTGTTAAACGGCTATTAGAATCGACATTTAATACAATTCAGACGATTCATCATATCTCTGGTACCGGAATTTCAATGATCCTCCCAGAACTAACAGAAAGCATCGCCTCTACCCCTTCGCGAAAGTCAATTCCACGTGCATTCAGTTCCAGCATAAATCCACGATCCCGCGATAATGCATCAATCCGCAGACGCAATAAAAGCTAAACCAGAACGACCAATAATGTCGTTATCGGGTCGGTTGTCGCCATTGCATTGGAATTGCTTGGTAGCAGCCTCCAGTTTGGCTCCAACCTACTCAAAAATGATCCTTTGTCCATTTCAACGAAGCTCTGCGGACATGTTCAGCCTTCCAACGGCAAGCGATCTGCAAAAAAAAAGTGTCATCAACATTTCCCCCTCCACTCCCCCTAGCAGTCCAGGACCCGGGAAGGTCGATCACTTATCCCACGAGGATCCCAGCTCGGAGTGCGCGATTTTCTCACCATTAAGATTTAATCATCGCACGAGTAGTGCAAACCGGGTCGGACCGTCGTCGTCGTCGTCGTCAACAGGGCTTGTTTGTTGAATCTTACAGACGGTATGCAGCCCATCATGGACCGGGAATCGCACGTCGATTGAGGAAGAAAACAAGAACGTGTACCAAAAGTACACACGAAACCACTCGCCGCCGTGCCAGGATCGTATCCCTGTTTAAAGCGAGACACATAATTCACGACTGAGCCGACGACCGACGGACGGTGGACAATGATTAGTTAATTATTGGCTGCCTGCCACTCTGGGATCGATCGTCTAAGCCTAAAAGTTTGTTTTTCGTTGGAAGCTGGCAAACGGGAAGGAAAAGAAGATTGAGCGACCCGAATCACACCTAATGACAGCGATAAGTAGGTTGTTGACTAGGTGTTGGGACATTTAGCATAACGAATTGACTATCCATATTAAAGAATTCGTATGAACATTTTCGCCTTTCAAATAGTCCTTGACTAATTGTAGTTGAACCTCAAGTGGCATCCCCTTGAGCCTTGGTTAATTAGGCTACCCTTACCGGAATGAACCCGAACCAATTAAACCAATTAATATCTCATCCAACAGCCGACCACCTCGCGAATCGATCCACACATCCGGAATCTTGAAAATAGAAATAAGGCGATTCACCTAGCCAGCGGTTAATCATGATCATAGGTTTGAACGATCCATTAATGGTCGCATCCAGCTGCCGCGGGTACACACAAACCCTCCCCCCCCCCTTCTCCCCCTTGTTTGTGCCATTCCACCTCATGACGGCAATTTTCGATAATTATTTCATTTCCTGCAGCAGCCGCAGCGCCACATCGATACTTTTGCTCTTTTGAATAACAACAACAAATTGAAACTATGTATGCAAACAGACTACCCGCGATGGATGCCACACTGCATGCGATGATGATTATGACGGGGCTGTGCGTGGTCCGACGACGACGACGACGACGACGATGATTATGATGTGTGCAGGAGATCGACCAGCGGAGATCACTTTGTTGTTGGCTTGGATTCTGATGAGCACTTTGGTTGGTTGAACGGAGCGAAAAGAGATCGATGAGCGGATTTTAATTACAGCAGCAGCCTACCTCGAAGCAGTTGAGCAGTCCGAGGTCACCGAACTGATTTGTTGATCTGAAGATGCGAACCGATGGGGCTGCTTAAATTGATGGGGTTTTTTACATGATTACCATTAATGGTGAATCGAAGCACTGACTGCGTTGCTTGAATCTAGAAGAAACATGCAATTAATTTAGTACGTCGCGTGCTATTGGGATAGGGATGGGGGGGGGGGGGGGTCGTGATTGGGTAACAAACAATGAATAATCGATGGTTAATTTTTCTACAATTTTGTGTGACGTACTTAATGAATCACCCCAAAATGAATTTAATTTTGTTTCTTTTTTTGCAAATCGAGACATGCAGAAATTCCGATGACCGTTCACTTCAAGACTTTGCCTAAGATGTTCTTGTACCAAGCTGTACTTATATACATTTAACGGGGCTGTCCATATACCACGGGAATAATTTTAGGGGGAGGGGGCAAATGTTCACGGTCCATAAAAAATTTGGAAAATTGATATGGGTTATTGTTCACGCAGGGGGAGGGGGTGGTGTGAATCCACTCAAAACATGTCCACGTGCTACATAAAGACTGGAACGCGCAAAAATTGGTCGACAAAAAAATCGTTTGTTTCAGTCAAAATTCACATCACAAAAATTTTCTTATTTTTCTTTTGGTAGTTCAATTCAAATATTTAAAGGAAAAAGTGTTCGTTTATTCTTTTGGTTTGCCAAATCCTCGTTTTCCATTGATTGTTTAGATTTTTTTTTAGATTCCGTTTGACCAAGGCCCAATACCGTTCGATAGGGCGGAGTTCTGGGCTGTTGGGAGGGTTGTGGTCTTTGGGTACCACAACCACGTTGTTCGCATCGTACCACTCGATTGTCTTTTTCCCATAGTGGCAACTCGCCAAGTCCGGCCAGAACAGCACAGGTCTATTATGTTGCTTTAGGAATGGTAGCAGCCGATTTTCCAGGCACTCCTGGACGTAGATCTCTTGATTGATGGTTTCCGTAGTAATGAAAATGCCGCTTTTTAGACCACACGTGCATATGGCCTGCCAGACGAGTTTTTTTTTGGAAACTTCGAAAGTTTGATGGTTCTGAAAATTTCAGCCACGTTCCCTTTTTCTGATACGGTATAAAACTCCTGTCCCGGAAGCTGCTTGAAATTCGCCTGTACATAAGTTTTGTCGTGAGAACGTCGGATTCTCTTGCTGCGCGAGCAAAATTTTGACACGCTGGTCCTCTTGTTTGGACGTCACTTTGAAAACTGGAGAGCAAACGGTGACCATAGCAACCATTTTATATACACTCAACTTTCAAATGCAGCATATCAGGTTTTTTTTTAACAGAAATACACCAATCAGGGCATTTTTAACAGAAATACACCAATTTGAAGTTGACCAATTTTTGCGCGTTCCAGACTTTAGATAGCGCATAAGCACTGGCACTACTGGCATTCCACAGGAAGATACGTGGAATTTGCCACATTTTTGTTTTCAATCGCCTGAGAGGCTTCTTGCCAGCTCAGAGCGTATGATCCAGGATTGAAAAGTCGATGAATGTTTGCTGGATTGGTCAATTAATAAAACTGATGATTTATGTGTAACGAGCTCGTGTTTGCAGCTCCATCTCTTTGTCAGAAATTAAGCCAATCGTATTGCCACGTTGAAAACCAATCTAAATCACATTGCATAAAAGTAGTTTGATAATAGCCGAAATCACTTTCAAGATGTCATAATTTATTTGATATATCCATGATCGGACGTATTTTGAAAACAAATTTTATATCGCTCGTTGGAATCACAAGTTAGAATCCGGAATAATGAAATCATCTGTATCTCGGTAACGGATTGTCGTACAAATAAGGTTAATACATCAAAACAAAGGTAATTCGCTGTACTTATAGGAAAAAATACCAATTTAAATCATTTCTCTTCGTTTCTAATGAAAATTTGCACTTTCTTCTTTATTCCTCCCATCAAACGCTGCACACCTCCGGAGTCAACTTCCTTGGCACATTTGTTCTACATTTTGGTCATCTGAATCGCGTCCCGAGCCGTTTTTCCACTTTTCTTAAGCTTGAAGCGGCCTCGAGGCAGCTGTTGTTTGTTCCCGATCGGTTAAATAATCGGATGGCTTAAGCGCCACCTCCGAAGAGGACCACCTGTCGTGTTTCGCGATGCCCGGCTAGATACTGACCAAATGAACCAGTTCTAAAATTCGTCAACAGTGTCGGGAACAAGACCAACAGGCCTGAGCGACTCAAGAAAGGAGTGAGCATACCCACCGAAATCCCAAGATCCTAACTAACGAGTCCGAAAAAACCAATCCGAACAGGGGTATCATCACAGGAAGCAATCCCTTTTACTTACTTACTTAAGGGTCCTGTGCACCACCAGCGGTGCAAAGGGCCAACGTGAAAGACTTCCATCCTGGGCGGCTGCTCGCTTTTGCCTTGACCTGGGCCCAGGTCAGATTCCTATCGACTTGCTAAATTTCCTTATTGAGGCTCCGCCGCCATGAGCCCCTGGGTCTGCCTCTGCTGCGATGTCCTGCCGGATTCAAATCCAGCGCTTGCTTGCAGATTTCGTTTCCGCCCCGTCGAAGTCTGTTGCTATCGGTTTCTAATGACATCGACGATGGAGCTCGGCATTCGAGATCCAGTAGAGAGGCCACCTCCACCTGCAGCTTTTGAGTGTTCTCCGCTGATACACACCACGTCTCGCTGGCGTATAACAACACAGATTTTACGTTCGAGTTGAAAATTCGGATTTTGGTGCGTTGTCTTATATGGTTGGATTTCCATACGTTTCGTAAACTCGCAAAGGCAGCTCTAGCCTTCTTGATTCGTGCTCCTATGTCGCTCTTGGTCCCACCGTCCGACGCTATTTGGCTGCCAAGATATTGGAAACTTTCGACCTTCTCCACTGCTTGCCCCGCTACCGTAAAGTTGGAAGGGTTGCCCGTGTTGATATCCAACGATTTGGTCTTGTTGACGTTGATGGTGAGACCCGCCGCAGAGGAGCGTTCGGCTAGGTCATTGAGCTTACTCTGCATATCAGAGCGCCGTTGTGCTAGTAGAGCAACATCATAAGCCAAATCGAAGTCGTTGAGATGCTCCATGGTGATAGGCTGCCAAAGCAGCCCACGGTTCGGTACACGGTCTATTGCACCTACCATGATCTCGTCGATTACGATGAGAAACAGTAGCGGTGATAGTATACATCCTTGTCTCACACCAGCGACTACCTGGATATGGTCGGACAAGACTCCGTTATGCAGAACTCTGCACGTGAAAGCGTCATACTGCGCTTCGATGAGGTTGACGATTTTATCCGGGACTCTCTTGCGTCTCAGGGCGCCCCACAGATTCTCGTGATTGAGACGGTCGAAAGCTTTTTCGTAGTCAATGAATACCAAATAAAGGGACTCTTGGAATTCATTGACCTGCTCCAGGATGATGCGGAGAGTCGCGTCGATCTTTGTCGACAATTCAACAACAAAATACTAAACATGACCAACGAAACGTGAAACAACCTTCAGACTCTCTCAATCAAAACTGATTTAATTTGTGAATGGAAACTCTACATCTATTCAGTTTTGTCTTATCTATAGGGTTTTTATTTTACATATTTACAAACTTGCTCTTGGCCGGCCTATCTTCTGTTCCCCTCTAACTGACTAGTGCGGTCGATCGACTATTCGCCTAGCGCGCTATCATTATGTGTCCGTGCTAACGGCCTTGCATGCAAGTGTGGGTTCGCTACTTACAATACTTCGCTTTTGCCCGGCTTATGCCGTCGTTGCAACGACGGCTGGTGTCCTCCTATTGCGGTTGTACTTTTCACGTGGTGCCGTGAACCGGTCTGGTTGACGGGTTGCCGAACTCAGTCAGCGGATGGTGGCTTGCTGGACGTTAGCCGGAATGCCTTGGTAACGCAGGCAACTCCCTTCCAATAGGCAATGGAAGCCTTGAAACCCGAGCGTGGTCAGTGTTGGCGACCAGAAACAAAGCAGCGGTGCGAGGCCAATTGAGGCAGCGCTATTGATGAGCGGTCGCTTTGTTGGCTGTGGAGCACTTGCAGCTATCTGGAACACTTGCACAAAACTCACACAACAATGACCGCACTACAAACTTATCTAGCTTTAGCCAGTCACACCGCGGAACAAACTATATAATCGCGCCCCTCTTCTATCACAGTCAGGATCAAAGTGAAAGAGGCGATTACTGATTTTCCTCAGAAAAGCCCCAAGGTATGATTACCGGAAATGGAAGTTCAACGGATTTTGTTAGTCACGATCGTAAGAGATCAAATGAAGTATCTCTTTCCGTCTTCAATCGAACTCGATCTGTCTATCTTGTTCCCTTATAATGCTATCAACTTTCATAACTTTTTTTTCCTTTGGTTTGTTTTTTCCGTCGATCTTGTTTTCCGTGCTGAGCACCAATGCTACGACGTGCCAGGAAGACAGCTCCCACACCTGGACCCTACACCTATCGACCCATCAACTCATGAACCGGGGACCAACGGCTTTACTTCCCATCCGAAGGAAGGCGTGATCAGAGATGTTATGCCTCAGAACATCCCGGCGGCGTCGACTGGGATTGAACCCAGGCCTGCTGGGGTGAGAGGTAATCACGCTTACCACTACACCACCGGCGCCGTTTTACTTTCATAACTATCCCATTCGGTTTTCTCTATCCCATTCGGTTTTCTCTATCCGAGTAACGAGAAACACGAATAGTGAAACTCTTCGGAGAAGCTATGTAAGCAATACGTTTTCGCTAACCTCTTTACGCGTAGACAACTGACTTGCATACAAGTTGCAAACTACAATTTGCTTCATTTAGCTTAACTTCAGTCCATTTCAGTTAATATTATAAATTGAACTATGATTAATTTAAGAATGGATATTTGAAAATAAACAAGAACAAGTAACAAAAATATGATCCAACGAAAATTTCTACCGTTACAAGCTTCCGCTTCATTATTGCCCAAAATCTCTCGATGGGCCGGAACTGCGGGCAGTTGGGTGGATTTATGTTTTTATCGATGAAATCTACGTTTATATCGCGGTACCACTGGATGACTTCCCGGCTGTAGTGGCAACTCGCCAAATCTGGCCAAAACTTCACGGGACCTTTATGGGCTTTAATGAAAGGTAGTACGCGGTTTTTGAGGCATTCTTCGTTGTACAGCTTCGAGTCTATCGTCTTATTCGCCACGAACACTTTGGTCTTTGCTCCACAGCTGCATATCCCTTGCCAAATCATCAGTTTTTTTTGGAAAATTTGTCCATAAAACTAAACTTAAACATCGCAGGAACATCTCCTCGTGCCTTCGCCATGTAGAATTTTTGGCCAGGAAGCTGTCCGAAATCCATTTTGACGTACGTTTCATCGTCGATGAGCAGGCATCCTTGGTACTTCGTAAAAACCTGCTGGTAAAATTTCCGAGCTCGAGTTTTGGTGACGAAACTTTGCTTCAACGTTTTGTTTGGTTGCTTGCTGGCTCGATATGAACGATATACTGCTCGCAAACGAATTCTTCGAACGGTACTCCGAGCAGCAGTGTATTTTTGTACGATTTCATTATCTGGTAGTCCGGGGTGTGCTCTGACGGTTCTCAACACCTTCTGGTTCAGCTTGCGGTCATATGTTCCACTACGACGCTTACCTTGAGGCACTCGATCCACTCTCTTTCGCTCCCTGAAACGTTCGGGCACATCATACACGGTTGATTTGGCGATTTTCAACGTTTTTGCGATTTTTATTGTGGACCACGTTGGATTATCAACGTGGATGTGCAGATTTTTTTCTCTCCTCTCGGCTTCCATCTGGAATAATTTTTGACTCACTGCACGAAACACCGTGAAATTTATACCACAGAAAGTGGGCGCCTAGGTAAACAAACCGCTGTAAAATAATTCTTGCAGCGGTCACTTTCCATGCCGCTGCAACACAATAAGTGATTCCGGATTCTAACTGGACAGAACTTTATATTATAACATGAGCATGATTGACCGCCCACGGATGCTACTCCGCTATTGCCAGATCAGCTGTAATTACATAGCGAACTAAGATTGCCTGCTTGGGAGTAGCAATCATCCTCAATGCAGGCCCGTAGCCAGGATTTGGTGTCGGGGGGGGGGGGGGCTAATTTTATGTCATAAAAACTCCGATGCTTTGATACATTTGCGCATTACTGAACATCGAATGATACAGAATCACGATACATTTGTTAATTTGTTGCTTTTTACCTTCACCAAAATCGTTTAAAATCATTTATCATATTTTTTTTGTTGATTCGTTTTAATCTTTGATCGGAATTTTCAATGAACCATCAGAATTTAAAATTATAATTTTTCAACCCCTTTAATCAGCAATTATTAGAAAAGGATAACAAATGTATGAATTTTAAGAAAATATTTGTAGTTTTAATTGTTTTCTGCTGGTAATGATGATCAAGATTTGCATTCTGTTAAGACGGACCAAAATATGTCAGATATGGTTTGAAAAATAATTTAAGGTTTGACATATTACATGGTGTTGAACCGCACCATCGGTACCGGATTCTAATTCATTTTCATTCGTGAAGGCCAAACGTCCCTCGATGCAGTGTTAGCAAAGATTCACACGAAGAAAATAGCGGCTACTGGTGGCTTCATCATTCTGTATGCTTTTGATGTTTTTGTTTTGCCATCGCTGTATTTTTGTTTTGTTTTTTTTTTTTAATTATCGTTATTCTGATTTTTTATGCTCTTTATTTGTTCCAAATTCAAAATAAATTACATTTCATTTTAACTTAGGTGCTCCAGTTACTATAGTAACTTACCAGCCTTAACTGTTATGATATATTTAAGTGTTTTTTACATTGTTCCTGCCTTGGCAATTCAGTAATTTAAACAGATCTTTAAACCGGCATGTCAGTATGATAATTGACATCTTAAAACTAAAAACTAAAACCAAATCTTATCGAAGTATAAAGGAAATTAATCGTTGCAATTGAGGATTGCAACGATTTTTTCCTAAAATTATTAATTATTTTGTTGGACATTTGTTCTAAAGTCTCAACATTTGAAATTCTATGTACCTCGGTAGTACTGAACCAGGGAGGCAACTTCAAAATCATTTTCAGAACTTTGTTCTGAATCCTTTGAAGTGCTTGTTTCCTGGTAGTGCAGCAACTAGACCATATTGGCACAGCGTAAAGCATGGCCGGTCTAAAAACTTGTTCAAATATTAGAAGTTTATTCGTCAGTCAAAGTTTGGATTTTCTGTTTATAAGAGGATACAAACATTTTATATATTTGTTGCATTTGGCTTGAATGCCCTCAATGTGATCTTTAAAAGTTAATTTTTGGTCAAGTACTAATCCAAGATATTTCACTTGGTTTGACCAGGAAATTGGAACTCCGTTCATAGTGACTATGTGACTACTACTAGGTTTCAAGGAAGCTTTGGGCTTATGTGGAAATATTATAAGTTGAGTTTTGGAAGCGTTGGGAGAAATCATCCATTTTTGTAAATAAGAAGAGAAAATATCTAAACTTTTCTGCAGTCTGCTGCAAATAACACGAAGACTTCTTCCTTTAGAGGAAATGCCTGTGTCATCTGTGAACAAAGATTTGTGGCAACCCTGAGGCAAATCAGGGAGGTCCGAAGTGAAAATGTTATACAATATAGGTCCAAGAATGCTACCCTGAGGAACTCCTGCTTTAACAGGTAGTCAATTAGATTTGGAATTTTGGTAATTTACCTGCAGAGTTCTGTCAGTTAAATAATGTTGAACTAATTTCATAATATAAAGTGGAAAATTAAACTTTTTCAATTTAGCAATCAAACCTTCATGCCAAACACTGTCGAATGCTTTTTCTATGTCTAGAAGAGCAACTCAAGTTGAGTGGCCTTCAGATTTGTTTGAACCAATTTAAATTGGCAACTCTTAAGAGTTGATGAGTAGTTGAATGCCCATGGCGAAATCCAAACTGCTCATCTGCAAAAATTGAGTTCATATTGATGTGAAGCATCATTCTATTCAAAATTATCTTTTCAAGAAGTTTACTTATTGAAGAAAGCAAACTTATTGGACGGTAGCTAGAAGCTTCAGCTGGATTTTTATCCGGCTTCAAAATTGGAACAACTTTTGCATTTTTCCATTTATCAGGAAAGTATGCCAAATGGAAACATCTGTTAAATAATTTTACCAAGAAAGACAAGGTACTCTCTGGGAGTTTTTTGATGAGGATATAGAAAATTCCATCATCACCTGGAGCTTTCATATTTTGAAACTTTTTAGTTATAGACCTTACTTCGTCCAAATCAGTCCCCCAGGAATCATCAAAAAAAAATTCCAGAGGGAAAATATTCAGATAATCACGAGCAACCTCATTCTCAACAGGACTAGTAAGACCCAAACTGAAATTATGGGAACTCTCGAATTGCTTAGCAAGTTTCTGAGCATTTCCCAAATTTTTGATGAAAATTTTACCACCTTCTTTAAGTGCTGGAATAGGCTTTTGAGGTTTTTCAAAATTTTCGTGAGCTTCCAAAGGGTTTGAAACTCAAGTCTAATTTAGAAACATTACTTTCAAAAGTTTTGTTCCTCAGAGCAGAGAATCGCTTTTTAATTTGTTTTTGCAAATCCCGCCAGATAACTTTCATGGCAGGATCGCGTGTTCTTTGATATTGTCTCCTACGGACATTTTTAAGACGGATCAAGAGCTGAAGATCGTCGTCTATTATAATTGAATCGAATTTAACCTCGCATTTTGGTACTGAGGCAGCTCTTGCTTCAACTATAGAAGTAGTCAGAGATTCAAGAGCATAATTAATTTCATCTTTGGTTTGCAAAGGAATGTTTGGATCAAAGCTATTTTCCATAAATGTTCGATATTGCTCCCAATCAGCTCAATGGTAATTGAAAGTAGAGCTGTTGGGATTAGAAATTATTTCTTGGGATATTTCAAAAGTTACTGGAAGGTGATCATTACCGAAGTCAGCATGGGTAACCAATTGGCTACAAAGTTGACATGAATCAGTTAAGACCAAATCAATAGTGGAGGGATTTCTTGCAGAAGAAAAGCATGTTGGGCTGTTTAGATATTGAATAGTGTAATAACCTGCAGAACAATCATCAAACAGAATATTACCATTGGAATCGCTTTCAGCGTGGAATAGCGGTGTTTTGCATTAAAATCACCAATACTGAAGAATTTAGACCTATGACGGGTAAGTTTCTGGAGGTCACCCTTGAGAAAATTCTTTTGCTGGCCTACTCATTGGAATGGCAAATAGGCAGCTATAAACGTAAGTTGTCCAATTTTCCAAAACTCCCAAAGTTTCAAAAACTTTGGTTTCAAATGAAGAAAGAATTTTATGTTTGATTCGTCTATGAACAATGATGGCAACGCCACCACAGGGTCCATCAAGACGATCATTTCTATAAGTGAAACAATTTGTGTCCTTCTCAACCTTATGGTCAGGTCTAAGGAACGTTTCAATTATAACGGCAATATGCACGTTATGAACTCTCAAAAATTTAAATAGATCGTCTTCATTATCTTTAAGAGATCGAGCATTCCAATTTACAATATTTAATGCTTTAAAATCCATTACTGAATTTTAAAGTCATGACAATATTATTAGCAAATTTTACTTCAGTTTGAATAGCATCAAACATGGAGTTAGATTTAAGCATATCAGAAATCATGTCAATTAATGAATTCTGTAAAAAAAAATATTTTTGGGACGGTAATGCTTCCTAAGTCAAAATTGTCAAAAATTCCGTTAGAATTACGTTGGTTAGTATTTTGATTTCTACCCGTTACAATGGCAGCAAAGGTATCTCCATTTACTCGCTGAACATTGTTAGCAGCGAGGGGAGTAGGTATCGATGAGAAATTTGAAGCAGAGGTGATATTTGTACCTACGAATACGAATGTAGAATTTGTTCCTCGCTGACCGTTGCTAACAGCAGAGGAATTTGTACCTTTTCGGAAACGTGGAGCGTTTCCTACCTGTCGCTTAGAACGAGATTGTAGGATCGCTTTGCGAGTCTTAAATTCCCAAAAATTGGATTTGTGGTTTTCACCACAATTTGAACATTTAAATTTCTTAGGATCTTCCTTCACAGGACAGCCGTCCTTTGCGGGAGAGGAATCATCACAATTCATGCATTGAGCTGGCATGTAGCAATTTTTAGTTCCGTGACCCCATCCCTGACACTTACGGCCTTGGGTGAGGTGTTTTGGAAATTTCCTCCAGTCTTCCTGAAGTGTTCCCACTTCACTCGGACATGGAGCATAAGGCTAGATTTTTCTAAGGCCTTAAGGTTGTTTAGTTCACTAGACTTGAAGTGAACTAAATAAAAATCATTAGAAATCCCGTTGCGCGAATCGCCAGGACAGGATTTCATTTTCATTTTGATTACTTGGAGTGGCACAACTCCAAGTAATTTTGCCAGTTCATCTTTGACCTGATCCAGGGATTCACCACTGGGCAGTCCTTTCATGACAACCTTGAACACACGTTCAGTTTTGGTGTCGTAAGTAAAAAAATTGTGCTGCTTCTCAGTAAGATACTTGAGAAGACATTTAAACCCGTCCAAGGTTTCAGCCAATACACGGCATTCACCCCGACGTCCAATTTGTAGTGAAAACTTAACTTTCACGAAGTTCAAAAGTTCCATGCGAAAAGCATGGAAATCGGAAGTGGTTATCACAATAGGGGGAATCTTTTCCTTCTTGGCATTAAGCTGGGAAAGTTTACTAGAATTTTTCCTGGATCATTCATCCGTGAGCAAATAAAATAGATTGCTCAAATTAATTTCATCGGAAGGGGGATCAAGAGATTGCCCGTTTGTTTTGCGCTTAAGCGCCATGGCGGCAGTAAATTTTTATCCAAATCCACTTCCAAGCAGATAACTATAAGAATCTGAAGGATCAAAGAGGAATTTTCCAAATCGTTATCCAAGAAGGATTACCTCCGGTAGGGTCCAAACAAGGATCGAAGAGAAATAAGAGTCAAACAAAATTGAAAATTTACATGTATATTGAGCACTGAAAAGTGCTGTTTAATTTTTTTTTTTTTAGCTTTAGGTAGTAGTAACAGTAGTAGATGCGGACTGAAGTGTAATCGGTTTAATTTTTGTATGTGGTTGGTTTTGGAAATATGTGAGTGCCATTTTAATCGAATACACCCGTTATTCAGAAAATTTTACCCGAAATATGAATGCAGCCAAGTTATCAACGAAAGAGAGAGTTGATGAAGAGAATCGATCAATATTTGAAAAGTGACGCGAGACTTGTCAAAGTCATCAATCCGATGACAGCTCCCATAAGTATAAAGCTAACATATCATGTATGTTTAAGCCATACCGAGCAGAAGGGCATAACAAAATTATAACACATTTATATGAATAGTTGATATTTATATCAACGTGTGTTATATTTTGATATATTAGTGAAAAGTAGTCTGTGCGAAGTTTCTCATTATATCAGAATTATAACAAAGTCAGTTACAATTACTATCAATTCATAAAATATGTTTAAATGAATCCAAAATATAAGTTTATCCTCTTTTTTCTGTTTTTAAGTGACGATCATTAGAGGCATCTGCATATAAATATTTAAAAAATGATAAGATTTTCGAATGATTGTCAAAGATTGTTTAAATATTAAACGGCTTATATCGCGAATTTCTTCAGTAATAACCGGTGTCTCGTATTCAGCTCTTTGGAGTTTTTCAAAAAAGATTATCTGATCTGCTGTTCTATGGGAAAAGTCATAAAAAGTCCGTTTTAATTGATCCACAGTTTTCCACAAGGCATGGAAGTTTAGGGTGTGGAGCAGCTTCATATCTTAAAATAAAATAACTTGTTAGTCTGCTGTCATTAGTGAACAAGAGGACAACATGCCCATATTGACAATTCACACAAAAATAAACCCTTTTGGAGCTGGGGAGCATTAGTAAAAGTGGTAAAACTTTCGGGAAAAGTTTTGCCTATGCTGAAAACATTCAACATTTTCATAAAGTATTTCAAACCTCCTTAGGTAAGCTTGTGCCCTATGTAAAAATTCAGTGCCAAAAATAAACATTATGTCTTTGGCACGAATGTTGTCATGAAATTTTGACGATTGATCGTAACTCGAAGGCTCCTGAAAAAAGATAGGATGTTCTCAGTCTTGTTTACCTTGAATAAACAAGATAATAAATACCGATCCGGAGCATCGTTCATCGTATCCTTCGAAGAATTCTGCATGTATATTTTTTTTTATTTTTCTGATTAGTCATCGAAAAACTCTGCCGACCGCAATCCGAAATAGATAGGCTGCCTACTGCTTCTGAACCAGATTATGAATGAAATTCCATCACCATATGAATCTCATGATTTGATGGACGATCCTCTAACAATCCATGCAGAAGACCACAAACGACGGGTACCAAGCATCGGACTCAATTGCCACATAATACAGATAAATGCGTTCCACTTGAGCCGGAAAAAGTGAAATATGTGCGAGGTAACCTTAATTTTTCATTCAGCATTACTACAGTCTTTCTCTCAGATCGGTTGTTGTAACTCCGTATTTATCGGGGATACAAACCGGCTGCCGCAAAATCTTTGCCTGATGAAGCTCCACCCTTTTTGAAACGAATTCTGGCATATTATATAAAAAAAGCCAAGATAATGACTCTTTATTAATTAAAATGACCTTCAGTTGATTAATTCCGGAAATAATAAACTTTTTTTGCAATAAATCATTTGACTAAGATTCGAAAAATGTGAAAAAGAAATGGCATAACCATTGCCGGAATATGGATTTTTTTTTATCTAATTTATAACAACGGTTGTTATAGATGTATATTTTTGAATGCGATAGATTATATCTAAATTTGTAACAATTTTGATATAATCATATCAACGTCTGTTATAATTGTGTCACCACTAGACGAATGTTTGTTATTTTATTTTTTTTTGTAGCTAATGTTTAAAACACGTTCAGTTACATTTTTTACATAGGGTTACGTCTTTCGGCAATATTGAGCATGTAATTAAAAAAAAAACAAATTCGAACGCGTTACGAAAAGTGGTCGTGTTTTGATCACTTACAACACTGTCAATAGCCGATGGATATTAATCCTAAACAAGCCAATCGATTGGAAATTTTTATACGAATCTGCTAAAATGAACGCTATTAATTTTCAACAGGTCACTAATGACAAGTATACAAATATCCAACTGTTAAAATGGTAATCAAAATAATCACCAAATGCCTGCAAAAAGCGCTTTCCCTAACACAGATTTCAAAATCGAATACCATTCGGTCTCACTGAACGGTGCTTATTCAATCACCGTGTGTGGTGGTGTCCGGTCGGTCGTCATCATCAGCAGCAGCAGCAGCAGTGTTTTCGGCGCGAGGCATTGTGGATTGTTCTCCAGTACACGGCGAAAGCTGCAGCCCACATGAGCGCCCATTCACCGAAGTAGGAGGAAGAAGCCACACCGCTACTGATCGTAATCAATAGCGCTTCGTGAGTCACTTTGCGGCATCTATACCAAGCGCGTCACCCTTGTTCCAAACAACATACAGCTCACCAGCCTCATCTATGTTGAACACCCTAATAGCTTAGCATTACTCAACTATCACGACAAAACGTTCCTAAATTTGTTTAAGAGTATTTTCTGGATATTTGTCAAGGTCTACAATCGAATGTCAGTTCCCATATGTTTAAATCTAACATACCATGTATTTTTAAGGCAACATTGGGGGTGAAATTTCAAAAAACCAAAGTCGGTCGGGACATGAAAGTGGTCTGATTTGGATCCAGAGATGATGGATTATAATTCTTAATACGCCAATTGATAAGAAATTTTTCTACGAATCTGTAAACATTAAGATTATCAATTTTCAAAAGGTCCGAAGAAGCAACCGAAAACTGATGCTGAAAAAAATCGATGTTACCAAGACAGGATCAGAATGGCTAGAGACAACACGGCTGGAATGCTGGAGAAGTGTCTTCAAGACAAGGTAGAACATTTGGCTATATCCCTTTGAAACAAAGATGTACATTGTTTGTAACGTATTAATTCGCCAAGAACATCAATTGAGGACTACTATGCCATCTCCCTTCACCAAAATGTTCACCAATCGATCCAGATGCAATGCATGAGCACCGCTATCATCTCCAAGATCATCGAGGAAATAATTCCACAGCATTTTTTCTTAACTGGCTTCCAAGCTTTCAACCAATTGGTTCTCTTCAGGACCACAAATAAAAGAGTTCAAGTATGACCTTGTACCCAAGACATATTGGCTACAATGGATTGGCATGGAGCACCTCAAAAACAGAACTCTCAAATTGCTCCGAATTTCAACCTATCGAACTTTTTCAGTGCTGACTATTTAAAAAATCAATTTAATATTTACTATACATTTGCTGCAACATCAACACTACCTTTCGTAACCTTACGTCAAAACTACGGTCGGTTCTTGGATACAACCGCTCTTCTTGATTCCCATTAAGTCTAGCGATTTCAAAAATAAGAGCTATTTCCTTTGATTTGCCTGTATCGCTAAGAGGAAAAGTTTTCATCCTGTGAACCATGTTGTGAAAAGGTGCCAGTTTGATATGTTGTATTTTTTGGTTTCTTATAGATTTTGAAATTGAACGGGGAAACACACATAAATTTGTTAAACATTTTCCTGCTGACTAATATAAACTATAAGGTAGTGAAATCATAAAAACTACTATCAAAAACATATTTGTTGATCAAACTAAAAGGAATGCCACTTTAAGTTTACCATCAATCTATGATCGAAAGATAATGGTAAATTACCCTCAACAAAATCTTTCTAGATTTGTATGGATCAATAATAATATTATCATAAAGAATCTGATGGCACTTACAAACCATGGAACCAAGATCGAATAAAAATATAATGCCCGTCATGTACACGGTACCCTTCCTCAACGGTTTTGTTCTTCCTGTTGGTATCGATTTCATTTAGTATATTGATACGGCCCTTTTCACACAAACGGCCACCATTTGAAATATTTAAAGAATTTCAAGATTATAGATTTGAAACAACTAAACCAGCTAAGCACAAAAAGAATGGTACTGACCAATCGTGGTCCTACGTCAACCTTCCGTTCGGGCCCCTAGCCACAGCCTCTTCTACTTTTTTTTTTTAAATAAATAAAACCAGTTGTTATAATTTTGTTATGCCTTTCTGATCGGGTTGGGGGTGCAATTTTAAAAACCAAAGTCGGTCGCAGCATGAAAGTGGTCTGATTTTGATCCAAAGATGATGAATTTTAATTCTTAATACGCCAATGGATAGGTAATTTTTCTACGAATCTGTTAAAGGTCACTATTGAAAATTGCTCAAATGTTGCTATGATAATTAAAATTATCATCGATTGACTTTTTGATGCAATAAAATTCTTCCCGGATTTTCTTAATAAGAGGGGATTAAAAATTGCATCAAAAAGCATAAACGTAGGTACCGTCCGGTACGCGCACGTCCGGTGATTGATGTATTTTCCCTAACAGAGATAAGAGATTCAATTTCAAGCTTTCAACCCATTGGTCCTTTTCAGGACTACAAATGACTGATAAAAGAGGTAACTTCAAGTAAGAGCTTGTATCCAAGACACATCGTCCAGGATTGGCTACATGGACACCAAAAGAGAACTTCAAAAACAGAACTCTCAAACTGCTTCCGAAATGTTTTGATTATTCTAAAAATATTGGAAAATCTATCGGAAATCTAAAACAATCGGCGTATTTTCTTCTTTTCTTAAAAAAATGTCGTGTATGAACTTTTTTCTAAGTCATCCGGGCAAAAAGTTAAACTCTAATAGTCGCAAAAATTGACCATTCGTTTTACTTTAGAGTACAACTTTGCTTCATGATGAGATATGAAACATTTTTTTTACATGTATATTTTTTCAGCAATCTAAAGAAAAACTGAATTTCACCAATATTTTTAGAACAAATCAAAACGATTTTTGGCCAGTTAAGTTCCCGTTAAATGCATTAACACAATATTTTGGTTTTGAATTCAATATAACAAAGTATCAATTCCATTCCCGTAAACCGTGGTTAACTTCAAAAGAAAAACCTTCACCAGCTCCCGTCGCTATTCCAATTGTAACAATCACAACCGAAAGCTTCACACCGTTTAATCCCTCACCACCCTAATAAAAATTGTATGGTTAATTTTCTTAACGACGTGTTCTGGGTATCATCCAAACCATTTGTGGAATAGTTCAATGATTTGGGTTATCGTTCGTTTATGGTTATTTTTTATTAGGGCAGCGCGCAATGCTCTCGCTCAACACATTCAACACCACCGCCAACGGCCACGAAACCGGGTGTAGCTTTACACTCTTCGCACCCACTTTAACCACCCCCTCCCGTAGCCCACCCTGTCTCCTTTCCCAACGCTCGGCTCGGTCTGCCCAGCTCACCACCAACCAAAAGGCTGCCAAGCTGCTTCCATAAACAGAACATCACCCTCCTGCCACCCCCTCCTCCTTCATCGTCGATGCAAGACCACGTAAACTCAGTGGGTGCGACCAATTTCCCAGCGCGCCATCTCGCTCGCTTCCACCTCGAGCCGGAGCAGGACAGCCATAGCACCGTGCAGCCTATCATCGCGTTTCTCCTGTATGTTTCTACGCTTTTACACCTGAGAACCCGTCCCCGATTGAACGATGCTGCTGCTGCTGCTGTTGCTCAGGTAGCTTGGTAGTTGTGGGCTCTCCGCAAGCTCAACGGGTGCTTGATTTTGCTCAACGCTTTCGTGCTTCTCGTTTCCTGCCTGCGTTCAGTCTGATACTGGTATCCAAGAGAGTTGTTACGCGCCGTACCTCTATCTGAACCGAACAGCACAACCACCCGTCCGAGTGCCGTCGTTGTTGTCGTTATTGTTGTGGTTGTCGTTGGCTGATTGCAAGATGTTCCGCGGGTCAACCGGTGCTCGTACGAGAAATTGTGATTGCTTTCGTTGTAGTGACTGTTTCCGCGATCACCGATCTACGATGGGACCTTCCGTAGTTCAGTAGAATTTCGGGTGCACGTGTTGATTTGGTGAAGAACCCTCTGTGAGCAGTGAAATATTGCGCGATTCGGTGATCTACAAGCAGGTCTGAAGACCCTCGGAAGGTTGTGTATGGAAAGAAATGCTGGAAGCTGGAAGATCAAGTGAGAAGCACCATACAGAGTGAAATGAGAAAAAAAGAAGTGATCGAATTAATCAAATTCTGGATCGAGTGGGAATTTTCCAGCGGTAATTAACGCCCAAGAAACGCCCAATACAGCAACTTGCGCTCGAGGATCGACCGACCTCGAGTTAATTAACGAGCAGCCTGTAAAGGTGGATCATACCGTAAAGGAAAGAGAGAAGAACCCATCGGAAGTGTCAGCTCCATTTGTCTCTGATCAACTTTTATAATTAATTAATTAGCTCCAATATAGGTGACAGAAGTGAGTGTTCCTTTAGGTGGGAAGCTGGTTTAGCGACAACCGTGTGCTGTGTGTGTGCCAATTAAACTCACATTAGCCTCTCTGCCGATGCCCGCACGGTGACAAGTGACAAGTGGTTGATGCGGGTTGTCAGAAGTTGTACAGTGCTCATAAAGTGCAGTTAGGTGTGACCTTGAACACAATTCGAACGCAAACAAAAAAAAAACAAGAAGCAGCACGATCATCAGAACGTTCCAGAGGTTCCTCAACGGGTACCCGTCGACGTGTTGTCCGCCGCGCGTGTCCATATGATGTTGATTGGATCGGCGATCGGGAGTGAGTTCGCACAGCTGCCGACCAGTGGAGCCGCCCCGTGGAGCATGGAACCACCACCGAGGGCACCCGGGGGTCTGCCCGGTCAGCAGCCCGGTCCGCCGCCGCCACCGCCGTCGATGCAGCTATCGCCTACCGGTAAGTTGCTGCGTTTCGGTTGTTTGTTTTAGGTTTGGCCGTGCCGACGGGATTGCCCACGTTCTGCTCGCCGCCCCAGGAGGCATAATTGAAGATATGTGTTTTCTAGCGGTATAAAGCGGGAACCGGTAGCGGCACTCGCGGGGTTTTTGATTGTTTTGCTAATCCCAGTACGTACGCAGATAATGGCGGCCCTTGGATGAGCTTCTATATCTATAATGATCGACCGCTGCGATTCGATTCGGTAGCGGTGTGGATGCTTTTGTAAGTGGCGCAGGGGTCCAGCGCGAGGGCAATTATGCGAGAATTTGTTTGTTAATGAAGAATGGTCTTGGGTCTTGGGGGCTTACGTATTGAATTGCTTTTGCACATAACCGAGGAATGTTCGATTCGATTGCAGAATTTGCAATGTTTCACCCCGCATGACCAGTTTCATTAATGTGGTCGTCGGAAGGTTTTCTAAATAATTTTGTAATTTTTCAATTTGCTAAATTTTCGAACAAATAATCCTGAAGTTAGAAAATCATCTCGTCAATGTTTTATGCGAAAATATTCATTCTGGAAAAAACTTGCTTTTACGCTCCATTGTCCATTGGAAGAACTGCCGTTACATTACATTACATTTTTTTTAAAAGAAAGTACATCGATATAATGTAACTGTCACTTTTGACTTCCATCGCCGATTTCTCGCAAACGATCATTCAATCAAGCAAAGTATTGATTCCATCGGAAAGTCGAGACAAACCTCCATCTACACTGGTAGTGTTGATTTATATGATTGAATTGTTATTTGAGAGATATCGATGAGACGGTCAAAAGTGACAGTTACGTTATATCGAGGTTTTTTCGTATGCTTTTAGCAGATGAAAGATTAGTTTCACAGAGTGAAACTCTAATTTTTTTAATTTGGGTGAAATGTCAACAAGTAGTGATTTATCTATAATTAGTTGATGTTCACCGTCAACGTCGATTACGACTTTTATGCAAAGATTAAACTCTCATTGGTTCAACAATTTTAACGTTCCTATGGTCAGCCTTGAAAATGCTCATTTCAGCTAAAATGCTACTATGATAATATTTGTTATATGTAAGATGCAAGAAGAAGAGGTAAAGTTTGTGTATGACATATACAACCTGTAAATTTCGCTTCAAGAGTGTCACGATAAGCAATCACCTATAACGAAGAGTACTCACTCATCGTGATAACTACATCGTGATAATTACAGCTAAAATAGCTAACTGTGGTACAAAAAGGATAATTTCGCTTGCTTTGAACTAACTTCCATTTAGCCACTTCACGCCAATATCAAATGCAATTTAACACCATGGAATCAGAGTTCACCTGCACCTCTTGATAGTTAATATCAGGATGTTTACTACCTTAAAAAACCTGTACAAACCTGGAATTATGAAAGAATTTTGAAATTCTCATGTCAATTGTCAAGCAATTCTAAAAAATATGAATAGAATATATTGAACTATGAACACAATAATTTTTTAGTGGATTTACCTTCAGTAACAACATACGTTCTGAAATTTGAGTGGTGAAAAGGAGAAAATACCTTATGGATACCAAATTCAGGAATGAAAATATCATAACTGGCAACCTAAATATGGTATTGACGAGGCTGACATAAGAGATAAAATACCAAAAATAATACCTCAAAAATGGAAAACGAATAACAAACTAATAATTAATTAAGTTATTATAATAACTGACGATAACAACAGCTTTTTTATGCCAGAATACCATAACTTGCTATTTGAAAGGTCTTCTAATACCAATACAATAATTCTTTAAAGTGTTACTGTCTAAAAACTGAAAGATCACATTTTGTTATTTTGATATTTATTTGATATTTTACAAAATAGTTCGATAACTGAATAGTATCAAAACAAAGTTTTATACCACAAGCATACCAAAATAAGGTATCATAACACATTAAGATATTCATATGTTATCGGTTAGTTATCGGTTCCTGATCGGGTAGACACGTATAATTCCTATAAATTCTACACTTAGAACATTTTTTAAAGCCCTGAACCTATTGAAAACAGAGATGGAGCAATTTTCAAGAATCTGGAACGAACATTAAAATTCAAGACATTAGATATTCAATCTATTAATAATTTTGCCGAGCTTCTTAACGGAATTCCTTTATGAAGAACTTTTGAGTGTGTTGATTTATTTCCTTTTAATTCCGTTGTAACCGCTTATCTTTTGATAGATACGCATATTTCATCTACATCTTGCAGACTTCATCAGTACCAAGTGGTGTTGAGTACTTGGCACTGAAGAAGTCTGCAAGTAGTAGACGAAATACGCGTATCTGTCAAAAGATAAGCAATTATAACGGAATTTAAAGGAAATAAATCCACACACTCAAAAGCTCTTAATTAGATATTGTTAAAGAACCAAATTCAAACATAGGAGCTTGCAAAAGTTTTGCAGCTTACACACTAAGACTATTTCACAGTTTTCTGTGAAATTTTACTGAAATCTCAACAACTGAACGTTTGGTAAACAGTTCGACAGTCGAATCACTTTTTTCCTTGGTTTGTTGGTTTGAGTACCAATGCTACCGACGCTCACAATTAGACCCTACCGATCGACCCATCGTTGGACCGGAGACCAACGGCTTCACTTCCCGTCCGAAGGAATGTGTGATCAGAGATTTTATGTCTCACAAAATCCCGACGGCACCTTCTGGGATTATACCCAGGCCCTTTGGAGTGAGAGGCAGTCAAGCTTACAACTACACCACTACAATCATGAGTAAGATTCAATGTAATCAACAGAATGCTTAGAACGGTTCAAACGTAATTGAAAGGAGAATTCCAAGAGATTTTTGACTGAAATTGCAATGTAATTTTGAGGAGAATTTTAACCCTTATAGGGTAGAGCACTACTTCGTCGTAATCGCCCATTTCCGTTCTATCGAGCAGAAATCATCATCAAAAATACGCTTATTTCGATGCGTTAGCTCATTAGCTACCAGAGCAAAGTTAGAGATCAAATTGAAATCAGAATTTGCTGTTATAATGTAACTTTTTTTTAACGGTTAACACAGCAAAAATGAGAGCAACATTTTACACTGTTGAATCAAACGAAAAACTAATCCTGCTTTCAATGAAATCAATGTGATTACTGATTTTGCATTCATAATGTTTAACTGCCTACGGGCTTGGCTTGAATGGTTAGCATCCATGCTTTTCACGCTGAAAGACTTGATCTCAAATCTCACCTCGGTTTAGTCACGAATGACCTAAAATGTGTTAAACAATAAACAATAATCGTTAGTTCAACGACAGATGAACTTAAATCAAATTTTAAACAAGAAATTAACAGCAATTGAAGTCTTGCGAAGATAACAAATCAACTCTCCCATTTTCTCATACTGCCGCTCAAAGGATAGATAGATAGATAGCAAAGATTACATCCTCAGAAGAAGGGTTTGAGTATTTGCTCATTTTTCTATGCACCTTCACTCAAGCGCAGCGCTATTGTATCTGTCGCTTGGATTCTGGCAAAGTTGCCAGTCTTCTTGATATGATGTCTTTGCTATCAGGCTCTTCATCTTTGTTTAATTTGTTATTCTAATTTACGTATTCACGTTCTTCTACTAGTCTACAGAATACCCCTTGGGGGGTGTGTTATGCTTGAATTGAAAAAAAGTGATAACCTACCTAACTACGAGTATAACTTAGCCTAACGTGCTAGATCACGTATGATCTGATGAGTTGATCTCAGGCAGGTGTCTCTGAACCTTTCCAGGATAAAAACTCTCCGTTCTTCTAATGTCTGAATTCCAGCCAGCAGGTCGATCTCAGAATTTCTAGTTCGTGGGGGTCTGTTTAGAATCATCCTAACAATATTGTTCTGGATCCTTTGGAGTTTAAGGTGATGGCATTTGGCGCAACTCTCCCAGATTGGCATACCGTACTCGATTACGGGAAGGATGATTTGTTTGTAGACAACAAGGTTATTTTTGTATATGTCGCTTGGATTCTGGCACAGTTGCCAGTCTTCTTGATTTGTTGTCTTAGCTTTAAGTTCAGTTGCTTTGATTTAAGATGTCTTGACTGCATAATCAAAGCACAATATGAAATCAGACTTATGTCGCGACAATTGTAATCAAAATTAATTTTCATTATGATAGGAACTGCAAACTTTAATATCGATTTGCTTTCATTTTGTTAACCGACTTTGCTCGGATAGCGCATTGTATGAGCATTTACACTCATTGTTCTCAATGCAAAAGAAGTCCTCATAGCGAATCAATTTCTTCTGTCTTCATTTGTAGAACAATGAAAAACCTAGAAAAACCAATAGCATTTCAATGAGATAGGACGGAATTGAAACTCGTAGGACGAATTTGCACTCCTTGATTGTTATATTTCTTACGATATGTCAATAATTTGTCACTCTTTATCAAATTCAAAGGTACGTAGAGAAAAGCAAATGAATTTAGAAGTAATCGAAAGTAGAATCACTTACTTTTTGGAGTTCATATCCTATCTAAAAAGAGAGGTTAAATGTGACTTATGCTTAGTAGGACGGAAATTAGATTCAAAACCCTATGCGTGGGGATTTTTTTGTGTTTTTCTACACCGTGTTTTTCAAATGAGAGGCAGGTATCTGGGTACCCGGTCGCGCATATTACAGTTAAGGATTTGTTTTGTTTTTCCTCTGTTCGGGACCTAACAACACTGCGACCACTAATTTGATCTATTGAAGTATATCCCGTGTCCTTAGTTTAGTCTTAACCACTTCAAACCTAGGGAACAGCGAATAGAAGATTAGGAATCACATAAATGAAGACTAACTAACTCATTTTTTCCTTGTTTCAAGATCATCCTCGGTGGACAAAGCCGAGTCTTGTCACTATCAACAAGGCATACAAAGTAACAAGGACTAAGATGTGTTCCTTTGACTACAAAACAATTCTGTTCTCCTAGTTTAAAGTAGTGACGACTAATAATCGGTGGTAGATCTTACATCCCGTAACGTACCACGAAAAGGTGATCTACCCACGTTACGGGGAAGAGATTTGTAAGGAGAACTCCAATTTTCTTGTGAGCAGAATACCAAGGGTAGAAGTAGAATTCCAAGGGAATTCTAAAGAAAGTCTCTAGGAAATTTCCAACCGAAGGGGTGACTCTGTCTAATATGCTGGAATTTTATTACTTTGATGTTGTTAGATGCGCGCACGCTCTGTAGATATAAAGAGGATTGACGAAGATTTTAAAGATTTCTTGCGAAAAGGTGGAAAGCGACGCGAGTAGATGGATTTCGATTTTTCGCTAGTGTGAAATTTTTCGACCATCACAAATTAATTTTTTTTTTTTTTTTTTTTTTTTTTTTTATTATTATAGTCACTTTAACGCTCTTGGGTCATTCGTGACTTGTCCGGAGGTGAGATTTGAACTCGTGACTTTGGCGTGAGAGGTATGGATGCTAACCACTACGCCGGGGTCGATGTGTGGCACCCTCAGTTTGCAACGAATTTTGGAGGTAAATTTTAGGAAATCTGAGGAACATTTCATTGAATTTATGGAGCTACTATAAGTGAATTTTGTGTTGCATATAGAGGGTGTCCCACATCAAATTGCCTCACGGAAAAAAAAACTCTGTAGAAAATTACCTAGTTTACCGATCCTTTTTAAACATTCAGACAATACAATATAACCTATTAGCAAGCTTTTGGAATATTTATATCATTCAACTTCAATATCATGCGGGGCGTCATTTAACCACCGAAATGAGAACTAGCGGTGGAGATGCTCTTAGGAGTATTGAGATAAACTCGAAGGTAAAAGCATATTTCATCAATTTTGGAACACTGAATTGCGATTACGTTATAGCAATAGCCCCTTCATAGCACCCCTCGGTGGGACTTTGCATGAGACCGAGCTGTCAATTTGTTAGCTTAGTGTCAAACGTTGAAGTTAAGTAAAGTTTTTTGGTGAAAGTCTACGCGGAAAAATATATAGTTGAATCAAAAATATTATGATTAAGATATGATAATATGATAGTTTTTTACCACCCATTGTAGCATGGAAACTAAGTCCGACAGCAATGGGCTCTCTTCTTCGCCTATACGCATCTACGGAACAACAAAGAATCCTCTTCCAGCAACTTGATCAGCCAATTGGTCAAAAAGACAAGTCCCCAAACAGGAAGATGCCCCAATGAGTGGGAAGAAGAGCCCGCCCTTAATCCACGAAATGTTATCAACAGGGAGTTGGCATTCCCACTCTCCCCGTCCAAATCGCTTCAATTGGGTGCCCTGTTGGACCGTCCCTTCCCTTTCATATTTGTATTTCAATATATATACGAGTTGATTGTTATGGTTATTTTCAATAATACTATCATTTCGATGAAGATCGTGCTACTTATTTTACCTTTTTTGTGATACTCATCATCACAGAATCCAACCTTGAATCGTAGCACAGGTCTATCAACAATACACTCGTTTCGAGAAGGGGCTCATGGTTATCTTCTTCTTCTTCAGGTTCAGGTTCATCACCCGGAATGAAGGCACGGTGCGGTTAGTAATATCAAATAGTGTTACATGCAAACGAAAATGAAATACAACCAGCATTAGTTTTTTAAAGTAATAGTCATCTGAATACCCAACTAACCATATCTCAGTGACATTGTCACACTCTGAACCTACATTGAAAGTTATTTTGTGATTATATGGTTACTTTGGTACTCACATGAAATGTTGTGCAAGTTCAACAACGCCCAACTATGGACAGCTCAATGTTATCGCCATTTACTCTTTGAATCAGCGTACACCAACATGATAATCTTCTAAGAAACACCTAAGAATGTTGCTGAAAAATGCAGTCTTAACTGATGGTACATTATACACATCAAACTGTCCAATATTGGACCCTGCCAACACACGGTGCCTGCACGGTAATTTGGGCCGTCAGAATGGTTCATCGGTTGCGAAGTGAAGTGCTTCTCAAACTGAAGCGATACATTTCCAAAATTTTTAACGTTATCCTAACTGCAAGGGGTAATCAACTCTGCACACTGTGCCGAAATATAGCATGGCACACTGTTCGGCACGTTAAGAAACACTAGACTGCCAGCGAAAATGGTAATTTTTAATTTCGCTAACAAACCATATACAAAATGTTTATTGCCTCGAAAAATGACCCTATGCAAAATTTGAGCTCAATCGGACATGATTTAGGGGTGGCGCAAACGCGTCAAAGTTTGACTTTTTTCACTCTCGAAAATCTCCATGGTACATGAAATTTCGGAAATCAAAAAATTTTTTTGATGCCAAATGTCTTAAAAATGCATGAAACGTCGAGATTTAGTGTTATCTCGACAAAAAAAAAATTATGTACGGGGGGTCCATGATTTAGGGGTGGCGAAAACGCGTCAAAGTTTGACTCCCAAGGCCCCCGGCGATTGAGCACAAATTTTGCATAGGGTCATTTTTCGAGGTAATAAACATTTTGTATATGGTTTGTTAGCAAAATTTGATGGTCAAATTTGTCCCATACATTCATTGGATGTTTGGCAAAAATGTATATGTGAAACACATGAATAAAATAATTGATTTTCGTTTCGTGTGGGCTATCAGATCCGGATTTGTTCAAAAAATCCAGATTAGTATGAAGAGTGACTTTGAACGTCCATTTCTCTTGAATGACCAAACACCCATGGAATCTGACTACACCAGCGCATAGAACAAATATTTCTCTGTCAGATGGTTTAGTTAGTGTGAGTGAGTGTGTTGTCATTCGTAAGAAACCGACGATCCTAGTCATTGTTTATGTTTCGAGTTAGAGCCTTCTGACATGTTTCCCCTGATATCTTTTACTACATAATTAAAATCACGTATGAAAGGACGATGATACGTTGTTACGTTGTAAATGCAAATTTATGAGAATCGCATATTTTGAAATTAAATAATCAAGGTAATAGGATATTCAGGAGATTTAATATATATGGGTCATTCTAGCTCAAGTGGGTACACCACCTGTGGTCGATGTCACCGATTTGAGCCAAACTTGGCCAAAACGCTTATTTTGGAATTTTGAACAAACGCCTTTTTTGATTTTGCTCTAAAGTGCCTAGATCCTTCTGGGCAACAACCCTGGATTTTCGAGATGTTTAAGAATTTCAACCTTCAGAAGAGATTACTCCACAACCAAATAAGCTATTCGCGATCCCAATTTGAAGGTTTTTTTAAATTTTAGTTTCTATAGGAGTACCCACATTTTGTTTTTGTTATAGTCACAACAGTAAGCAGGCTGATTACCGGTAGGTATCCAAATTGTCAAATTATGGCCTATTTTCACCATGGGCGGGATTTTTTATTTCCTAATATTTTGGGCTCAAATTTTCACCACACTTTGGAAAACTCTTCTACTTTATGTGTTTCCTAGGGCAAATGGTTTGGACAAATAGTTTTTGAGATATGACCAGATGAGTGAGTGGTTGTTTTAAGCTTTTCTCGTGAAAATCAATGCTATTTAACATATTTTTATTTTTTCTTTTCATTTATAACAATCTGCATTAAAAAAATACCTTCAAGTTGACGTTCTAAGATCGCGAATAGCTTATTGGGTTGTGGAGTAATCTCTTCTGAAAGTTGAAATTTTTAAAAATCTTGAAGATCCAGGGTTGTATTCCAGAAGGATCTAGGTACTTTAGAGCAAAATCAAAAAAAGGCATTTGTTCAGAATTCCAAAATAAGCGTTTTGGCCAAGTTTGGCTCAAATCGGTGACATCGACCACAGCTTTTTTAAATTCTGTACCCACTTGAGCTGGAATGACCCATATATCATTTTCTTTTTTATAGTCGCTTCAACACTTTTAGGTTATTCGTGACTGGGGAAAAATATAGATGTGCCCTTAAACGTGAAACGAGTTCATGCGAAGCACTATACACCAAGACGGACTCCTTGCAATATATTAGCTTTCAATTTTTGTTTTCTATCGATATCCATTTATTTTCTTAAAACCCGATATTACTGGTTTTACCGGTACTGATGCTGTTAGTATTTATGAATTGGTATTCAGACGTTTAGAGTTTTCAGCGATGTTTTTCTGCTTCAAAAGTCCCTTCTTTTGGTGGTTGTGTGCAATATAGAGTGGTCATCCAATTAAATTATATTCAATAACTAACCTTTTTATTTTTGAAAATGAAGACAAAGTTGTAGCTGAGTTAATTTTAGGCCACTTTGTCGAATAAACAATTAAAACAGAATACCATACTGTATTGGAAATAACATCGAAATGGAAAGCATCAAAATCGTGATTTATTTGAATAACGCTACGTACCGTCGGCCAAGAATAGTTCGCAAATTTTCAATTCAATTGCTTCATTTCTAATTTTAAATTACAGTGAGATTCAGAATAACTTATTTATTATTTATTTATTCGTCAATCAATCAAATCGTAGACTACATATTAACATTAGGACTTATGTTCTATGACTTCGCAGGGTTCTGATATATATTTTTAATTATGTTGAAGGCATATTTAGGTCAATCATTTTACAATGATGATTATAAACAGTCATCATCTGATTTACTGGTGCAAATTTAACGTAATTGGTCCGATGGCGATCTACTGCGAACAACTGTCGATTGCGTAATTGTCGGGAAGGTGCATACACATTTAACCTTGTCTGTCACCAATTTGACAAATATGCAATTCTCGATGGGTGAAATTGGTAGATGTTCAAGTATTTTTGTTTTAAAGTGTGTACAAATATCAGCTTGTACTAATAGCTTTCGATTTTCATCAGGCATGGCCGTGAAATTGGAGCATGTCATAAATCTTTAAAAAATCGTGTTTTATCTTTAGGAATCTGTAATCTCTTCGGAAGAATGAAACATTTATTTTTCGCAACATTATAGAGGTAAAAAGGAACCATGCATGAACAATCCATTCAATATCAGAGCTTAGACGCATCGCCAGGATTTCAACAGTGCTGGAACTAAAAAAATTATTCCAGCTGTGATTCATTTTCGTGACAAAATTGGAATTAAAGTATGATAAGTTGAAGGTTGAAAATGTAGTAGGTCTGGAATATACTGATATCAAAAAAAATCATGCAAGCGTTCGATCGTTATGCCCGTTTTTAAAAGTAACAGTTATTCCGAATCACTCAGTAACAACTATACTCAAAAGCGGCGCCGGTGGTGTAGTGGTAAGCGTGATTACCTCTCACCCCAGCAGGCCTGAGTTCAATCCCAGTCGGCACCGCTGGGATGTTCTGAGGCATAACATCTCTGATCACGCCTTTCTTCGGAAGGGAAGTAAAGCCGTTGGTCCCCGGTTCATGAGTTGATGGGTCGAGAGGTAGAGTCCAGGTGTGGGAGCTGCCTTCCTGGCGTCGGTAGCATTGGTGCTCAGTACGGAAAACAAGATCGACGGAAAACAAACTATACACAAAAAACCATCAAGCCCACTAATCACCCTCTTTGCAATATAAGGTTAATAGAGGGTTTCTTAAAAAAAAAATTCTCCCTTAGCTGAGTCGGTAACGACTTAGCTTTAATGGAAGACCATGCTCATTAGACTGATGTGAAATTTGGAATTTTCACTCCATAGTGTTCACACGGTTTCGAATCGGGTCCTGATTAGCCTCCGAAAGTTTAAACTCATTTGATAAGAAACTGACTTGGCACAAACCATTTGAAGTTTGTATGGAAATTACTATGGAAAAAAACTGTTTGTTCATTGTCTTCTAGCCTGTTTACATATTGTACTGTTAACAAATTCTATTGCTATTCTTATGGGATTTTTTATCAGCTACAACTTTGCACAAAATCATTTTTCAGTCAAACGTCAAATTAATAAGTTATTAATTGTTTAAGAGATTGATAATCTATGGCAAGATTAAGCAACTGTATTGTGGGCAACACTGTATTCTGCAGTGTGACATAGTAGTCATGATTTTTGTCCTCTATTTTACGCGCCATAAACACCAATGTTGCCTGCTGAACAATTGATTGAGCATAAGCATAAGACATCAGTGACTTGAATCATTAATAATTTTTGTTCCTTACATTTGATCGAAAAGTGGTCTTGAACAAAGTTGTAGCTGAAAAAATTGTCACCAGACTCAGCTATGATTTTCTAAAGTAAAGTGAACTGGGTAATTTTGAGAAAGATATGAACGGAAATTATGGTCTCTCCATAGTAATTCCCATATTAACTTCAAATGGCTTGTGCCAAGTCAGTTTCTAACTAAATGAGCTCAAATTTTGGTAGGCTAATCAGGGCCCAATTTGGAACCGTTTGAGCACTATGGAGCGAAAATTTCAAATTTTTCATCAGTCTAAAGACTATGTTCATGCTGGGTTTGATTCCCAGTCCGGTTAAGGCTTTTTTCAGGTTCAACATTTTCTTGACTTCCCTGGGTACAGAGTTTCACTGTACTTGCCACATAATTATACTAATGCAAAAACGATACTGGCTTAGAAAGCTCCTAATGAACAACTGTGGATGTGCCCAGAGAACATTTAGTTGAGAGCCGGCGCAAAGTCCCACACAGCAAAAAAATAATTTTGATATCACATCAAAGTGGATGCACTACAATCATGTCGAAAATTTCATGTAATTTTTATGACCACATAAATAAACAAATGCAGTAAAAGCAGCGTAATGTCAGTTCATGCATTGTATTAATGATAATTGTGTCCTTTTTAGCAAGTAATATTACACCATATTTTCGACATGATTGTAGTGCATCCACTTTGACGTGATATTAAAATTATTTTTTTGCTGTGCAGTAGGGACACGTAATAAAGCCAATGAAAACGAAGGGCTTCTAAACTTAATTTTGGTCGCATATCAGCCATATATTGCGAAAAGGGCAAGCCCGCTATGTTGACTACTTGGTTATTACATAAAGCCAGAGTCGTACTAGGGGTTTTTGTTTAGACATGAACTCTCATTTTCTCGCCCTCCCTGCTCTTTCATTTTAAGCAAATAATTTAGTTTTCTATCACACAGCTCGCTATATACTAAAAATAGCCTCCGTGTGGCGGCACCTTTATTAATTGTTATTAGTAGGCCCCGGTGTAGTGGTTAACTTTCATACCTCCCACGCCAAAGCCACGAGTTTAAATCTCATCCCCGGACAAGTCTTGAATGACCCAAGAGTGTTAAAGTGACTCTAATAAAAAAAATATAAGTGTTGTTTTTGATTCAGTGGATGGAAATCTAAAGGTACCGCCACACGGAGGCTATTTCTAGTATATAGCGAGCTATGTGATAGAAAACTATATTATAGCCCATAGGAACACCTAAACTATGACGTTATAGCTCATAGTTATAGTTTAGAGCTAAAACATAGAGCCAAATTCATTGTTGTGTTTACACTCTAGCGATAGTTTCTATATCATAGTTGCAAGCTATAAACTATTCCATCAAGCCGGAATAGTTCATATTTTATTGGTCATAGTTTTTTGACAGCAGTCTGTGCGCGGCGCTTTTATTTTAGTTTTAGAAACCACTCATAGACATCTTATCAAAATGAATTCGGAGTTGTGTTCGGAATATGGACTCTGGAGACTATGGGATGCTCCACCGGAAGATCCGGAACATCCGTAAAAGTGGTCAATTAATGAAATTGATCCTAGAGCTCCACTGTTTTTTTCGAAACCACTAATAGACGTTTTATGACAACAAATTCGGAGTTTTGACCAGACAATGGATGCTGGGGACCACTTATAGATCCGGAACATTCCTAAAAGTGGTCAATTAATGAAACTGATCCTAGAGTTATGCAGTTTTTTTTAAACCACTCATAAAATAATATGAATAATAACTCAATAAGACGGTATTTTTAAATGGCTTATTGATTCAATTTTGATGTGATGAATTAAAACTATAAACATTAAATATAGTCCCAAACTCAAAAGACAGGTAGCCGGCGCCGGTGGTGTAGTGGTAAGCGTGACTGCTTTCTAACACCCCAATGGGTCTGGGTTCAATCCCAGCTGAGGTCGGTGGGATTTTTCTGAGGCATAAAAATCTCTGGTCACGTCTTCCTTCGGAAGGGAAGTAATGCCGTTGGTCCCGGCCCATGTGTGTTCAATGGGTGCGATATCCTACGCAGGTGTGGAAGCTGCCTTCCTGCACATTCGATTGCCGTCAATGGATGGCAATCGATGTCCGTCGGTGATTGGCACTAGATTGCGGAACAGAGACCGACGTTAAATAAAGGAAAAAAGTCAAAAGAAAGGTATCTAAGAAGTCAAGAGAAAAAAATTCAAGAATTCCAAAGAATAATATTCAAAACTTTCGTTAAAAGCACTTAGAAGTTATTAAACACTTAAATACCACCTAGAAATCATCCGCGATGATAAATTGAAAAATGATGTCTATGAGCAGTTCTAAAAACCCATAGAGTTTTCTTGAACGATCCACAATTTTTATCCATGCAAATCAACGAATGATGGAACTAATGATGGGACGAATGATGGGACGCCTCGTGAAGGTTCTACTTGGCTTCGGAACAGCTTCTCAGCGGCAAATAATAGGGACTGAGGAACTAGAAATTGTCGCCTGGGCCTGGTTATGGTCAGATCTGCAACCGATTAAAGATAAAAAAAAAACTCTACGGAAAAACAAACGTCAGGTTCGAACACACGCACAGCCTACTCCCAAAGTTTTCCGATGTCATCAACCGCGTATGATGCAGAGAAAATTGCAATCAATGTTATCTCGGTCAATTTTTGAATATCGTGAACCCCCGTTAAGGTGTTTCGCTGTGAGATCCTTATTCTAGTATTCACTTCTAAACTTCAAGTGCACAAATATCCAGAACACGTACCACAATGAGACTGTTACCAACCGGTCCGCACTCGTGTTTATTTCAGTTACCATGGGGACGTAATTTGTGATTAGCCCCGGTCCCTTTCAAATTGTTTAATTATTTATGTACGGCCTTTAATTTGAAATGACGTTTTACATTCATCTAGTGATGGCCGATTTTCATTCGAATAATCGATTAATCAATTAACGAACCGAAAAGTAAAATATTTGTAATCGGTTATATAATGCTAACTTCTCCAGAGGATCATCAGTGTTCAGATTAAAAATGGTCAGATTACCGGGGGTCCACGGTAGTTCCTATGTCCATTTGTTCATCAAATAATCAATTAACTTGATTCGTTTTCTACCATGACCACAGTGGAGTTTTTGAAATAATGAAATGTTTAATCATTAATTTGATCTTTGAACTTTTGATGGTGTGCATCAATTTTGAAAATCCACCGCTCAGTTCACGATAGAAAGCGAATCAAGCTAATTGATTATTTGATCGACAATTCGACTATTCAAAAAGGACTCCAGTTATCTTTGTTGCTTGCCGTTACTGATCACCCATTATTATTCGGATCGTTTGTCGCATGTCATATTGTAATGATATTTTTGATTCTCTGATGCAGACCATGCAGCTCCATTATGTTCACGGAAGAAGATGATGCTCTATTTTATGCAGGATGAGGCTTCACTGTTTCTCCGCCACATTTAGAATATTGGAGTTATCTTACATGTAGAGTTATTCTACATACTTTCAGTCTTTATTAAACTCCTCTGGCTAAAGTCACAATGTCTGGAAAAGTTCCCCTCCTCCACCACCCAATCTGCCAGTCAAAATCAACCAACAGGGGAAAACCACTGCGGGGCGAAAAATCTTAGCCCAACAAACAACAATCAAATCTGGAACATTATTATTACTGGATGTCCATTTTCTAGTCACAACTCCGAGTTCATTCTGAAGAGAAGTATATTATCTTCCAGTGGAGCGTCTATGATGTTCCAGAGGAGCATTCATGGTCTTCAGGGCTTATTTTCCGATCATAACTCCGAATTCATAATAATAAGACGTCTATGAGAGTTTTCGAATCATACGGAGTTGTTGGACCAGTTTCATGAATTGACCACTTCGGATCTTTCGGAAGACCATCTACTGCACGAGTACCAAAGCCGTATTTAGGAAGACAAAAATGTTTGCGCTCAAACCGTCAGTTTTAGGTATATAGAGTCTTGGGGAAAGTTGCTTCGTATTTTTTAGCCGATCTTTATATGTTAGTAAAATAAGGGTGGTCGACAAAATTGGTGAATTGAATATACAAGCTTTTTTTTATTATTTGAGATTTATTATTTTGATTATTTGATGATGCAATCAGAAAGATTGCATTTTTGGATAAATTTGGTTGTCATATCCTCAATTTTGGAATCTACTTTGGGAATTTCTGCCTCTTGATGGAGGTCTGCTATTCTTGTGTCGAATTGGCGATCTAGGATCATCCTCAACACTTTAGTCTGAGCGCACGATTCCCACACCCGGGCGGCATAGAAGATCGCGGGGGCTATGATCTGTTTGTAGACAGCCAGTTTGTTTTGCCTTGAGAGGCGGGATCTGCGGCAAATGAGCGGATACAAACACCTAACCAAGGCGGAGCACTTAACTAGGGTTTTCTCTATGTGCGAGCGGAACAGGAGTTTCTCATCGAACAACATCCCGAGATAAGTAACATCAGCGGACCACTCGACCCTTGTACCATCCATTATTACGGTACAGGAGTGAGACGGTTTAAGTTTTCGCGATTGTCTGTGAAGGAACATCGCTTGCATTTTTGTTTCAGACACCACATTTATATCTCTTATGGCTCATGAGTTATGATTTTTTTAAACTAGCAGGTTAGGGTGGCCCCTAAAAACAGATTTAGTTGAATAACTTTTCAAACGTTCATTTCTCGGTAAAACGTTGTTTTGGACACATTTAGAATTTTGAAATGTCAATATCTCTTAAAGGAACAAACCAGTTTCCAAACTTTGGATTTCATTTGAAAGATCGTGTTTTTCTTCATTTTTGCGAGAGCGTTTTTTGTTTAACAAAATACTTTAAACAAAAAACGCTCTCACCGTTTTTTTTTTCACCAAAAATGAAGAAAAACACGATCTTTTAAATGATATCCAAAGTTTGGAAACCGGTTTGCTTTAAATTCAATTTTTTTTTTTACCAAAAACTAACCATAACGTTTAAAATAAAGGAGATATTAACTTAGTTGCTTCAGCAAAAATATGCGTCATAAAAAGTTCTGAAAGTATTCAAAACAAAGTTTCTACGATAAATGAACTTATAAAATTATATTTAAATAAAGCCGATTTTCTAGGGGCCACCCTAACCTGCTTCTTTAAAATAATCAAAATAACGAACCATAAGAGATAAAAAATTGATATCTTAAGCAAAATTGATTAAAATTGATTATTATACAAATTTTTAGAACACTGCAAATATTGAAAAAAAAATTAAATTTTCAATTCACCAATTTTATGGACCACCCTAATTTCACTAACATAAAAAGATTGGCCAAAAAATACGAAGAAACTTTTCACAATACTCCATATATCTAAAAGTGATGGTTTGGGTGCAAATATGTTTGTCTTCCTAAATACGGCTTGGGGACCTTTGTGCACTGATCCCCAGGATAAAATTTCTGGTCATAACTCCAAATTGATTCTGATAAGATGGTTTTGAAAAAAAAAACGGACCATCTCCTGGTCCCAAGGGTCCATTTCCCGGTCACAACTCCCATTTTATTCTATGAGTGATTTCGAACGATCAGAAGAGCTCTAGGGTCAGTTTCATGAGTTAACCTCTTTAAGGGATGATTTTGATCCTCTGGAAGGCCATTTCGTGGACCCAAGAGTCTATTTTCCGATCACAACTTCGAATTCATATTAATAAGATGTCAATAAATGGTTTAAAAAAAAACTAAGAGTTCTAGGATAAGTTTCATGAATTGACCCCTTTAATGGATGTTCCGGATCTTGCGCATATTGGTATCCTGCTTGTTAGTAGCCGGTGAAACTTTCTCCAGGACATAATCAAAATCATGTTTTGTCATTCTCACAAAATTACGGTAGTGTTCTGGATCTTCATCGCTCAACTCGTCCAGAAGATTAGTCTAGATTCCGAAGCCTTTACGCCGAGCAATCCACGATTTTGTCCAGCTTGTACGACTCTCCGCTAAATTCACCTCTTCAAGATGAGGTACGCTAAAACTGCAGCAATTCTTTTCTTTTTTTGTCTAAAGCTATCGGAAGTTCCTATTTCTGCTTTCCTGCAATTATTTTTTTATGATGTGCACAGGTTCATTAGGCGAACAAAAATGCACAAAACAAATCTATTGTGTACACTCGTTAAAAATTAACTTGGTAAATGGGACACAGCTAAATGTCGCTAAAATTAACAAAGCGACTTGAGGATTTTAAGGGAGAAATAGGACATACATAATAAGAATGGATTCGGATAAAAAGGTGTCATTCGGATAAAAAGGTGTGTTCAATTTCCGAACCGCTTTTGAATTTGGCATCCTAAATAACATCACTGTAAATTCAAATTCCCTGGGCTCGGATTTTATGTATCTTTTTACTCATATATGTAAAAAAAACTATCGCATTTCTAATCTACTACATCAACGATCAAAAGTAGCGAACCGTTCCTAAACAATACAGCATCAGTAAAGTCGCAACAGCCCTTTCCCAATGTCAACCAAAAGCTTACTGGGAAATCATCAAATCAAGACTACACATTACCCAATCAGTGCATGACTTGCCACAAACCAACCCACACTGAAGCGAAAACCTACCAACGAAGCTCTGAACGAGCATGATTAGGACTGCAACGTGTAATTACAAGCAGTACACGGTCAACGCGATGCAACGGTAAGCTTTCAGTACAGCTGGAATTAGTTGAAAGTGTACCTCTCGGTGACTCGGCAACTTGCGCTTCCAAAACACAAGCAGCTTTCAGCGCAGTGGCACCAACTAACAACCGTAAAGCTCTATCGCTTAAAAAGACGGCTAAACGATCATCACCATCACCAACCACACACACACACACCGATCAACATCGATCAATCCCGCGCGTCCACATGGTTTCGCATTTATGATCAATTTGTCGTTCGCACATTACAGAATTACTGGTCCAAGGCAGCTCCCGGTCCCTGTTTCACAACATCCGATATTATGATTGTATACATAAGCAATATTTGTCATGTTCTTCGGGTGTCTCCTCCTCCCCACCCCCCTTCCCAACCCATCATCCCAATCATCATACCATTCAATCAAGTCCAGGACACCTCTCAAGAGTTGACACTCGTTGAAGCGACCGATGGATGGGGACAGGATTCGCTTTTTTTTTTCGCTGCTAACTCAACTTGTATCGCTTCCATGTGAATTCTTGCTCGCGACAATCTTGACGACAAACTCGAAGATGCTGTCGGTTGATTTTTTTTTTGTCATGTGTTTGTGTGTGAGTATGCTTCCTTCCTTCATCAGATCTTTCTTTATCACGAGCTGCTTTTTTTTCTGCTTCATCAACGCGCGCGGGGAGGGCAAGCCCGTAAAACAATTTCACATTATTGAATTTTGTTCAAAATCAAGGCTCAAGGCTCCGCTTCGTCCCTGCCCGCCGTGCGCCGCGCAGTCAGATTGGCATCGGGAAGACGTGCACGACCGAGGAATGATTGATTTTATTTGTGAGCAAGTTTGACTTGATTTTGATAAATATCTTGCTGCAGCAGCCAGCAGCAGCAACATTCGGAACAAGAGTGTGAGCGCGTCAGAGTGTTTTTTTTTTGTTTTCTTCATGCAGGTTGGTGAGTCGACTAATTTGCACTTTTCAGTTTGCAGTTTTTGTTTCCTTGATCCCGAAGATTTCTGGAGTCTCGGATGTGATCCTCTGGACAGAGAGCAACACTCGAGCTGGGGGTCTGTGTGCGGTGCGTTTGAAAAGTCAGTCGATGATTTATTACCCGGAGGACAACTGCGGCGAATGCATTTTGCCACAGAAGACGTGTGTTGAGTTAATCGTCACTGTGCTTCAGTTGCGAGATGTAAAAATCCACGCAAAATGAGGTGGGAATTTGTTTTGAACAGACTTACACTTGCGTGATACGGAAAGTGATTTTTAAGATACCCGCTTTTCTGTCTTACGGTGGGATCAAAACGAGTGTTTCCTACCCGGGACATCCCAGGAGATTCCCGGGAAATCGGTTTGGATTCACAGGAAACAGATTTTTATGTTGTAAAGAAGACATCCAATATACTTAATTAAGGGGATACTCTGAAGAAGCCTTAGCGTGAAATTTCAAAAGCACAAATGTCAGCTTCCACAAAACATACAAAAATTAAATTACTACTCTCTGTTTGTTGCAGCGCAACAACCAAGGAGTAGGAATCCCATATTTGTATGATTTGAAGAATCAGACACGTCTGTTTTTGAATTTTCACGCTAAGGCTTCCTTACAGTACCGTAATGCACTGAAATCCGAACACTTTCAAAGTTGATTAACGCTCCGATTACGGTGGGTAAAAAACTTTACGCCGACTACGAAGCCTCCGAAAAACGTGTAACGACAAGTTTGCAAAGGTATAACTTAGCCATTTCTTAATCAATTTCAAACATTGTGATACCTTTAGAATTCCTAGGGTCTGTAGATTATTTTGATTTCAAAAATTTGAAAAAGTGGAAAGAGCCGTTACACGTTTTTTGAAGAGTGGGTTTATAGGGTTTTGCAAGTGGCGCAAGATCTGTAATTTTTGTTCCTATATATGGATCCTGGAGACAACGGAACGGTCCTCGAAAAAATCCGGAACATCCGTAAAAGTGGACAATCCACGAATCTGATCCTAGAGGTCCGCGTTTTTTTTTCAACAATAGGAACTGTGATGAAAGAAATAATTTGGGGTTGTGACATAAACATTAACCTGGATGTCCATTGGACCGTCTTCCAGAAGATCCGGAACATTCGTAAAAATGGTCAAACCATGAAACTGATCCTAGAGCTCCGCAGTTTGAGCATGAGCATGAGCATGATTGACCGCCCACGGTTGCTACTCTGTTATTGCCAGACCAGCTGTAATTACACAGAGAACCAATAGACGATGCTTGGGACTAGCAATCATCCTCAATGTGTAAAAACTGGTGATCTCGAATTAGGCAATAACAGCGCCAGCCGCGCCCGAACGCAGGTCAAGAAAGGAATGGGTAGGAATGTGTTGACGTGACACTCGCTTTGATGGAAGCCGAGGAGTCCTCTGCACTTCCACGAGGAATCACAGGGATGTTGGGTAACAGGGTTGGGTTAGCAGCAGGGTTCGTTTTGGTAAACGATAAGCTGAATTGATGTCCTAACGATCGTATAACGCGAAGGAGCTAGGGATTGAACCCACGGTCTTCTGATCAGTAAGCAAAAACGTTTGCCACTAGGCAGACGAGCTCCTTTTTAATCATTAACGAATCTTGAATGTGGATAGGCTCATTAGACTCATGATGTTCTGCTAAGCAAAAACGGTTGCTCTAAGGCCACCTAGCCTCTCATATCACATTATAGCGTTACTCAAGTTTTTATAACTATTCAAATCCGGCACCGACGACAACGAAAAGTTTTACAAAATATACGATAAACAAGCGATCTTAGCATGCATTTTTAATATGAAAGGATCTGGGACCGCGTTTTTCTCCTCAGTAAGCAAGCCACTGCAACTGACGATCTTTGAAATCCTTAAACTAAAAGCTACGAAAGAGTACTTAGGCCTTCATTAAGATCCACTTTCACGCGACGTTCAATGTTACGATTTTCTCTTTACGCATGGTTCAGATAATCATAACAAGCTATGACCGACGTGACGATTGTTTAAGACCTGGTTAAACAAGCTATTCAAATGAAATCACGTTCTCGAATTTCACTTGGAATGTATTGAACAACAGAAATACGCGATAATTCATATTTTCAGCGGTTGATGTTTAATTTTAAATTTACTTACGGTACTGCCTACGACTACGACGGCGATTACGACAGCGACAGCAGAGAATTTGTAGCTTACCATTTGTCTAGGATAAACACCTTTGTCTGGCACCTCCACTGATTCTTCATGTCCGCTATCTGTCACTGTTTGCAAAATATCTAATAGCAATTATCTTTGTTGTAATACTTCCTGTATTGCCATGGTGATCTGGGAGGAGGTTCGCATCTTATGCTTTCCCCAGGAACCGTTCACGGCCACCAGCTACCGCCCGTCCAGTCTTGGGCGTATCCAGCGAGACATCCTTCAGCTTACTCACAATCTCCGTCACTCGATGCAAATCGCAGGCACACTTACGCTAGTTACAAAAAAAACACACCCGTGCAAAGAAACGGATCCAATAAACGTCACTCTTGCGAAAGCACACCCGTCGTCGTCGAACGGCAAAAAAAAGGAATCGGTGGGCAATTTTGTGATACGGGTTTCCAAAATCAAACCGGAATGCACGAATTTCACCACACCCAACTGCGAAACACGTTCAGAAGCACTTCCCTAGAGCTCCGCAGTTTTTGAAAAACATTAAGAACTGTGATGTTAGAATGAATTTGGGATCGTGACATAAACATGGACCCTGATGGCCATGAGACCGTCCTCCGAAAGATCCGGAAGATCCGTGAAAGTGAAAAATTCTCGAAACTGATCCCAGAGCTCAGTGGTTTTCTTGAAAACGTTAAGAGCTGTAATATTAGAATGAATTTGGGGTCGTAACATAAGCATGGACCCAGATAGCCATCGGACTCTCCGAAAGATCCGAAAATTCAGTAAAAGTGGTCAATGTATGAAACTGATCCTAGAACTCCACGGTATTTTTTTTCGAAAACACTTGGAACTGTCATATATAAATTAATTTGCGGTCGTGACATAAACACGTACCTAGAACGCCATGGGACCGTCCTCCGCCAGATCTAGATCATCTTTAAAAATGGGCAATCCTCGAAACTGAGCCTAGAATTCTACAGTTTTTTTTTTCGAAGGCATGCGGAACTGTGAATAAAGAAAGAATTTGGGGCCATGACATAAACATGGACAAAAATAGCCATGGGGCCATGCTCTGATAAGTCCAGAACATGCGTAAAAGAGGTCAATCAATAAAACTAATCCTAGAGCTCCACAGTTTTTTTTCAAAAAAAAAAAAACATTAGGAACTGTGATATAAGAATGAATTAGGGGTCGCGACATAAACATGTACCTAGATAGCCATGGGACCGTCGTCCGGAAGATCAATAACATCCGTTAAATGGTCACTCCATAAAATTGAGAGGTGAAAGCAGTACTATGACGAACACCTCAACGGTGATGCAGCAGAAAATGAAGGTGGCATGGCAACAGACCTTGGAGCACGCGCAGAAGACGACAGGCTACCAGCCTCTGGTCTTCAAGAAGTTGAAGAGGAGGTCGGAGCTATTAAAATACGGTGGTGAAGCACTGGCTAGAGCGCTGCACTGGGTAATTGCCAAGATTTGGGAGTATGAGATATTACCGGAGGAGTGGATGGAAGGTGTCGTTGGATTGCTGCAACTATCGTGCGATCACACTGCTGAGCGCCGTCTACAAGGTACTCTCCCAAATTCTATGCCGCCGCCTGTCACCATTTGCAAGAGTGTTCGTGAGGCAATATCCGGGCGGGATTCATGGGTGCCCGCGCTACCACGGACCAAATTTTCTCGATTCGGCTGGTTCTGCAGAAATGCCGCGAATACAACGTGCCCACACATCATTTGTTCATCGATTTCAAATCCGCATACGACACAATCGATCGAGATCAGCTATGGCAGATTATGCACGAGTACGGATTTCCGGATAAACTGACGCGATTGGTCAAGGGGACGATGGATCGAGTGATGTGCGTTGTTCAAGTATCGGGGACACTCTCGAGTCTTTTTGTATGTCGGGGGTTACGGCAAGGTTATGGACTTTCGTGTCTGCTATTCAACATCGCGTTAGAAGCTGTGATCAGAAGATCAGGGATAGACACAAGTGGCACGATCTTCAGGAAATTTATCCAGCTTCTTGGCGTTGTTGCGTACCATCTACGGTGGAGTGTAGATGTATGACGGAACGTGGATGAGGCGTATGACCAACGAATTGCACCAGCTACTGGGAGAAGCATCCATCATCATCATTGCAAAAATTGGGCGACTACGGTGGGCTAGGCATTTCGTAAGAATGCCGCATGACGACTTAGTGAAAATGGTTCTCGAAAGCTCCTCAACAGGAACAAGAACAAGAGACGCGCAGCGGGCAAGGTGGATCGACCAAGTAAAAGGTGACCTGCCTACACTTCGCAGACTACGAGGCTGGCGAAGTTTGGCGATGGATCGAGTAGAGTGGAGACGACTTCTTCGGACAGCAGAGAACAACAAGGCCTTAGTCTGATTGCAAGCAAGCAAGCCATAAAATTGGTCCAATGTATTTTTGAAAACACGTGGAACTGTGATATTAGAATGAATTTGGGGTCTTATCATTAACTGAGCATAGGACCGTCCTCCGGAAGATCCGTAAAAGTGCTCCATCCATGAAACTGATTCTAGAGCTCCGTAGTTTAGTCGAAAACACTTCGAACTGTGATATATGAAAAAATTTAGGGTCGAGACATCAACATGAACCTGGATGACCATTGTACCGTCCTCCAGAAGATCCGGATCATTCTTAAAAGTGGATCATTCATGAAGCTGTGAAAAATCCGTGTTTGTTTTTCGAAAACTCTTGGAACTGCGATTTAAGATATAATTTAGGGTCGTGACATAAACATGGATCCGGATGGCCATGGGACTGTCGTCCAAAAGATCCGGAACATCCGTAAATTTTTCAATCTGCGAAACTGATCCTAGAGCTCGGCAGTTCTTTTTTAAACACTTGAACCTATGATATAAGAAACCACTGAGCCACTTTTACGGATTTTCCGTATCTTCCGGAGGACGGTCCTATGGCCATCCTGGTCCATGTTTTTGTGACGATCACATATACGGGCGTTCCGGATCTGCCGGAGCACCGTTCCAGTGTCTCCAGGATCCATGTTTAGGAACCATGAAGGTATTCTAACTAACTATGAACATGTGTGCCCACTAATGTAGTTTATAGATCTTAAGCCATTTGCAAAACCCATAAACACACTTTAAAAAACAAACGTGTAACGACTCTTTTCGCATTTTGAAAAATTAAACGACTCTATTGTCAATGTTTTTACAATCAAACTAATCTACAAACCTTAGGAATTCTAGAAATACCGCAGTTTTTGAAATTCATCAAGAAATGGCTAAGCTATGCCATTGCAAACTTACCGTTACACGTTTTTCGATGGCATCGTATTCGGAGTGTTAGTAAGCCCAAATACGATTCAACGCAACGACCAATAATGTAACACTATCTAGCATGAGGAAGGATTGGAAGTAAACGTTTGATTAAAGCCCAGGGGTGTGTGAATAGTAATTATCACACAAGAAAGAAACATTTAATTAATTCATTTATTACAATCGTAAAAAAAAAGGTTTAGCATGTTGACATTCATTTGGACATGATAACATAATGCTCATCATGAACATGATAGTAATTGGGTTCTTTAATTTTGAAAAAAATATATCGGCAAACATACATCATCTGAAAGAGCTTCGTTTTCTGAGCTCAATGACATTTTTTTTTTCGATCCCATTTGAATCTTGATTTAAAGCAAAATAACCACTTCACTGTTTCACTAAAAAACTTACAAATTGACAGCTCATTCCCAAAGTACCACCGAGGAGCTCTAAGATGGTGATTTTTGCCAGTGTAATCACACATATTTAAAATAGTTCCAGTATACTAAAACTGATGGAATTTTGGATTTCGGGTCCATTTGGAATGCAGGTTACCAATATGCACTAATCTCTATACCCTTAAAGAACACAATTGTTATAACAAGTTTGGATTCACTTCGTTGATGATGCTTTCAAGCATCTCTCGTAATGTTTTTAAGATACATCAGCTGCCTTTTTCGACGCAAGGGCGAAAGTGTTGTCTGAAAGTCGTGTCGCTGGGAAAACGAAAGAGTGGACCATTTTGCTAACACAATATATTTGAAGCCATGCCAAATATCGGGAGAAATTACAAAATGACAAGTCAAATGGTGACGCGTTGTTCATAACGGCAATTAACGTGACAAAATCCTCTTGCTTATTTCTAATGAGAAACTCCCTCTGCAATATAACTTGAACGTAATGGTGCATGGAAAAAAAAATAAAATTGCTTGCAAGCTTCTTTGTGCAAATAAAAAAAAAATAGTTTTAAAAACAGAAAGTTGTTCAATTTGCAAGCAGAAGAAACTTCCTGGACTAGTAATATAACATAAGCATTTTAACAATACACTGAAACCTCCGTTTATGAAGCCTTTTTTACGTAGTATTCAATTTACGTCCCTCTTTCTACGAAATGCATTCTAAATAACGAGCACTTTTTGGGATAATAGAAAACTGGAAAATATTATGAAACACCCAATTTGAAACCCAATATGGCGGCTTTTGGTTAGAGAAAAACAGAAAAATATTGTAGGTTATTACACAATATGGATATTTTTGGGATCAGGATTGGAGTGACCTGCAAGAACCGAAAATGCATGTCTGAAATCCAAGTTACCCCAATTCCAAAAATACCCATATTGTGGGGTATTTGACAGAACTTCCAAGCATTTCTGTAACCGGAAGCCACCATTTTGTATTTCAAAATGGCGTCAGACATCGATTTACGGTCCCTACACGTCCCTCCGATTCCAAAAGTACCCATACTGTGGGGTATTGGACAGAATTTCTCTGTTTTTATGTAACCGGAAGCCGCCATCTTGAATTTCAAAATTGCGTCAGAAATGAATTTCCGGTTCCTACATGTCAATCCGACTACAAATATACCAATATTGTGGGGTATTTGACAATATTTTCTTTTAACGAAGTAAATCCCAAATATCGAATTTTCTTTTTACGAAGTAAATCCCAAATAACGAGTATTTCCTTTACGTACTAATTCGATTCACGAACCCCCGATTTGGTTCGTAAATGGAGGTTCCAGTGTACAACCATTGGCCCTGTGGAATTTCAAAACTCGACGCTCATCACAAATCTTGTATCATCAAATTTGACTACCTTCGTAATACTGACGACGTTGGGCTGGACCGCTGTTATTACGATTCCAACTTTTGCAATGAACCCCTTATCAACGCCCGGATAGGCTTGATAGACTGTTTTCCGGTTTTATATATTTTCGATATCATCCACGAATATACTCCTATTCGACGACATTGCCTCCGTGTTCACTACAATCAACCATGGTGGACCACGGAACTTAGGAACCTCCGAAACAGGTTACGGAAAGAAAGGAAACGTCTTTTCAAACAACGGACTGAGGAAAACAGGCGATTACTTCACGACATGGAGGAGCACTACACCAGCCGGTTGAACACAGTTTTCCATGAATATGTATTACGCATTGAGTCGGAGGCAAAGCGGGATCCATCGTCTTTTTGAACCTACGTGAAGAAACTTAGGCGGAATGGCGGTATACCACTCGATGTGTCCTATAAAGAAGCTCGTGCTGACTCCGCGGAAGAAGCTTCTGATTTCTTCGCAAAATTCTTCAAGGATGTTTTTTCAACTACCCCTCCCACTCATTCTCCGGATGATCGGCGTGACTGGATGAGCAGCATAGCTAATTACAATTTGCATTTGCCGCAGTTGGATGTATCTGTTGAAGAGGTGATGAAAGTTCTTTCATCTGTAGATCCTTCTAAAGGCCCTGGTCCAGACTGTTTGCCGCCATCGTTCATTAAGAAATTTTCTGCATCTCTCGCTTCACCTGTGTCGATTATCTTCAATAGTTCGCTAGTTAGTGGTGTTTTCCCCACAATGTGGAAGGTTGCGTCCATCACACCTATTCACAAAGCTGGAAACATCCACAACGTTGAAAACTATCGCGGAATTTCGATTCTATGCTGCCTTCCAAAAGCTCTGGAGAAGATCGTATATGAGGTCGTATATCAAGCGGTTAGGCCAATAATTACCGAACACCAGCACGGCTTCGTGAGGAAACGCTCTACAACAACCAACTTAATGGTGTTTGTCATCTCGCTGATCAACTCCATTGAAAAACGACGACAAGTTGATGCGATCTACGTGGACTTCAGTAAGGCGTTCGATAGGGTTCCACATGTGCTTGCAGTGGACAAAATGAGGTGTATGAGATTACCTAATTGGGCCACGAAGTGGCTACAGTCTTACTTAACTGACCGCTCAGCCTATGTGAGCATTAACGGTGTTAATTCGCCTAGTTTCGAGATACCCTCTGGTGTTCCTCAAGGTAGCCATTTGGGGTCTTTAATTTTCATCCTGTTCGTGAACGATCTGTGTAATCGACTGTGTTCTTCGAAACTTATGTTCGCCGATGACTTAAAGATCTTTCGTACAATTTAGTCAAGACTTGGTTGTTGTGCACTCCAGAAGGATATTGATTCCCTTTTCCGCTGGTGTACATTGAACGGTATGCAGGTTAATGTCACAAAATGCTGCGCAATATCTTTTAGCCGTTCACGCGAGCTTTTACGACATGACTATAGGATAGGACTCAGAGTAGTTTGCTCTTCGTTTCTTCAGTTAAGGATTTGGGTGTTATCATCGACTCTAAAGTCAGATTCAATGAGCACATCTCCATGATAACTGCTAAAGCATTCGCCACATTAGGTTTCTTGAAACGAAGCACAAACGCATTCCAGAACATCTACGCGCTGAAATCACTATACTGTGCTCTCGTCCGCAGTCTTCTAGAGTATACTGTTGTTGTGTGGGCACCCTTTCACGCTATTCAAGCTAACAGAATCGAAGCCATTCAGTGAAAATTCGTAAGATACGCTTTACGTGTTCTGCCCTGGAACGATTCGGTAAATTTGCCGCCTTCCGAAGAACGGTGCAGGCTGATTGACCTGGACACGTTGGCAGCAAGGAGGAAACTACTTCAGCGACTCTTCGTGTTTGGATTGCTTAACGGTGACGTGGATTGCAACTCTCTTGTGAGCCAAATCTACATCAATGCTCCTCAAAGAGTTCTACGTAGTTACACGCTTATGTGGCAACCTACCCATCGGACCAACTATGGATTCAACGAACCGTGGACTTTGTGCTGTCGTGTGTTTAATGAAACATTTGATGTATATGATTTTAACATTAGTAAGTCTACTTACAGACATAGAATTCGACACCTATTTAGCCTAGAAAATATCTGTACAACATTATGTTGAAGATTTAATTAAATAAAAAAAAAATACTTGTTGTCTAGTGGGATTTGTTTTGTCGAATTTTGGCCACTTTCTGTGTGGGCACATCCAAATGTAGCCAATGTGGATTGATGTTTGGCATGATAGATTTTGGCTCTTATCAGATTTGGGCCACATTCAGAATGGTACCTGGAACACATGGCTTAGTTAACGTTAACTGGGACCCAGGGCCAAACATTTGTGGAGACCCACCGAGTGCACCAAGGGCATAAATTGATGGGTCGCATGCCTTCGTTCTGTTGGAACGGAAAATTGTCCTTGAAAATGAATTTAGGATGATCCGGATACTAGCCACTGTGGTCAGATTACGTCTAGACAGATTCTCTCGACGACTCCATCGTACACGCCATGCCCATGTTCTGTCGGAGTGAAAACTGGTTGTCGGAACCATGCTCTGGATGACCCGGACACTGGCTACTGTGGCCAAATTAAATCTTACAGGGTTCTCTGGTACACCATTGTACTCGTATTTAAAAATTAGCAAAAATTTATGTATCACGTGTCCATGCTCTGTCGTAAAGAAAAGTGGTTAGCGAAACCAGATTCAGGAAGATCCGAATACTGGCCACTGTGGCTAGATGATGTCCAGGAAGGATATTTGATACACCATCATACTTTCCATTGAAAATTAGCGTAAATTGAAATGTCCATGATCTGTCGGAACGAAAAGTGGCCTTGATCTCGGAAGCAGGTAGTTGGTCTATCGCTGAGGTTGTCTTCATTGTCAGCTAAGTTGATACCCCGTACAGACTATGGCTTATATCATGTAATATAGGCTGTCTTGCAATGAGCACTCATACATCTAGTTTTCACTGGAAATCCTATGTATGAGTGCTCATTGTAAGACAGCCTATATTACATGATATAAACCATAGTCTTTACGGGGTATGAGTGTTAAAGAAATGATTTTTATCAGCACTGGTAAGACTATGAATAAAAATAAAAAATCTACAATTTATACTTTTGGAATTCATAATTATTCAGATGTAGAACATAATATAATAATAGGACAGGAACAATACATAAATGTAATAAATAGATATTTAGCAAAGAATAAGGTTACAATATGTTGGTAGTGCCCAAATCCATGATTGATAATGTTATTTGATTGTATCATGACAATTGTGGACACTGTGGACATATTCAAATTTGTTTTGGTGATAGTTGATGCATTTATAAAATTCACTAAAATATTTCCAACAAAAACAGCCGAATAACTCATCTCACAAATAACATGCAATTTCATAGTAAACCATGCAGAATTGTTACAGACAGGGACTCATGTTTCCATTAAAAAAATTTAATGAATTTATGGAACAAAATTGTATGGACCATACAAAATCAGCAGTTTTTTTTTTTTTTTTATAATTCGTTTATTTTTCCAGGCTCATTTGCTATAGCTTTGCGGAGCCGATATTCATTGTTTAAATAACAAAATTACTTAAAACTAACGTTAGTAAAGCGGAGGCCGATTACTCGCGGCTATCTCGAGGTTAGGGGTAACAAATTGTAACAAATGGATGGCAGGGTAGGGATTGTGAACACAAGGTTTGGAGAGCAATGTGCTCTTGATCTCGAACTAGGCGACACTCTGATGAAAAAGACAAACATGGGGGTACACCGATGGGCAACTAACAACTTGGGAGAACACAAGATGACACTAACTACTAAATCCTCAAATCTATCCGTTTTAAAAACACATAAATTAAATTCAAATAGTCGAGGTCTCGGCTCGCCAAGACATCTCTAACGGGTATCGCGGGTTGTTTTCCTCGGGCCCTGAGGGATATGGATAACTCAGATCTGGCAACACGGTGTAAGGTACATGACCAAACAACGTGCTCGATATCGTGATAACCACTGCCACACGCACATAAATTGCTGCCTGAGAGCCCAATTCGATAGAAATGCGAGTCTAACGAGCAGTGATTGGACATAAGCCTTGATATAACGCGTATAAAGTCGCGGCTCATGTCCAACCCTTTGAACCATGGCTTGTTCGACACCTGAGGGAGAATAGAATGTAACCATCTTCCCAATTCACCATCATTCCATTTTTGTTGCCAAATGATGAGGACTTGCTGACGAGCAATGGAAAAAAATTCGTTGAAGGCGATTTGTCGCTCAAAAATGTCGCCTTCCATAGCGCCCACCTTAGCCAATGAGTCCGCTTTCTCATTACCCGGAATTGAGCAATGAGATGGGACCCAAGCTAAGGTGATAGTATAGGAGCAGTTAGATAAAGCACTCAGTTTAGATCGTATTTCAGGCAGGAAATACGAGGAGTGCTTCATCGGCCTCATTGAACGAATAGCCTCCAATGAGCTAAGACTATCCGTAAAAATAAAATAATGGTCAGACGGTAGTGAGGCAATTCGCTCTACTGCGTAAAATATAGCTGCGAGTTCCGCAACGTATACTGAGCACGGTTTCTGCAGTTTATAAGAGGCGCTATGAAATTGATTAAATACACCAAATCCAGTGGAAGCATTTATGGTTGACCCATCTGTGAAAAATCTTTTATCGTTACTTACATGGTGGTACTTGATTGCGAAAATTGAGGGAACAACCATCGACCGATGGTGATCTGGTATTCCATGGATTTCTTGCATCATGGTCAGATCAAAATTTACAGAGGAACTATAGAAGGCTTGAAAGCAATCACGATTGGAGATTAATGAAGAAGGACCAACCTCCAGCGTCATGTACTCATAGTACAAACTCATGAATCTTGTTTGAGGATTTCTGTCGAGTAGCTTCTCAAAATTTTCTATTACCAATGGGTTCATTACTTCACAACGGATAAGAAACCGGAAGGACAGTTCCGCGAAACGATCTGTCAGTGGGAGAACACCCGCGAGTACTTCGAGGCTCATCGTATGCGTCGAGTGCATACAGCCAAGCGCGATTCGGAGGCAACGGTATTGAACCCGTTGCAGCTTCAAGATATGTGTTTTTGCCGCGGATTGAAAGCAGAAGCTACCGTACTCTAGAACCGACAAGATGGTTGTTCGATACAACCTGATCAGATCTTCCGGGTGTGCTCCCCACCAAGTTCCAGTAATTGTACGAAGAAAATTAATTCTTTGCTGGCATTTTTGTTTCAGATACGCAATATGTTTTCCCCATATGCATTTGGAATCGAACCAGACACCTAAATACTTAAAAGAAATACTTTGAGTGATTGTTTTACCCATTAGCTGAAGCTGTAACTGTGCAGGATGGTGCTTCCTAGAAAAAACAACCAACTCAGTTTTCTCCGGAGAGAATTCGATACCCAGCTTCAAAGCCCAAGTAGACAAGTTGTCTAAGGTATCTTGCAATGGTCCTTGCAGGTCCGGTGCACTTGGCCCTATAACAGACACAACGCCGTCATCTGCAAGCTGCCTTAGCGAGCAATTTTCATCAAGACAACCATCAATGTCTTTGACATAAAAATTATAAAGAAGGGGGCTTAAACATGAGCCCTGGGGGAGACCCATGTAACTAATTCGTGAAGTTGTCGAGTTTCCATGAGAAAAGCTCATATATTTCTCAGACAACAAGTGGCTCAAATAGTTGTTCATAATTGGTGAAAGCCCACTATCGTGGAGTTTATCCGAAAGGACATCGATACAAACAGAATCAAAAGCCCCCTTAATGTCCAAGAAAACTGAACCCATTTGCTGTTTTTTCGCATAGGCCAGTTGAATTTCAGTTGAAAGCAACGCAAGACAGTCGCTCGTTCCTTTGCCTCTCCGAAATCCAAATTGCGTATCTGAAAGTAAACCATTCGACTCGACCCATTTGTCTAGACGAAAAAGAATCATTTTCTCCAACAATTTCCGTATACAGGACAGCATCGCGATGGGACGGTACGAGTTAAAATCCGACGCGGGTTTACCGGGTTTTCGAATGGCGATAACTCTTACTTGCCTCCAATCATCCGGAACAATGTTGTGCTCCAGAAATTGATTGAATAAGTTCAACAAGCGTCTCTTCGCGACGTCTGGGAGATTTTTGAGCAAGTTAAACTTGATTCTATCCATTCCTGGAGCTGAGTTGTTACATGAGAGGAGAGCAAGTGAGAATTCCACCATCGAAAACGGAGAATCTATTTCGTTATTACCCGACGGACGATCACGAACGTTGGTTTGAACCGGCACCGAGTCCGGGCAAACTTTCCGCGCGAAGCTGAATATCCAACTGTCTGAGTACTCCTTGTCTTCGTTGACCGGTGATGACGCGTTTCGCATTCTCCTGCCGACATTCCAGAGTGTTCTCATGGAAGTCTCTCGCGACAAACCATCGACGAACCGACGCCAGTAACCGCGTTTCTTGGCTTTAATCAAGCCCTTGAAAGTTTTCTCGAGGTCGGTGTACCGCTCGAAATCCCCGACCTTACCGTGTTTGCGGAAGCGTTTAAACGCGGCGGACTTCTCGCTGTTCGCGTTGGTGCAATCCTTATCCCACCACGGAGTGAGAGGTCGTCTGCGAATGGAAACACCCGGAACGCGTTTCGTCTGTGCTTGAAGAGCGGAGTCAACGATAAGTCGCGATAAAAAGGAGTACTCATCCAGCGGAGGGAGTATCTCAACCGATTCAATACCACCGAGAACCGTGGCCGCAAATTTTTTCCAGTCGATGTTTTTCGTGAGGTCGTACGCGATGTCAACCGAGCGAGTGGAAGATGAACCATTGGTAATAGAAATTTTGATTGGCAAATGATCACTACCGTAGGGATCTTGGATTACTTTCCACGAGCAATCCAACGATAGTGAACTCGAACAAAGTGAGAGGTCTAATCTGCTTACTCTTGCTGGAGGTTTGGCTACTCGTGTTGCTTCCCCGGTGTTCAGAATTGTCATTTTGAAGATGTCGCACATGTCGTATATCAAGGTTGAGCGGTTGTCGTCGTACAGTTCCCCCCAGCCTGTACCGTGAGAGTTAAAATCTCCTAAGATCAACCGAGGCTCAGATAAAACTGAGCAGATATCTGAGAGACCTTGGCGAGAAATCGCAGTTCTCGGAGGAAAATATACTGAGGCAATACTGAGGCTTTTACCTCGAATATTTACCTGACACGCGACAACTTCAATGCCTGTCACGGAAGGCAGATCGATTCTATAAAAGGAATGGAGCTTATTAATCCCTAGAAGCACCCCTCCATACGAATCTGCTCGATCAAGGCGAATAATGTTAAAATCGTGGAAAGGGAGATCGGTGTCTGAAGAAAGCCATGTTTCACAAAGAGCAAATGCGTCACAAAGTGAGTTGTGAACTAAAAATTTGAATGCGTCAAGTTTCGGTATAAGACTTCTACAGTTCCACTGAAGAAGAGAGATCATATCTCCGACCTCATTCGGAAAATTATCCATCAAAAGATATGATCGATGCAAGGAAGGACCACCTAGAAGCTAGTTGCTTCAAAAGAGTTTTCACAAATGGAAGCACTAAATTAATAATGTTCCTAGTTGAGTCAGAGACGTTGAATATATTGAAGATGCTCTCCACAATTCCAGAAAACGTGAACATGGCATCATGTTCTTGCTGGTTATTTAGCTGATTTTCTGGCTGAAAAACTGGGATATCTGGGGTTTTAGATGATCCCGGAAGTGGCGGAAAGTCTTTGTTAAAATTACAAACTTGAAATCCCGGTGGTGGGGGTTTTGCTACATTTCCGCTACCTCTTAAATTTGTCAAGGTAGGTTGAGAGTCCGTACGAGAGGCCTTGCGAGGTTTTTGGGTGACGTTTGTTTTGGACCGCTTCCTCGTGTTGCCGTTAAAGACAAAAGGACTACTCTCACCAACCTCTGAGTCAGAGCCCTGATCATCATCTGGCAGGAGGTGGAATGTGTTGTTGCTTTTTGGGGTGGTTTGGGAAGATGAAGCGGTCGTTTTCAAAATTTCTGCTAACGAGCGCTTAGAGCGAGCTTGCAAGGACCGCTTTAGTTTTTCTCCCTGCTGTTTGTACTTCGGGCAATCACTCAGAGCATGCGGAGCATCCTTACAGTAAACGCATATTGGTGTAGCATGACAAGGACCCTCCGTATGCTCCTCCCCACATTGATCGCACCGCGGTTTGTTGGAACAAAAGTCCGCGGTGTGACCTAGTTGTTTGCATTTCAAGCAATTCATTACCCTCGGTACAAACAAGCGTACAGGTAGTCGAACCTTCCCAATTGTGACGTAGTCAGGTAATGCCGATCCTGAAAAGGTCACACGAAACGAATCTGAGAGGGTATACTTTTTGTTTGTGCCTATGTGCGACACTGACTGCAGTTGAATGCAGTCCAGTATTTTGACTTTCGGAAGGGCACGGTTTTTGAAAATGCCGAAAGATTCGACTTGCAGGAAATCCTCACAAGTCAGACTCGAATCGGTGACCACTCCTTCAATTTCTACGTCACAACTGGGGACGTAGACTCGATATTCGATCGAAAAAAGCTCACAGGCAACAATTCGGTTTGCCTGTTTCAGGTTATCAACGGTAACGCGCAGTTTGTTTGGCGTCACCTTAAAGATATCGGTTACGGCCGAAAAATGTTTTGTCAGATCCTTCGAAATCCGAGAAATATTCAAAGGTTTTTGTTTGGGCCGGAAGAAAACAACCCACGGACCTTTCGAGTCATCAGGGTAAGCCTTGTGGCGGGGGGTCGCTGATATTTTCGGGGGAAGGAGTGGAGTAGGGGGCACATAAGGACAAGGCGGCGATGGTGGACAAGGCGGCGATGGAGGAGAAGGGGGCTGTGGTAGAGATTTCACTTTTGGATAGGCTCCAGTGTTCTTGCTGGTGGTTTGATCAAGGTGCTCTTCGAGGGTATCCATTTCCTCAGAGCTATCAAGCTTTTCAAATGAGGGAGACTTTATTGACTCATCATCAGAGATGTCAAGCGACAGACCCCCGCCTTTATTTGTATCATCCATTGCGGTGACTTAAGATACCACCGCAACGGAATTGGTTGCAATCTTAGTTATTAAATGTTTATATTTTCCACAAATTTCAAATATATGGATTGAAATTGGAAAGGAAACAACAAGAAAAGGAAGTCAACACTGTGAGTGAATTGCTCAGTGTTAAAAAAATAAAAATAAAATAAAATATGTGCAAAAAAAAACTAAATAAGATAATGAATAATAATAAAAATAATAATTTGTAAGAAAGGAAATTCAACGCTGCAGGGGGATTACTTAATATTAGCAAATCAAAAACCAAACAAAAAAAAAATTATTTACAAAAAAAAAAAAAAAAAAAAAAATTAATTAGGCTGAGATAAAAATTAACTTATCTCTATATGCCGGGATGGCGCGTTTACAAACTCCACTGTGCGATGAAGCAGAGATGATCGCTCTATTGTTGCAGCACGTTGCTTAGCACAAAGGGCACCGTCCGGTCTGTATAGACCGTATCTGCAGTTCTGCTGCTTCGTTGTACGGTGTATACGGGTGATGACCTTTTGATGCCGTATGATGCGATGTCTAGGTGGTGGTTGATAGTTTTACCGTTGGACAATCCAATCTTCAGACTCGGCTGAGATGGTTGCTTCCTCCGGGGAACGTTTATGTCCGCCTGTGGCACTGCACACCTGAAGGTGTAAAAAAAAACTCCGATCGGGGAGAGAAAAAAAATCCACTTTTTTCCGAAAAACACTTTTGCGGCGGCGGGAGAGTAGCGTAAGCAAACTTGCTCTGTCGAACGTTCGACGAGGAATCAAAATCAGCAGTTAGAACACCAAAATCTAACGGACAAGTGAAACGTATTAAAAAAACCTCTTTACCAATACTAGCTAAATTATGCAGAAAATCTAGACAAAAATGGGATAAATCAATTAAAAAATTATCCTAGTGTATTTTTATTAGGAATGCCAGGGGAGGAGCCATCAGCTGTTCCCCGATTTCCGGGTAGTCAATAACGATCGGAAACGCAATCACTTATCCAAAGTACTCACTTATCATTCATAAAATCAATTCCAATTTTCGCTTAACATTTCACCACAGCATGCAATCTATTACTGTCCACGCAAATTTCAAAACTTGGAAATAATTGCAAGTAAAACATGTTTATGGTTGCGTCTTGATCTATGGGATGGTATGCAAATCTTCATGTCATTGCATTTATGATACCATGTTAAAATAAACATTGGGCAAGCAGCAGTCTAAACACTTACCCACCAACCAATATTACCGCAACTCCAAGGAACTGTTTCCAATTCTTCACCTGCCAAAAATCTCACCTCGCTGTTCGAATACAAATGAAAGGCATGATAAATAAAATAAAATAACAAAATAGCCTTCCAGTTCAACTCCCGTCATTAATTTCAACTGCTCGCCAAACCTGTCAAGCTGGAATTCGGAGTAAATTTTCATAAATGCCCGCTCGAAAACTCGGGGTAGCAAAATCACCCGAATAAATATTAATTGCTGGTACAAATTTCCCATTGATATTTATTACTTCTGGCAGGCAGGCAGCTTGTTGAAACGACTCACCCAGCAGTTGCTGCACGCCCATGTCCGCTCAAATATTTGCGGAGAAACTCATCCCATAAACACCGGGAATGTGAATTCATCATGAACTGGCTGCAGCAAATTCTGGCAAATTCATTCTGAATTCGCACCACCTCCGACCATCGGCACACAGGTAGCAGAGCCGAGGCTAAATGAAATTAATTTAAAATTAAAATAATTCGCACAAAAATCTTCTTGCCCCTCTCATCCGGACGACATTCCGAAAGGGGCGCTCTGGAGCCGAGCAAACCGGACGAGTCGCGCGAGAGCGACGTAAAATTCAATTATACACGATGTGCCCATCGCCTAGCATCGCCAATTTTCCTGCTCACACACTGCGGACTCATTTACACTTGACAAATCTTGACACAAGTTGGGAATATGTACTGTGCAGGGTTGTAGCACGATAGCACTTCCACTAGCCATGGGGAACGAAGTCCCACGGGGAAGCAGTGCGCCCCTGAGTGCAGCTGAATTGCTTGCCCCGACGAGACGAAATTTCCAACATTTTTATCATGTCTCGGGCCTCTCCGTCGTCGTCCGTCTGGGAGTAGACCTCACGTACCTACCTACCGCGGGAGGAGAAGCCCTTCGGTGAATGCTTAGCTCGAACAAGCCCTAATAAAAATTAAACATCGATTTCGAAAACATGACAATGATGACGGACAACAGGGCCGCCTGGGACACATTGTGGCGCGTTTTATTGTTTAAGCATGTACGAATAAATTAATACTGATTAATTGGAAGAAATTTCACGACTCCCGGTCCAAGATGCGAACTTGTGAAACTGTCATTAGCAAGAACCAGTTCCGGGCAGTCACTCTGAAGCTGTGTGAACTGTTGACAAGTTTTTGAAAGCCTTCGACCTAGATCGAGAAACGTCCTCGCCAAATCGAATCCAAACTTCTCACATGAATTGTCGCCAATCATCGTCGCCTGAAATGACACCTCGTTAGCAGCTGAATCTCCATATGGAGCTGATCGCTGCCGATCGATAAGCCGAAACGACAAACGGTTTGGTCAATGCAAAGATCTGATACCGTCAACGGCAGTCATCAGTGGTAGTTGATAAGGAGCCGTTAAGCAGCTCATCAGCAGCTCATTTGTGCACAGCACGCGTCCTGTGGACCGCGGGTCGAGCGATTTGAATTTCAACGACGACGACGACGACGAATGAGTGTGAGAAGACAAACTGTGAAAACGATGATGACCGGGAGATGTGTGTTCCTCCCGTGGTGTCATAATTGACGGTGGACACATTTGATGGTAGGTGGTGCCGGAGTAGCATCAGTGGGTAAATGTGACTATCTTGATCTTCGAGTGTCGCACGAAGGGTGATTTGCGAGGGGTCGAGTGGTGACCAAATCGTCAGCTAAAATTTGCTGAAAAATCGTGGAACAGTTTCACTGCGGAAATGACTATTTCGTCAAAAACTTATGGAACAGCAATTAAAAAACTACAAGGGACAGCCCTATGGGGTTGTACGCAATGGTGACGTAGTAATACGTGGTCTTATATAATAAATGTTATTTGTTAACTGCAGCAGGAGCTTGTGTTTTATGTAGGAATAGGAATTTGAGCGGGGTTCTCTCATTAGTATGACTATGATTGTCCTGAAAAGCATCTTTTGATATGAATTTTAGCTGCTGCTGGATAGGGGCTGAACTGGTGTCAGCGACAGGTTGGAATGCCGCAGAATATCAGTGTCCACCCAGCTAAAGCTCCTCCCCTTTTTAGTTTTTCTCGTTAAACATCTTCTCTAAACAAGTTGGTAAATCTTAGTCTTTAGGAGAAAGACGCTTAACACTTTTTTCGGAGAATTTATGATCATGTTTCACGTCCACATACTTAGAAATAGCTTTTCAGCTACTTTGAAACTAAATCTTCACTAAAATGACAAGATTTGATCATTTAAACAAGGTTGAACATGTTATGAAATTATTTTCCAATTCAATAGCCTTTAAAATGAAGGTCGAAGTTTTACCGAACGTTCAGCTGTTCTGATTTCGGTAAAATTTACCGAACACGAAAACAAAATCTTAGTGTGCACGGCTCTTCTGTATGCGTGTTCAGATAGGGGAATTTACGTATTCTCGGCAACCTAAGCAGCGACCTTCTTTCTATAGCCTTTTTCTCTAAGGAACGCACACATATACAGTATTGGTTTGTTTACAATCTTTTGCTGCCAGCTGCTCTAACAATTTCAGTCGAAAGAATCGTCAAAAACTGTTTTGAAACGCATTTACAAAGCTCCAATCTTCTCTAGTGAGAGCGAGTATTGTCGGCAACCAGTTTTTCTTCGGCAACCGTGCCATTTGAACTGCATGTAAATCTGCTGTTCTATTATCGGCAACTCGAAATCAGCTACAATTTGTAGTGCGTGTGTTGCATTTCAAGAAAACCTTGCTAGATTGCTTTTTCTCAGCGGTAAAAATATAGTCAAATTGAAGCTGAAAGCATAAAGAATCGTTTGCATGCATTCAGCGAAGTGTTTTCGTAAGAAAATCCAGTGAAAATAGTGTTTCAATTTGGGTTGCCGAAAATAGCCTGTCATGCCGAAGCCGTCATTTCCCCTATGTTAGTAGGTACTTTTATTTATTTTCTCTACTGCGCTAAATCAAACGAGTAGAAATAAGAAGGGATGTTGGTTACGCGCTCGAATTATTGAAAATTCAATAAATATTTAATAGAATTGCTGGAAAAATCTTAACGATTAATCGTTAATCGAATAATTGGACTTTTAGGCATCCCTAGAAAACAGTGTAATTTCATGTTTTTGGTGGTCCTTCGAAAATGCTGACCAGCAGAATTGCAACCAGCAAGTGTAACCCAAGAACCAAAAGCGGTGCGATGCTAGTTTTCATTGTTACGACGACGACTGAATTAAGGGGCTTAGAAGCAGAGGGGTGAAAGTCTTCATCGATTTCGCACCATTTCTGCTATGCTTTTCTAGAACTACATTATTATTATTATTTAACTTTATTAGGGAGGCTTTCAGCCTTGGGCTGGTTCGCCTCCAATTCTAGAACTACAAACGTATCAATGTGTTTGCCGTCGAGTCATTAACGAAACAGAAAGTCGATGAAGAGAATCGATCAAAAACACTTGTACCCCTGCTTCCAAGTTGGGTTACAAGATTACAACTCTAGAGAGCATTTTGTGTGGTCGTTGGGGGCGTGTGGTTCTGAATATGGCGATGAGTGTGCAAAATGTTACGCAATTGTAGCCTCCCTATTCGGACACGCCCGAAGATCGGAGGCGTATGCCACTTCGACTTGTTTCGTCTAGAAACGATTCTCTGATGACTTATCGGGATTTTTGGAGACGGTATTGCTGAAAGCAGCAGTCTTCCTCCACAATGCTCGGTTTTCTCGGCCGAGGCTGCAGCGATCTTCCGTGCCGCTACGACGCCAGCCAACAAATACGATAGTTATATTAACCGACTCACACAGCGTCGTTCAAGCGATCACCTCGGAAGCACCAAAACACCCATGGATCCAGGCGATTATCAAGTACGCCCCACCGAACACCGTGTACACATGGATTCCCGGATACTGCGGAGTGCCAGGTAACGAGTCTGCTGATCACCTTGCCGGAGCCGGGACATCGGGTCCCAGACTCACCAACAAGGTACCCCTACAGGACGTCAGACGGTGGATCATGCGGACCATTCGAGCGGCATGGGAAGCTGAGTGGTTCCGCAACAGAACTGCCTTCATCCACAAAGTAAAAGGGTCAACTGAATCATGGAGAGAACTGGACAACCTGAGGGATCAACGCGTGATTTTGCGGCTTCGAACCGGGCACACTAAACTCGACTATAACTATGGTGGCCTGCCGTTCCGCAGAAGCTGCATCATCTGTGGGGTACCCTACTCCGTCGAACACATCCTGTGCAACTGCCCGGAGTTCCAAAATCTTCGGGAGGCACTCTGCCTAACTTCCAGCATAAGCGATCTGCTCGGGAATGATACTTCGGCCTCGGCAGCACTAGTAACCTTCTTAAAAGAAGCCAAAATCTACCACTTGGTATAGCAGGAATTTCTTTCGGCCGTCGGGACATCTCAGCTGGATGGATTTCCTCTATTGGACCCATGCCAGCTGAGCTCTGTTTTGTTCGGATTAATCGTTTGTAGCTTGTCCTAAATCATTTTGTTTTCTGTTGTTCCTCTGTTTCATTATTTTATATATTTTTATTTTTTCATATAAGTTGAAGAGCCAGCAACCAAAGTTATTAACTATATGTTAATATACCATGTATCTAGAGGTTACTCACTCTGAGCCCTCTCCTTTCTTCGGAATGAACTAGCCATAGGCTAAAAATCTCCTTAATAAAGAACTAAAAAAAAAAATTCTCTGATGACTGTGTTGGGGAAGCAGCATATACATGTACGTAGTTGATGGATTTGATAGTTATTTAGACTCTTTTGGAAAATACTTGACATTTACCACTTTTTCAATAGTCATAGCATTTCTATCGGTGCGTAGAAATATTTCTGTTCGATTGGTGATAAAATTATTGACATTGGTCTAGGAGCAGCTGAGTTATTAACGTTCAAAATCTTTCATAATTTTGTTACATGTTCCGTTTTTGGTTTTCACAATGTGTACCCCCATATAGAAATCACAAACGTAGTCCTACGTCAAAACAGGGAAATCAATGTGTATGTACGATTAACCCTTTCATGGCCATGCTGTTTGTGGTCAACATCTCGATTTTTTTTTTTTAATATTTCCTGTGTCCATCTTCCGATCAAAAAATCGATTTTCTTGATTTGCTTTCTACCATGACTTGAGCGGTGTATTTGCAATATTTTTGCGTATACTCAAAAGTTCAAATATTAAATTATATTGCACGTAAAATCATTGCAAAAATGCCACGCTTGTCGCGGTAGAAATCAAGTTAATCGATTTTTTGATCGACAAAAGGACATAGGACCTAAGCTGCCATTATGAAAATTTTAATCGATTCAAAATCGAATTTTAGCAAAGATCCGAATGATTGACCATAACAAATAATTATGCAAAGTTTCATGCAAATCGAAGAAAGCCGCGTCAGATCGCCCATAGCAATCAATTATGGAATCTTTTGGAAATTCTTGAATTTGGGTGCGCCGCAACTTTAAAACTGATCGATTATGGAATTCGTGAATTATTACAATAGGTTTAAGAGATACATAAATTGACGATTGAATAAACTGCGAGCAATAACGGTTTGTTTCCGCAATCCCGAACGTCCTTTTAACCCTTTGTCTGTACCTTGGAGTCAATTTGAAAGTGTGCTGTCGCCATAGCTTCATACGTTTTCAGCCACTCCAGCGCTTCATCCTTTGATTTAATCAGGTAGACAAACGTCAAATGCGTGAAATCATCCGTGAAAGTGATGAAATACTGCATGCCATCCCATGACACAGGTAAAATCTGACCACAGACATCACTAGCTGCAACGGACGAGTTGTCCGATTTCCATCACGACTGATAAAGGGCTCTCGAGTCCATTGCAGTGTTCACCGATTCATCCGAAACCGGCATTGTTAGCATCAGGTGGCACACGATGTCCTCCTCGTCCATCTTTGCACCGGTTGACTTCAGCTTCCAAAACGGAAAAAATAGGTCTCCATACTCGAACGTTCGCCGTACTTCATCTCAGTTGAAGTACGCATGAACTGATTTGTCAAGATCTTCCGCTCGAAACTTTCGTGCAATCCGTCCCAGATTTCCTTCGGACTCCTCTTGTCCTTGATATACTCAAGATGACTACCCGCGACCGCACCACTCAGAACCGAACGACACTTGTTTTCCTACTTTTTCCGGTACGCCTTCTTGTCCTCTTTTCCTGTCTTGACAGCCTTGACAGCTTGACCGAATTCGGGTTTCCAGGATGAATGAATTAATGATTCCCACTGGACCTTAGGACGATCGGGAGTGCTGATAGGTATTCAGTTTCAAACAAGCGTTTATTGAATATTGACACATAACATATGTGGAACTCGATCATCAAAAATCGACCCCATTTCAGTGATTTCAAGTGGTATAGAAGGACATCGATCTGTCAAATTGATTATACCAGCTGCATAATGAGAAAGGCAATGAAGGGGGTTGTCAATTGTATTAAAATGATAATTTTTTTTTCCTTGTCGGGTATTTTCATCACTGCGACCATTTTTCTGATCTATTGTGATATATTCCCCATTTTTTTCTTTAGCTATATCAAGATGCCGTATCACTATGATTAGGAGTGATCGTCATCGTTTGACTAATAGCATTATCCCAGCACGGCATTATACTTCGAATAAAGTGCACTGCCGTACTGGGAGTTGTTCTCCAAATGTCAAAGGGTTCTATCAGCCCCTTGTCGAAAAACTTTCGCCTTTTATCGAAAATTGCCGGACAGTGGCATAGCAAATGTTGCGAGTCTTCCTTTTCTATGGCACAGAAGCGACATACATCATCTTGAAGTTTTCCAATCAGCTTCAAGTGATAACGGCTCGGACAATGACCTGTTATAAGGCCTGCATATATACTAAGATCTTTCTTAGAAAGTTCCAGGATTTTGTGGGTCACAGAAATGTTTGGATTAATAAATCGCTTTGACTGCCTAGCAATGGAAGTGTTCTTCCAGTTTTCCTCCACTTTTGAAGATTCCCACGCTTTTAGCTCTATCAGATGCAGCCGATAAGCCACAAAAGGGCTCTGGCCCGATGAACTTATGAGAAGATCCGAGTCTTGCTAGTGCATCAGCTCTTTTATTTCCCTCAATCCCGCAATGACCAGGAACCCAATATAAGTTGACTTGATTATGACAAGACAATGTTTGAAGTGATTGAACACATTGAAGTTTTGATGTACATGTCGCCGACTTTAACGCATTTAGAGCAGCTTGACTGTCGGACATGACGCATATATTTGAACTCTTATAGTTTCTACGCAAAAATATAACGGAACACTAAAATTGCTTGGATTTCAGTTTGGAACACAGTTGGCCATCTACCCATAGGAACCGATATTTCTATCCCTGGGCCAGTTACTCCTGCTCCCACTTGATTGTTCAATCTTGAACCATCTGTATAAAAAACAATCGATCCTGGACGAAGAACCGGGCCACTAAATTGCCACGAATTACGCCCAGGGTCAACTACTTGAAAAAGTCGATTGAAATTGTTTCTTTTCTCCATCCAGTCTTCGTTGTTCCTTACTAGAGAGTTGATACTAACAGTTTTTAGAATCGTAAGATGTCCTCTAAGGTCTCCTTCAAAGAGTTTCACTGACCTTGTAATCCTTAGAACACACTTTTCGGCTTCTAATTGTACAAATTGATGCAATGGTAGCATATAAAGCAAAGCATCCAATGCCTTCGATGGTGTACTTCTCATTGCACCTGTTATTGAGAGAGTTGCTAACCTTTGGAGTTTTCTAACTTTCTCTGAGCAACACTCTCTTTTGTTTTTGGCCACCAGACCAATGCACCTTAAGTAATCCTGGGTTTCACAATTGCCGAGTAAATCCAATGGATCATTTTCGGTTTCAGTTCCCACTGTTTACCGAATGTTCTTTTGCATATCCATAGAGCATTAGTAGCTTTGTTTATTGCCTGCTCTAGGTGCATATTCCAATTAAGTTTACTATCGAGGATTACTCCAAGATATTTTACAGCATTAGAAAGTTCCAAAAGTGTGCCTTTCAATCTTATGTTGTCTACTGAAAATTTCTTCCTTCGCGTAAATGGCACGATAGTAGTTTTAGAAGGATTTATATTTAATCCTTCCCTATCACACCACGATCAGACAGAAATTTAAAGCAATTTGCATTCTGTTAGCGATAATACAATCATATTTGCCACGTACAGTTATGACTATATCATCTTCGAAGCCAATTATTCCGAAGCCTTGGGCTATTAAATTTTTGAGAAGATCATCAACTATTAAAGACCACAATAGAGGTGATAACACGCCTCCTTGCGGGCATCCTTTGGTTGCTCTTACATTGATGAGTGAGCTTCCATGGTTTGCTGATATTTCTCTTTTTGATAACATTTCATTGATCCAATTTACAATGCTTTGATCGAAACCACGTTCATCATAGCTGTAGTCATTGAATCGTGAGATGAATTATCGAATGCACATTCAATGTCAAGGAATGCAGCAAGTGAAATTTCTTTTGCTTCAAAAGATCTTTCTAGTTTTGTAACAACCGTATGAAGTGCTGCTACTGATGACTTACCTTCCTGGTATGGAAATTGATATTTGCTCAGAGGATTTGTAACTAAATATGATGACTTTATGTGTTCATCTATTATTTTTTCCATTATTTTTAGCAAAATAGACGATAAGCTTATTGGCCTGAAGGATTTTGGTGAAGTTTTATTCTTTTTATAAGACTTGGGAATAAAAATAACCCGCACTTGTCGCCACACTGCCGGTATATAGCTTAATATTAAGCTTGCTCGAAATATCTTTGTTAGAATAGGCATTAAAACCGCTTTTCCTTTCTGTAGTAGTACAGGAAAAATTCCATCCCTACCTGTTGACTTGAAAGGTTCAAAGGAGTCAATCGCCCATTCAACTTTTCTTTCAGTAAAGATTGTGTTGGCCAAAGTGCAAGCATCAGCTCTTGGTCTGTCTAACTCAGTCGTTTCATTCAATATTTCATGAATATCCATCCTAGTTTCATCGATACCAATTGCTGTGGTCGTCACGTTTTGTTCTTCGTTTGAATTAATAATAGAACCTGGAAAATGCGTCCTCATCATCAACTCTAACGTTTCATTTGTAGAAGTAGTAAAAGAGCCATCCTCTTTTTTCAAAGTGCCCAGACCATTGGAATGATCTTTAGCGAGTATTTTCTGCAACCTAGCAGTTGCTGGAGTATTTTCAATGTTCTCACAGGTATGCCTCCATTGTATCCTCTTTGATCTCCGTATTACCTTATTATAGGCGGTGAGGGATTCCACGTTCGCGAGAAAATGGCCTTACAAGGTTTGTTTACAAAATAGAGTTAAGGCCATTTATGTTGTTGGTCTTGATATATCTGCTTCTCTTTCATAAGAGCTACTGTCTCAAACGTAAACAATTACTTTTTCCGCAAATTTCTCGAAAATGAAAAACCAGTCAAGTAAATCATATCATATCTATCTGATAGAATTGTTGGTTTACATGGATTGACTTTGAACTACGAGAAATTTACGAAAGAACCCATTGTTTACGAAAGAACCCATTGTTTACGTTTTCAACATTGGTCCTTATGGACGCGATGGCCAACTATACCAGTTATACAACTGAGACTAAACAAAAAAAGGGGCCAACTTTTAGACAGTTATTTTCTGTTGTGTGCGTGGTGCGTGCTTCGTCTGAAGAAAAGACAACTCTGTGTCTGTCTCTATCGTTCTTTATTTTCGGGTTAATTTTCCTGCAGTTGAATTTCCGTTTAATAAATGTATAAAAGTGTCTTATTTTAACGTTACTTCACATCACTCTTTGCTCGACTGTTGAGCTGTTCAGTTCGTTTTCTTTTTCGCTCGAGTTCTCGCTTCGATTCGGTTTGTGCTGTCGCGTTGCGCCGTGGAAGCGTCGCCACCTTCGCGCGTTCTGGCAAGTTTACTGCAACTTGCCAACACGAAACAAATGGTGCGTAAACGTACCAATGATTCAGCAGCGGGCCCTTCAAAGAAGGTGGTAATCCAGCACAGCGCGTCGCAGGATGATGCCGGAAAACGGGTACTGCAAGCCAACCAGTTTGCGGTGCTCCCCGAAGAAAATGGCGATGGTGACGTCGTTCCCATCGCTGCAAGAGAGCGGATTCCCCCGCTTTTCACGCCGGAGAAGGATGTTGCCAAGCTGCGTGCCGAACTGGCAAAACACAAGCTGCTGCCTCGCTTCAAGCTTTGCAGCATCGGCACCAAAATCATGTGCTCCAGCCTGGAGGAGTACAATCAAACAGGATGTTTCCTAAAGGAAAATAACGTTGACTTCTTCACGCACGATCTGCCATCGAGCAAGCCACTGAAGCTGGTATTGCGTGGATTACCGTCGTTCGAGGCGGCTGTGGTTAAATCCGAGCTGGAGCGGCTTGGGCTCAAACCTGAGGCGGTGTTCCCAATAAACCGGCGTTCCAACCACAACACCAGCTTCCGTGACCAGTTGTTCCTGGTGCACTTCACGAAGGGATCCACCAGTCTAGCGGCTCTGAGATCCAAAATCCGGGACCTGTTTCAGGTCATCATCAGTTGGGAACATTACAAATCCCAACATCGTGATGTTACGCAGTGTATGAACTGCCTCTCCTACGGCCATGGCACCAAAAACTGCCATATGAAGACTATCTGCGGCAAGTGTGCTGGAACTCACTCGACTGCGTCCTGTGAGCAAGATGATGACATCGAGCCAACGTGTGTCAACTGCGGTGGTAACCACCAAGCCTCCAATCGCGGATGTCCCAAGCGAGTGGAGTTCATCAATATCCGTCGGAAGGCTACGATCAATAACCAGCCCGGTCGCCTCCGTAATCATCGTTCGCCTCCTGCACGCACGGAAGTCCAGTACCCAGCTCTCCAGCCCCGTCGACATGTTCCGAACTTAGAACCACTTCCGCTCAACAACCAACAAGTCAAGCATGTGAGTATTCCTAACAATCGAACAGTCCAGCATCGTCTCGCTGCTGCTGCTGCCCAGCCAATGCCAGGTCCCTCCACCGCCCCTGGTTTATCATATGCTGGTGTTGTCTCAGGTGAGCCTGTCGACGATTCTCCGTTCTCCTCGGAGGAACTTGTGACGCTCGTGGCCGAGGTCATCATCATCTTGCGCACCTGCAAGACTCGATCTGAACAGCTTCATGCTGTCCTGTCCCTTGTCACTAAGTATGGACCGTGAAGCCATCAAGATCGTAAATTGGAATGCTTGCTCCTTGAAGAGCAAAAACATCGAGTTTGTTGAGTTTCTCAATGAACGAAACATCGACATTGCCATCATAACTGAAACCCACCTGAAGCCTGAAACAAACGTCTACCTTCCCGACTTCCGGCTCGTGAGGCTAGATCGAACCAACTCTGGAGGAGGAGGAGTGGCTATTGCAATAAGGAGAAACATCTGCTGTCGACTGATGCCCAGCTTTCAGCTGAAGATCATCGAAGCCGTAGGGGTGGAAGTTTCTACTCCTATCGGCCCCATCACCATCGTCGCGGCTTACTGCCCCAAACAAGTCAACATCAGGGACGGATCGGCAGCAGATCTGCGACGAGATATTATCAAGCTAACACGACGACGGGAAAACTTTATTATCGCTGGTGACCTGAACGCCAAACATCAAGCTTGGGGCAACAATCGGCGCAATCAAAACGGCACCATCCTGAACAACGACCTGCAGGAAGCGCAGTACAACATCTTGAGTCCGGAAACTCCCACCCGGTTGAGTCGGTCCGGTGTTCACGCTACCATCGATATCTTCATCAGCAACATGGGCAACAACATCGCTCAACCTATCACCTATCAGGAACTCAGCTCGGACCACTACCCGGTGGTGACTGAGGTGGGATCCTCCGTAAATCGATTTGAAGTTTTCCGGCGCAACTATCATCGTGTTGACTGGGGTCAGTTCCAACATTGCGTCGACACCGCTGTAGACTACGATGTCCAACCGGAATCGTCCGAAGATGTTGATCGGTGTCTGCGCTCCATCGATCAAGCAATTTCCCGGGCCAGGGAGCTACATGTGCCATTATCCAGACAGGTGAGTAATACTCTGAACCTTGACAGGCCTACTAAAGACCTCATTAGACTCCGCAACACGATTCGTAGGCAGTACCAGCGTACTGGGCTGCCTAACCTGAAGACCAATTGCAACCGTTTGAACAAAATCATCCAAGCCAGGATGGTGGATCTCAGAAATATCGATTTTGCAAACAAGATTCGCTCTCTCCCAGATTGTGCTAAGCCATTCTGGAAAATGGCAAAGATTTTGAAAAATAAGCCGAGGCCCATTCCTCCCCTTTCCTCTCCTAACCAACATTCGGACCCATCTTTACTAATAACCCCATTTGAAAAGGCCAATGCTCTTGGACAACACTTTGTAAATTCACATAACCTTGGCCAAGCCATGGTGAGTCCCCACGAGCCTGCAGTATCACAGGCAATGGCTAGTGTCGCTGCCACCCCCGTAGTTGTCCCTGATGAAAGTAGAATATCGGCTGATGAGGTAATAGCAGCGATTAAATCAACAAAGAACATGAAGGCCGCTGGTGTCCATGGAGTGGTCAATCTCGAGCTGAAAAACTTGAGTGTTGACTTCTTCAAGCACCTTGCGGTGGTCTTCAACAAGTGTTTAATGCTTGGCTACTTCCCTGCATGCTGGAAGTTAGCCAAAGTTATTCCAATTCACAAACCTGGCAAAGACCCTACCAGTGCCAAAAGCTATCGCCCCATCAGCCTCTTGTCCTCCATCTCGAAGCTATTCGAAAAATTGATATTCAGCCGTCTGCTGGTGTTTTCAAATGATAATAACATCTTTCTCAAAGAGCAATTCGGGTTTAGGAAAGGCCACTCTACCATCCACCAACTCGCACGGGTTACTAACATCATCGAGCGGAACAAGTCCGTTTCCAATACATCTGCCATGGCATTGTTGGACGTCGAGAAGGCGTTCGACAATGTCTGGCATGATGGTCTAGTGTACAAGCTGCATCGATACAACTTTCCAAACTACCTCGTCAAGATCATCAAAAACTACTTGTCGGGCAGATCATTCCAGGTCTACTTGAACAATGTCTCCTCTGATACGTTCAACGTTGATGCAGGGGTCCCTCAAGGTAGCCTGCTTGGGCCTATTCTATTCAACATTTTCACGTCAGACGTTCCTCCCCTGCCGGGTGGTGGTATCCTGTCAATGTTCGCAGATGACACCTCCATCATCTATAAGGGTAGAGTGATCCGTGCTCTGGCAAGTAAACTACAATCAGGCCTGGATGTTTTGTCCGACTATTTTAAGAGCTGGAAGATTTGTATCAATGCAGCTAAAACACAAACCATTCTGTTTCCACACTCGAATTCACCGCGGCTTGTTCCGCCGGCTAACGTCAAGATCCATCTTGATAGCACTCCCATTGAATGGTCGAGTGAAGTAGTCTACCTTGGTCTCACCCTCGATAGCAAATTGCTATTCCGATCCCATGTGGACAAGACATCCACCAAGTGTAACATCTTGATCAGGTCGCTCTAAAGGGTGATACGGTCAAAATTTGGTCAAGGGAAAACGCGTGTAAATCGGTGAAATCGTTTATTTAAAAAATCAAATTAAATTTCTTTTTCAAGTTCAATTAGTATAAAATTCAGGAAAAATATTCAGTTAGGCTTCCGCTTTTCCAAATCCGAATTGCCGGGCCTTACGCTTGACCCCTGCCATCAGATTTTGTACAGCCACCTTGTCCACCTTCTTCGCCGCAGAAAGCCAGTTTGCCTTGAACTGCTGCTCACCCTTAGCAGTTTTTTTGGTCTTCTTTAGGTTCCGCTTGACAATAGCCCAGTATTTCTCAATTGGGCGGAGCTCTGGCGTGTTGGGAGGGTTCTTGTCCTTGGGAACCACCTGCACGTTGTTGGCGGCGTACCACTCCATGGCCTTTTTACCGTAATGGCAAGATGCCAAATCCGGCCAAAACAGTACGGAACAACCGTGTTTCTTCAGGAAAGGCAGCAGACGTTTATTCAAACACTCTTTCACGTAAATTTCTTGGTTGACAGTCCCGGAAGCTATGAAAATGCTGCTTTTCAAGCCACAGGTACAGATGGCTTGCCAAACCAGATATTTCTTTGCGAACTTTGACAGTTTCATGTGCTTGAAAACATCTGCTACCTTTCCCCTTCCTTTTGCCGTATAAAACTCCTGTCCCGGAAGCTGCTTGTAGTCGGCTTTGACGTAGGTTTCGTCGTCCATTACCACGCAGTCAAACTTCGTCAGCATCGTCGTGTACAGCCTCCGGGATCGCACTTTGGCCGTCGTATTTTGTTTATCATCGCGATTTGGAGTCACTACCTTCTTGTAAGTCGATAGTCCGGCTCGTTTTTTGGCTCGATGCACGGTTGTAGACGATACACCCAGCTTATTTGCGGCATCTCAGAGAGAGAGGTTAGGGTTTCGCTTGAAACTACCGGCAACTCTCTTTGTCGTCTCAGCGGCTTCCGGTTTTCGATTTCCCCCCGATCCAGACTTCCTGGCTGTCGACAAACGTTCCCCAAACACTTTAATTACATTTGTAACGGTTGATTTGGCAACTTTTAGCGATTTTGCCAACTTTGCGTGCGAGTAGCTCGGATTTTCGCGATGCGCGAGCAAAATTTTGATACGCTGCTCTTCTTGCTTGGACGGCATTTTGACAACTGAAGAGTGAATTCCAAAATCAAAATAGGAGCAACATTCTACACACACACACCTTCAAAATGAGGGGTGTTCAGGTTTTTTAAATGCAAAATTGAAAGAAATACGTCAAGTTGATATTGACCAAATTTTGACCGTATCACCCTTTACCCTCTGATAAACAGGAAGTCCACCCTGTCCCTCAAAAACAAGCTTGCTGTCCACAAGCAAATCATTCTGCCGGCTATTGAGTATGGTATGTCAATCTGGGAGAGTTGTGCTAAGTGCCACCACTTAAAGCTTCAGAGGATCCAAAACAAGATCCTCAGAAAGATCCTGAACAGTCCACCGTGAACTCGTAATTCTGAGATTCACCACCTGGCCGGTCTTCAAACACTCGAGGAGCGAAAGACTTCCACGCTGGAAAGGTTCAGAGTCGCCTGTCTGCGATCAAACCACCAGATCATTCGTGATTTGGCAACCTAGTTTAAGTAGTTAGGTGCTCAAGTAGGTAGGTTATCAAATTTTTAAATTCAAACCAAAACAATCCCACAAAGGGTATCCTGTAAATTAGCGCTAAACGCAATCATCACATTAGAATAACCAATTAACTAGAACAAAGATGAAGAGCCAAAGGCTAACCAATTGAAATGTTAAATCAAATGTTGAAACATAAAACCCAGAAAATAAACGTAAATTTTACTACTACGTTACTTCACATGATAATCGGCGTATACATCATCGCTGTTTAAGGAAGCAAAGATGTCCCATAAACGCTGAATAATAATAAATTGATCGAATAAGCTCTGTTACAACTCATGGAAGTCGAATAAAAGCTTATGGACATACATTAACCAACACATGTTGTGGTTGAATAAATTCTCCAGATTTGTGAGAACAAAGCCTGAACAGAAGTTATTATTAAAAATTGTACAAGTATTATTAAGTATGCAGTTGAATAAAATCGTCAAGAAGTCGTTTCTTCAATAGGCGATTGTTTGTTATGCTTTTAAGGGGGTAGTACACTTTGAACGTCCAAAAAGTAAGGCATTTTCGTTAATTTTTTAAAGCAATAAAACACTCAGGGAGGGCAAATATATTATAACCCATTTATTAGTCATCCTTCGAACTATAATTTGTATTTTTTTAACTCGATTGGCGTCTCCCCGTGGCCGGTGCACCAGGTCGTGCGGGCGTCCTCGCGTGGAAGTCGGAAAACGGCGTGGGAAAATACTCCTTTCCATGTGATCCTGGAACATAAATCGAACAAAAATCCTGATTAGTAAGGAAATTTGGGTTAGAAAAACGTATTCCGATTTTTTAGAATTAATTATTTCAAAAGTTGTGGCCTTAGGAAAAAAAAGTCCATTTTTTCACCCTAAAAATGCTTACAAAATCGTGGATTAAAAATCCATTTTTGACAATGTCGAAAATGTGGATACGTATTTCTAAGCAGAATTTAATTCTGAAGAAGAAAACGTAGGCGATATCCAAATGATGACTGGTTAGAGTTATTTCCCACGCCAGTTTAATAAACCCCGTTTCGACATAAACGCGTTTAAAGATAAAATTGCTCTCTCAGCGCGCCGGTACATGTTTTAGGAAATCGCTTCGTAAAGCGGTAAGGAATATTATGGCGGACTTGGAGTCTTTTCTAAATTAAAGTATATATCCCAAGGAACATTTTGAGCCAAAAAAAAATGCTTTTAAATCAAAGTATACTCCCCCCTTAACAGAGTGAAAACTAAATACACCTTTACTGTTTGGTGGTAGACAAAAGAATGAAAGTTTTATTTTCTAGACTTGATACAATCGTATATTCATAGATTCTGTGATCAATTGTACTTCTAACAATCTCGAGTTATGAATTGTTGAAAAATATCGTATACGCCATTTTGAAGATTTTTTTTGCGAGCTACAAAATGGCAGAAACTTTGTTCAAACGTATGACGATAACAAACAATTATGCAAAGTTTCATGCAAATCAGAGAAGGTTTGAGTCTGAAAGTCATTTTATTATTTTCGCTATTGATAATTTCCAGCTCTACGTTTTTACTAATGGCGTGTCGTCACGGTAATGCTGTGGAAAACTCCCAGGTAGCTGCATTCCATTTTCAATCAACCATCAGAGCTTAACTTCTCTTGCATAACATTCGACTCTTCCAGTAATTTTCCCAAAGGTCTTCAACAAAACCATTGCCTTTTAATTACCAGACCGGTATAGGGAAAATCGTGAGGCCAAAGCCCGCTGAGAACCTAAACACATGCGCTCAAGCTCTAGTAGATGGCCAACCCGGTCCTAGGCCGCAGTCCAAGAAATTAGTAACAAGTTAATTACGAACGAACCGATTGCTGATTGCCTTCGTGTTTCCTGAAGGAATTCATCCCTCTATCGTCACGTAGGCCTACCTACCATATGTACGTCGAATAATTGATATCTCACGATCCACGGTGTGTGCGGTGGTGGCACAGGAACAAAATGGCGTTCAACGCCATGCTTTCGCGCGCTATTATGACCGGAGAGTAGTCATTACCAACATCGATTTCTCCCTTCCTTGTGGGCAAGCAGAGTGGTGCTGCTGCTGCCGGTGATTAGGGATGGGGGGAATTTAATAATCCCCACCAACGACGAACGCCACCGTGCAGCAGTGGAAAATTGCTCTTTGTCTTTTCTCTTCCGATGGGGCTTTCTCCGCTGACAGACACACACACACACGCGGGGGAACGAGCTAGTGGGATTAATTCCACGCGCACCGGTCTGCAGATATTCTGTGGGAAAAAGGGGTTCGGTCACGATGACCGGTCCGGGTGTAATTGGGATTTCGTGGAATTAGATGTTCGACTGAAGTAAGGTGAAGGAAATCCGAGTACAATTCAATTAATTTTGGCGCCCGCTTGAAACCTTCGGCCGGTGGTGCTCACCCTTGTGTGGAGAGAGTCAGTGAGTAGCTATGCGCTGCGGAACTTTATTTGACGCATCAGCTGCGGCAGTCAGAGTCGCGAGTGTTGGTGTTTCAGGCAAAGTGTCCATAATCCAATAAAGCCGGATTGAGAGTCGGTGACGAGCAGCCACCATCACACCGCACGGACGGGCCGTGGCCCTGCGGCGATTAAGTTCTCCGGTTACGCGGAGTTACGTGCGCGTATTCGAACCATTGGCTTTTTTCCGTCCCGGGGGTGGGGTCAAACGAAACCTTTTCGAAGTTTTTCATTGTTCCGATGGGCTTGTTCGAGCGGATCGGAGCTTTGATACGGGCGTGGAATGGCGTTGATGTTCGGATTATCGCAAAAGGGCGGAAATTGGGTTACCTTTGAGCGGCTTAGCAGAGGAAAGTTGCAGGATTTTGCCGTAAGATAAGCAATCGTAAGCTTGTGCTGCCACGTTGCTCGTGTGGGTTAATATCACCATCTACGGTGTTGAAATGTTCTGGTTTAGCAACTCTAATTTGAGTTTCGTTCAAATAAATTTGCAAAAAAACGTAAGTTACGCAAAGACTGAGTAAATTTTTGGTCGATTTTCCTTATATTCGAGCAGATTTTTAAGGAAAAGCGAGGAGATTTTTAATCAGCCAACTGATGCATATTTGGAATTCAAAAACAAATTCAAATGTATGGTATGAATTTTCTTGTTCACACCATTTATCGCCAAAGTTTGAGTCTGAGATCCATTTCCAAGAAATTGTTGCATCCCCCTTTCGTCGTTAGAAAACAGCTGATATCCAAACCCGGACAATGGCTTCCCACAATCTAACCCGTTCAACGACCTTCAAACACCTCCATAGCTATGTTCTTTTTCCAGCGAAACCAGGTCACACCAAACTACAGCAGTAGCCACCCAAAGCCCTCGTCGTCCTCCACTCCCCCCATCGCCAAGCACCCAATCAACGATCGAACGTTTGTTTTTCCAACCGTTGTTGTCTTTCTCTGTGGCTCTCGCCGTACCGACCGGTAAATCTAGACTAATTTCAAATTTCCGAGAAACATCCTTACAACTGACCGGAGCTGCAACCCAACACCCCATCGACGTGTCGTTCATCCACCACTCACTCAGCTCCGCACAACCAACGAGGCGAAAGAGAGAATAAAGGTGTTCACGTCAAGCACCCCCCCCCCCCCCCTCTACTCTTTCTCCCCTCGATGCCGGTTTCTGTTTGTATTCACCTTCCGCAACGCGCGTATGTGACAGTAGTGGCAGTGCTAATTAATATATCGCGATTAGCAGCAGTCCAACTTGCACCGATATCCCTTTGCCTCGTTGCGCGAAAGCGATTATTTACGATAAACTTATTATGAGCATTATTTTTCAACTCCCCCAACCCCCACCCTCACTCACGAGGATCGATGTCCAATCCTTCCTCAAAACCCCCTCTTTTTTCCACTTCGTTCTTTATTACCACGCTTAAATCTTTATCGATTGTATGATTTTCACACCTTCGTCGAACTCGGTCGGAACGGACAACGGACTCCCGGGGCCCGAGCAAGAGTGAGTAAGTGTCAACAACGTGGCCAACACTTCGCACCCACTCTCGCCGCTCTGCACACAAAGCCCTGGCTTTGGCCACAGTCAGTCACGCTGAACCCACTGTGTGTGTCAATGACGACGACGACGACGACGACGGCCAGCTCAACACCTCCACTCGGTCACAAATAGCCGGGCATATATTTCAGCAGCACTTGCAGGGTTCTTTTCGGAGAAGTTCCCCTTCACGCGCAGAACCCTTTCCCATCGGGAGAGGCCATAAATAGGATTACACTAATGTCGTATGCATAACTTTTAAATTTAAAGCTTGAACTCGTTTAAAGTATAAAGAACTGGCCAGTCAGCACCAGTCGACTCGGGGGCTGGGAGGCTTGTCGTTCTGCTCCTATTACTTACCGGCTGTGAGAGTGGCGGCTTGAGCTTGCACTATTTCTCACCTCGAGTAGAATGAATAGAAGAACAGTCCCCAGCTGAGGGGTGCAGCAGTAAACTCTCACGATGCTATATTCCTTCTAGAGTTAAGCCAGTGACTGCTGCTGGAGGTGTTGACAGATATCAAGTGACGAATTAATTGCAAAGATTTGCTTCTCCGTACCCAAACAAAGGCACATGTTATGTGCACATGGGTAGCCATGACATTGGGCTGTGTGAATAAACAATGCCACGTAGTGCTACGGAACACGGCCACCGTTGATCGACTCCATCTCGTGGATCGACTCCATCTCGTGGATCGACAGGAATCTTGTAGAATCCGGATAAGGGCATCAAAAGTCCTGCAGTGAAACGTGGCCACCATCCTTAGGATTCTCTTCAATTAAGCTGATATTTTTTGAAACCGAATTTCCCCTAGTGCTGCATACCAACCTTGTGAAATTAGGATAATGACGTAGAATTTAGGGCGGCAATTACTAAAACAGCCCTAAGCAACTGCTGAGATGTTCCGAAGGAATTACATGGCATTGACAATGGCTTCTTTAAACCTCTACAGAAGCTGGCAAGAACGGACCGGACCGGAGGAACTTCTGGGAAATTTTGAGCGAAATCCTGGCATTTATTAAACGATTTCCAGTGCAGTTCCAAAAGATCAGAATCTTCTGGGAAATTCCAAAGACAGCCATGGAAAGTTACGAAGAAATGCTGTTAGTTCCGAGTGAACTTTTGAAAAGCTCGGAGGGAACTTCTGAGAAGTTCCGAAGAAGGTGCTGCAACTACTGAAACAATACGAGGAACAGCCGAGAAGCTCAGAGAGAACTTCTAAGAAACTCCGAATGAATCCCCAGAGAAGCTCAGACGAACTTCTGGGAAGTTCAATATCTGAATAGCACAATTCCTTCTCAAAAAGTCGCAGCAACTTGTTTATGACTAATGTAAGTAGCATATTTAGAAGTGTCTACAACATATTTGTAAAAAGCGTGCTTCTATGGAAGGAACTTCTGAAAAGCTCCAAGGGTACATCTGAAATGCTCCCAAGATACTTCTGGGTAATTTAAATGTGACTGCTGGGAAGTTCCGAAGGAACTGCTATAAAGATACGAGAAACTCCAGAATATTTTCGAGGGAACTTCTGGGAATTCCAAAGGACCTTCTGAAATTCTCAGTTCTTCTGAGAAGCTCCAAAGGATCTTCTGAAAGCTCAGTAGTACCTTCTGGGAAGTTTCAATCAAACTTCTGAGGAGGTCCGAAGAAACTTCAGGAAAATTTGAAGGAGACTGCCGGGAAATTTTAAGCGAGCCGCTGGAAAGCAACGAAACACTTGTGAAGCACTGATGGAACTTCTATGGATCTCCGAGGGAATTTCATATATTCTTCGACGAAAATTTTAGGAAATCCCAAAAAGGAATTGCTTAAATTTTCCAAAGGAATTTCTAAGCAGCTTAAAGGTGACTTCTGGGAAGTTCAAAGGGAAATTCTGAGAGCTCAGAGAGTTTTTCTGGAAAGTTCCAAGGAAACTTTGGAGAAGATCCGGTGAAAGGGAAGGGGGGAGGGGACTGCTGAGATATTCCAAACGAACTACACTGACTCCACAATTATGCATTGGCTAAAAACAAGTGTGTTAATCAAATGCAAGTGATCCATAATTGTGGATGATCCATAATTGTAGAATCAGCGTATAAGAAAGTCCCGAGAAACTGCTGAAACGGAGATTCCAGAGAAACTCTGAGAAGCTCAGAGAGATCTGCTAGCAAGTTCCGAGGGAATTCAAAGAAACACATCGGAAATTCGAAGAGCAACTACTGGAAAGTTACCAAGAACAGCTAAAACTTTCCAAGGCAACTTTTGAACATCTCTGAGGGAACTTCGAGAGAAGCTCAGAAGCAGTGTTAGGAAAATCATTCTCAAATCTGATTCTTTGAGCCCTCCTGAGAGAATAAACTCTCGCTTGTTAATCTACAAGCCAAAGCTCACGCTCCCTGTCCCTGTCCCAAGAGAACTTTTGGGAAGTTCTAAGGGAACTTGTGGGAAGTTAAAAGGGAACTTTTGGGAAGTTCCAAGGAAATTTGTGGGAAGTTCCAGTCGAATTTGTGGGAAGTTCCAAAGGAACCTGTGGGAAGTTCCAAAGGAACTTTTGCGAAGTTCCAAGGGAACTATTGGGAAGTTCCAAAGGAACTTTTGGGAAGTTCCAAAGGAACTTTTGGGAAGTTCCAAGGAAACTGTTGGGAAGTTCCAAGGGAACTTTTGGGTAGTTCCAAGGGAACTTTTGGGAAGCTCCAAGGAAACTTTTGGGAAGTTCCAAGGGAACTTTTGCGAAGTTCCAAGGGAACTTTTGGGAAGTTCCAAGTGAACTTTTGGGGAGTCCAAGGGAACTTCTGGGAACTTCCAAGGGAACTTTTGGTATGTTCCAAGGGAACTTTAATGAAATGCCAAGGAAACATGTGGACAATTCCAAGGGAAATTTTTGGAAGTTCCAAGGGAACTTTTGGAAAGTTCCAAAAGAACTTTTGGGAAGTTACAATGGGACTTTTGGGAAGTTCCAAGGGAAATTTTGGGAAGTTCCAAGTGAACATTTGGGGAGTCCAAGGGAACATTTGGGGAGTCCAAGGGAACATTTGGGGAGTCCAAGGGAACTTTTGGAAAGTTTCAAGCGAACTTTTGGGAAGTTCCAAGGGGACTTTTGGAAAGTTCCAAGTGAACTTTTGGTGAGTCCAAGGGAACTTTTGGGAACTTTCAAGGGAATTTTTGGTATGTTCCAAGGGAACTTTAATGAAATGCTAAGGGAACATGTGGACAATTCCAAGGGAAATTTTTGGAAGTTCCAAGGGAACTTTTGGGAAGTTCCAAGGGAACTTTAAGGAAGTTCCAAGGGAACTTTTGGGAAGTTCCAAGGGAACTTTTGGGAAGTTCCAAAGGAACTTTTGGGAAGTTCCAAGGAAAGTTTTGAGAAGTTCCAAGGGAACTTTTGGGTAGTTTCAAGGGAACTTTTGGGAAGTTCCAAGGGACTTTTGGGAAATTCCAAGGGAACTTTTGGGAAGTTCCAAGGGAAATTTTGGGAAGTTCCAAGTCAACATTTGGGGAGTCCAAGGGAACATTTGGAAAGTTCCAAGTGAACTTTTGGGGAGTTCAAGGGAACTTGTAGGAAGTTACAAGGGTATTTTTCTGAAGTTCCAAGGGTATTTTTCTGAAGTTGCAAGGGAACTTTTGACAAGTTCCAAGGGACTTTAGGGAAGTTCCAAGGGAACTTTTGGGAAGATCCAATGGAACTTTTGGGAAGTTCCAAGGGAACTTTTGGGAAGTTCCAAGGGAACTTTTGGGAAGTTCCAAGGGAACTTTTGGGAAGTTCCAAGGGAACTTTTGGGAAGTTCCAAGGGAACTTGTGGGAACTTCCAAGTGAACTTGTGGGAAGTTATAAATGGAACTTGTTGAAAGTTCCAAAGGATCTTTTGGGAAGTTCCAAGGGAACTTTCGGGAAGTTCCAAGGGTACTTTTGGGAAGTTCCAAGAGAACATAAGGAAAGTTCCACGGGAACTTTCGGGAAGTTCCAAGGGAACTTTTGGGAAGTTCCAAGGGAACATTTGAGAAGTTCCAAGGGAAATTTTGGGAAGTTCCAAGGGAACTTTTGGGTAGTTACAAGGGAACTTTTGGGAAGTTCCAAGGCAACTTTCGGGAAGTTCCAAGGGAACTTTTGCGAAGTTCCTAGGGAACTTTTGGGAAGATCCAAATTTTGGGAAGTTCCAAAGGAACTTTTTAAAAGTTCCAAGGGAACTTTTTGGAAGTTTTAAGGGAACTTTTGGGAAGGTTCAAGGGAACTTTTGGGAAGTTTTAAGGGAACTTTTGGGAAGGTCCAAGGGAACTTTTGGGAAGTTGCAAGGGGACTTTTGGAAAGTTCCAAGAAATTTTTGGGAAGCTCCAAGGGAACTTTTAAGAAGCTAAAAGAATTTTTTTGGGAAAATCTAAGGGAACTTTTTAGAAGTTTCAAGACAATTTTTGGGAAGTTCCAAGGGACCTATTGGGAATTTCCAAGCGAACTTTTTGGAAGCTCCAAGAGAACTTTTTAGAAGTTCCAAGGGAACTATTGGAAAGTTCCAAAGGAACTTTTGGGTTGTTCCGAGGGAACTTTTGGGAAGTTCCAAGGGAAATTTTGGGAAGTTCCAAGGGAACTTTTGGGAAGTTGCAAGGGAACTTTTGAGAAGTTCCAAGGCAACTTTTGGGAAGTTCCAAGGGAACTTTTGAGAAGGTCCAAGGGAACTTTTGGGAGGTTCAAAGGGAATTTCTGGGAATTTCCAAGGGATTTTTATGGGAAATTTTGAGAACTTCCAAGGGAACTTACAAGATTTTTTTTTGGGAAAATCCAAGAGAACTTTTAGGAAGTTCCAAGGTAATTTTAAGGAAGTTCCAAGGCAACTTTTGGTAAGTTCCAAGAGAATTGTTGGAGAATTCCAAGGAAACCCTTGGGAAGTTCCAAGGGAACTCTTGGGAAGTTCCAAGGGAACTTTTGGAAAGTTCCAAGGGAACTTTTGGGAAGTTCCAAGGGAACTTTTGGGAAGTTCCAAAGGAAATTTTAGGTAGTTCCAAGGGAACTTTTGGGAAGCTCCAAGGAAAATTTTGGGAAGTTCTAAGGGAACTTTTGGGAAGTTACAAGGGAACTTTTGGGAAGTTCCACGGCAACTTTCGGGAAGCTCCAAGGAAACTTTTGGGACGTTCCAATGGAACCTTTGGGAAGTTCCAAGGGAACTTTTGGGAAGTTTCAAAGGAACTTTAGAGAAGTTCCAAGGGAACTTTTGAGAAGTTCCAAGGGAACTTTTGGGAAGGTTCAAGGGAACTTTTGGCAAGTTCCATGGGAACTTTTGGGAAGTTCCATGGCAATTTTTGGGAAGTTCCAAGGGAACTTTTGGGAAGTTCCAAAGGAAATTTTGGATAGTTCCAAGGGAACCCTTGGGAAGTTTCAAGGGAACTTTTGGGAAGTTCCAAGGGAACTTTTGGGAAGTTCCAAGGTAACTTTTGGGAAGTTCCAAGGGAAATTTTAGGTAGTTCCAAGGGAACCCTTGGGAAGTTCCAAGGGAACTTTTGGGAAGTTCCAAGGGAACTTTTGGGAAGTTCCAAAGGAAATTTAGGGTAGTTCCAAGGGAACTTTTGGGAAGCTCCAAGGGAAATTTTGGGAAGTTCTAAGGGTAGTTTCGTGATGTTCCAAGGGTAGTTTTGGGACCTTCCAAGGAAACTTTTGGGAAGTTCCAAGCGAACTTGTGAAAAGTTCCAAGGGAACTTGCGAAAAGTTCCAAGGAAACTTGTGAATAGTTCCAAGGGAGCTTGTGAACAGTTTCAATGGAACTTGTAAACAGTTCTAAGGGAACTTGTGTTAAGTTCCAAAGAAACTTGTGAAAAGTTTCAAGGGAACTTGTGAAAAGTTCCAAGAGAAACCATGTGGGAAGAGTTTCAGGTATATTCATAGAGCTTTAAAGAAGTTCTGAGAGAACTTTACAAAGTTTCCAAAAGAATTCATAGTAGTTTCGAGGAAACTTAAGGCAAATTACGAGAAAACTTCAGGCAAGTTTTGAGTGATCTTTAGGAAAGTTCAGAGGAATCTTAAAGCATGGTCTAAGGTTCTTCAAAGAAGTTCCTATAGTATTTAAAACAATCCCAAGCAATCTTCAAAAAAAATCTCAAGGAAATTCAGGCTCGTTTAGAGGATTCTCCAGCGAAGATAAGAGGGTAATGCGCCCAAGTAACAACATTAAATCTACAACCATCTTGAAAAAAGTTTATAGATCAATACCTTGAAACCAGGCTTTCAAACTATCTCACAAACCACCATAAAACATTCTTAAAACATCTTTTAAAAGGGCAGCCCTCTTTTTGTTTTATTTTTCATTGATAACAATTAAGCAAATTTGCTAAAGTAGACACAATCTTTGCACCCACAAACATGCATTGGAATCTGAAAAGTGCAAAAAGTTGTTGTTCTACAATTTTTGCCAAATTTAAGTGTTGCAGCATTTTAAAAGCTTTGAAATAATATAAGAGAAATGGCTCTAATGTTGGCCTATGGATCTAAGATTGGGCCCATCGCAAAAAATCAGCTATTTATCAATTTTATCTAGATGAACTTGCCATTGGAACTGTACTAATGGCTATTTTTGGTCGGTATTGAAAATTTAGTCGATTGCTGAATTTATGTATGGGCCCAAATTAGGGGCATTTAGACCGACATTATCTACATTAATTTCCCCTATGTTTTTAAATAAATAAAAAAAATATTCAAAATACACTAAATCTGGTTATTTAAACTTGTTACACTAATTTAAACTTGTTACACTAGTTTGGATTTTTTTCTCAGACGCAGTTTCAAATTTAATTGCTGATTTCTTGCTTAGATTTATTGAAAATGTCGAATTTGTAAAATTCGCGCGATTTGAACCTTGTTAAAAAAAAAGTTATGATTTTGTTTAAAAAGTTTTAAAATAGCCAAATTTTAACTCAAATTAAAATTAGCCCCATATTAAACCATTCAACGTTTTATGCAAGTCAGAGATGACCGAGTCTGAAATTTGTTTTTGCTATCTGTTCTGGAAATGAACCGTTTATTTTACCTTCCTAAGACATATTGGCAATCTCGTTCCCAGTGAAACCCCCGTCCACAGACCCAGGTTCAAGATAACCACGCACGAAACTGTCAGCGGTGTTACATTTCATGCGCATGTTCACACGTTCCAATTGCACCATTAGCGGTGCCACGGATTCTTCTATTTACCGCGATCATCACGTATCCGACGTGATATCCGACGGATCCGACGGAAATTCTACTGAAGCCACCGCCATCCAGAATTATGGAATTTAATAATTGTAATCGTGTCGCTTCAGCTGCGTGAAAACCGAATCCTACGTGCCAATGCTCCGCTCCTGTGATCCTATTGTTTCGTCACCGCCGACTGTAAACTGCCCACAGCGCCGCACGGCGCTGAATTTACTCGACTATCGGTGCTTTTTTGGCGCGAATCGATCAAAATGCCCTCGCATCGCGCAGCCAAATTTGGACCGGAGCAAGATCCCCGATAGCTGATTGCCGAGATAGCCCCCGACCGACCGACCGACCACACTGCATTCCGGAATGGACGAAAATGTCCGCCCGAAAATAACAATTGAAAAGTGCAGAACTGCGCGCACAAAAACCAAACCACAATGTCAACCGAATTCCGGTTGTCTGCGCATCGGCGCATCTTGGCCTCGCTGCCTACCGACCTCTACCACCAACGAAGGTTCAAAATTCTAATAAATTAGACGAAGGCAAAGATCCAAGTTTTTTGTTTTCTTTCGAGGGTTCATCAATCCCCGAGAGGATTCGCATCTGGTTGATTGGCGATCGTCACTTTCGATAATCAATTTTAAGATACACGACGTCTACAACCGTTCGGACGACGACGGCGACGACGGGATTCTTCCGTTCCACTTTTGCTTGCTTGTTGTGTGTCCCTCCGGGGACTGCTCATTGCTACTGCTACCTGTTCAACTGATGTGCGTATGGTTGTCGGTGTTTTTTGTGTGTCCCATTTTTTTTTTGTTGTTGCTTCGACTTGGGTTTAATTGAAGGAGACTTTCGCATTTTACGACTTCCTGTTTTCAGCCTGATTAAGCAATGAGTGCGTTTTTGGGTGTCTGTGTGATCCGATGATGAAGGAGGCACGCTGTTGTTTTTGATGTTGTTGTTGCTGTTGTCTAGGAGCGTACGAAAAGGTATCAAAATAGAAGTTTTTGGATGGCTTCACTGGCTGTCAACATGCACAAGTTGCTGTTTGATGAGCTTTAGTGTCGGTTGGCTGGTTTCGTGAAGCAAAAAAAAGGATTACCTGATTATTGAAGGTCAACACGTGATTCAAATTTTCTCCTTATAACACATTGGCTCTATGTGTATGCTAGTTATATCCCTAGACCTCTTGTTGGGTACAGCTATCAAGGATCAATTTATTTGTTTATTTAGCTCTACGTCTTCAACACTTGATTGAATTTTCTGTTGCTATTCTTGCTAGAATATTTCTTTAGATATATTATTATAAATAAACTTTGTTTTCCTAATAGTCAGACATGGAAATGTTTCTTAAGGTGAATCGCTGCATAAACTTTCTATGATCAATATCATTACCATCTCGAAATTTCAAGAGCTCACATATCAGCTCTCACAAAACATACGGCAATGAAACTGAAACTGGACAAGCAATTCCAATTTCATCAGCATTGTCACAGCAGTGCCCGAGATTGTGTTCTAGGAAACTTGAAGTGATAGGGCATATCAGCCATCATGACGGCCATTGTTGGACGCTTCAAGGAATCACCTTAAATAATTTAAAATCGAATTTTGGTTACAAGCCAAATTTTTAGAATTTCAAAAATGATCATAATTTTACACTAACCAAAGTAAATTTGTTGATCTGAAAAAAAGAACGAGAAGCAAATGAGCTTGAGCTTAGAAGACCGCACAATTCGAAGCTGCTACTCCGTGATTGACAAGCACCAGAAAAATTACACGTAGTTCTAAATGAATGGGGCGTGGGATGACATGTGCATCATGTACATCAAGAACGGTTCCAGCCTTGGCTATACGGTCATCGGAAAGGGGAAGGATTGTTAGTTTGACAGCAATTGTTACTGTTGAATGAATCCACGACTGTCATATGAAGTAGGTCTTTGATAGTGAGATGGATCAGCTTGATCAGGATTTACTTTGGATCATGATGTGATCTTTTAAAGTGTAACGCGACCCTATTAAGTCAGTAATGTAAAGAGGCCTGGGATAGAATCCACAATCATCTGCTCAGACAGCAAAAACAGTCGCCCCTAGGCCACCCAGCTCCTCTCATCACAACAATCCACGGTAATCGATCAAGCGTGTGACTTATTAAACGTGAATACATGTTGTCGATTACTTATGCTGTTGCAACTTCTTTTATCAGAAATGATAACCAATGCTGCTAGCAATATAGACACATATTTTGATCAAGCTCTATAACAGCAGTGACAAATTTCCATACATAAAAAAAATTGTGATTAATGCGTTAAAGGTTGGTAAAATTTTCTCTTGAAATCACGCCAATTTTCTGGATAATTTGTAACCATTTCATTGAAAGATGGGTTTTTTTTTAACTAGTTCGTTTATTTGGAAGGCTCAATCGCGTTAGCTTTACGGAGCCGATACTTCATTGTTCTTTGTTTGTAACAAAATTCTCTTAATTCTATGTCTAGTAGGAGTTGGGCCGAATACTCGCGGCTTACTCGAGGTTAGAGAGGTACATTGTCGAAGGATACGATCAGGGGAGGAGCTTGGGGGCAAGGTTTCGTTGTCTCATCAGAGTGTTGTCGCCAGTATGAACGGTAGTGCGGTTCTAGTTTCGTCTGGAGTAATTAGTGACCAATTACACAGAAATCATACTGAATTTTAACTATCGCGTAAAATATCCCTTCGTTTAATTTGGGCTATACTTGGCATAAACAACGATATCGTTTACATGCTTGCATAAAATATTGCTAAAATAAGGCGTAAATTTATGCCAAATCTAGCGTTAATTTTGTGTGAGCTATATCTCGCAGAAATTTACATGAATTTTTCAAACGGTATCAGTTGAACTTTGATAAGATGTACAATATCGCTTGAAGTTGTTGCAATTTTTGTTAAAAATGCCTCAGAACATCCCGGCGGCGCCGACTGGGATTGAAGCCAGGCCTGCTGAGGTGAGAGATAATCCCGCTTACCACTATACCACCAGCGCCACTTAGTTTAAAGTTGTGATTAGCTTGAGCGTTTTGAGCATTTTAGAGACTGCTGCAAGCTTGTTATCAGTCAATCAACATTTTGAAAAGCACTAGCTATTTAATATCATTATTTAAACATCTTCTTAAGTTCATGATTATCAAAAATATGGAATACACAAGGGCGTTGCCAGGTTTTGAGTTAGGGAGGGGCGAAAAAAAGTTAATATGTAAAATTTGGACGAATGCCATTTCATCGAACGCCATTTCCCCGAAAGCCTTTGTGTTTCTGAGTTAAGGGGGGCATCAGCCCCTGTCTCCTCTGGCTGTGCCTTTGTTTATTTTAATTTATTTTCATACAATGTATGGATTTTAATCAGTAAACAGTAAAAAGTGTATTTGAATCAGTAAACAAAGATCTATTATAAAAATGTTTGAAATTTCTTCGAAAAATAACCTTTGAAATATTTGATTAAACATCACGTTTAATATTTTTCACAATTTTGATTACATTGTATTTTTATGAAATCTCAAAGTTTTCTTCGAATACCACTCATCATATTTTGGATACTCTGTTGGCTAAATTGAGCGGCCGTTTTGTTCCACAATCTCTTCATCTTTGTCGCATCCCGAGTCATCTTTTCACTCTTCTTCGTTTGACAATTGCCCAATATTTCTCTTCTTCTTCTTCTTATTATCTTCCTTCTTCTCCTCCTTCTTCTCCTCCTTCTTCTCCTTCTTCTTCTTCTTCGCATTTCAAGCTTATTGCATATCGCATATTAGCTTATTGCGTGCTCTCAACTTAGTGTTCTAGATGCACTTTCACAGTTATTGATTGATAGCTTTCGATGCCTGTACCATTTTTGCATTGGTATAATTGTGTGGCAAGTCAATCATATATTCTATGCCCAGGGAAGTCGAGAAATTTTTCAACCCGAAAAATTCCTAGACCGGACCGGGAATTGAACCCAGCCACCTCCAGCATGGTCTTGCTTTGTAGCGGAGCCTTTACCGACTGAGCTAAGGGAATATTTCTCAATTGGGCGAAATTGAGGGCAGTTGGGTGGATTGATGTCCTTTTCGAAGAAATCTACCACATTGTCTCGATACCAATGTATAACTTCTCCGCTGTAGTGGCAGCTTGTCAAAATAGGCCAAAACTTTACAGGTCCATTGTGATCCTTAATGTACGGAAGAATACGTTTCTGAGGCACTCCTGCTTGTACATTTTGGAATCCATCGTATTGGTTGTCACGAAAACCTGGGTTTTTTGTCCGCAGCTGCAAATACCTTTCTAGATCATAAGCTTTCATGCAAATTTATCGGCCAAAACAAATTTGAACTTGCTAGCGATATCACCTCGACCAGTGGCTTTATTGAACTTTTGTCCGGGAAGCTGCCCATTACCCTTCTTCACGTACGTTTCGTCTCGTGGCCACTAGATTCTGGTTCAGTGTCCTGTTTGGTTGCGCCTACTGGCCCGAAAAGATCGAAATCCTTCTCGCTGAAGAATCCTTCTGAGTGTTCTTTGGCTGGCATTGAATTTCTTGGTGATATCATAATCCGACAGCCCTGGGTTTACCCTAACCCTAACAGCTTCCGATCCTTAGTTCCACTACGACGCTTGCTATGATCCTGACGATCGGAAACGTTTGAGAACACTGCACACGGTCGATTTAGCCAATTTCAACGACTTCGCGATTTTTGAACCTGACCACGTCGGATTTGCCAAGTGGGTGTCCAGTATTCATTTTCGGCTTCCATCAAGTATAACTTCTTTTAAACAAAATGAATTGTGACGAACTTTTCAGCACTGAAAGAGGAAACACTGTAGGAGCGCTGTAGTAAAATAAACAGTGTCGTCCAGATATTAAATGACTCAAGCTTTACACGTCGTTGCCGGTCGGAAAATAAAAGGTATTAGACAGCTGGTGGGCATGGGTTCAATAAAATCTGTCAAATTCCAAAATATGGATTTTATTGAACCGATGCCCACCAGCTTTGATTCCAAAATGGCGACTTGAATCGATATCCAGCCTCTACACGTCATCCCGTATCCGAAAATACCCATATTGTAGGGTATTTGACAGTTTTTCTTGAACCGATGGCCGCCATCTTGGATTGTAAAATGTAGCCTGGAATCGATTTCCGGCCTCTACACGTCGTCCCCGTTCCGGAAATACCCATATTGTAGGGTATTTGACAGTTTTTCTGGAACTGATGGTCTCCATCTTGGATTCCAAAATGACGTCTGGCATCGATTTCCGGCCTCTTCACGTCATCCCCTTTCCAAAAATACCCATATTGTAGGGTATTTGACAGTTTTTATTGAACCGATGGCTGCCATCTTGGATTCCAAAATTGCGTCTGGCATCGATTTCCAGCCTCTACACGTCATCCCGTTTCCGAAAATACCCATACTGTAGCGTATTTGACAGTTTTTCTTAAACTGATGGCCGCCATCTTGGATTTCAAAATGGCGTCTGTCATCGATTTCCAGCTTCTAAACGTCGTTCTCTTTCCGAAAATACCCATATTGTAGGGTATTTGACAGTTTTTTAATCGATGACCGCCATCTTGGATTTCAAAATGGCGTCTGAAATCTATTTACAGTCTCTTTAAACGTCACCCCTATTCGGTTTCGTGTCCTCACATTGCACAGCAACATCTTATATGGACAAGCTTTCCAGACATAACATATTAAGGAAGTTCACATGCACACTAGCGCTGCATAGTGCGATAGTTCTGAACTAATATGAACACCAAACAAAAGGACATGATCACCAGAACAACTTTGCTCAAGACAGTAACCTTTTATATGGCCAGGATTTTGAGATACAGCTTATATAGAAAGCTCATATTCACACTAGCGCTGCGTAGTGAGAGAGTTCTGAACTAATGTGGCCTCCATCCGAGAAGACTTTGTCACTTAAACAACTTTGCTGAAGACAGTTACTTTCTATATGGCCAGGATCACGAAATATTCTATGTTGGACCTACATATGATCCATATATTATAGTGCCCGTCATAAGTAACATAAAAGTGAAGCGTCTCTAGCGGTGTAGTTCCCAATTAAACCTGAATCCAAGGCTTGTTGGTCTATCCCAGTACAACAACTTTGTCCAAGAAAGCATAGCTCTATATACTGAAACAAATGAGATAATCCACCACAGCCGCTATTAGTGAAAATCCCATAAGCTGTGGGTATCCTTATTCGCGGATAGTCCGGCAATAAGGATTCCTGAATGTACCAATATCATATTCCGGAAGTCACGTTCTTGGTTTTTGGAAAACCGGAAGCCGGCATTGGATTTAAAAATGTTGTTGAAAATCTGCATTACATCACACTTAATGTACACTACAGTACTTTAAACTACACTACAATCCCAAATAAACGGGTACCACACACGAATGATATCATGATAGATGGTGAGACCATACCGCATAGAGTTGGAAGGTATTTCGAATAGGTGGATAGGCACTTCTTATGGTTATTTTTTATGCGGGTTATACTTCCAATTTGAGTTTTCCGTTTTCCACTCCCCATAACGCATAAAAGAAGAAGCAACAGATTTACACGGCAAATTGATCTAACTCATATTTGAGTCTCCTTCACTCAAACTCGCAAAAACGTCGGTCAAGTAAAGTCTAACGGTGGCCCAAAAGGCCAGGGTTCAAGCCCAATCGGCGCCACCGGGATTTTCTGAGGCAGAAAATCTCCCTTCGGAAGGGAAGTAAACCCGTTGGTCCCCGGTTCATGAGTTGATGGGTCGATAAGTAGGGTCCAAGTGTGGGAGCTGCCTTCCTGGCGTCGGTAGCATTGGTACTGAGTACGAAAAAGAAATCGAAGATAAAAAAGTAAAGTCTAGTAAAATGCGAACAGGGCTGCTTCCACTCACTGGCTATATTTTTTTTTTGAACTACAGGGGTTACTCAAAATAACTAGGATAGGCAAGTTTTTGGTCAACTTTGGAGTGTTTTAACTTCGTCAAATATGATCCAAGTAAAAGTGCCAAAGTTGACCAAAAATTTGCCTATCCTAGTTATTTTGAGTAACCCCTGTAATTCAAAAAAAAAATATATAGCAAGTGAGTGGAAGCAACCCTGTTCGCATTTTACTAGACTTTACTTTTTTATCTTCGATTTTGTTTGCTAACCTGGTTAAAATGTCATATTCAATTATCTAAAGATAAATCGTCCAGCTTAAACCTTTGTAAGGGTAAGAGGGGGGACCATCATCATCATCATCCGGTTTTAAATCTTCCAAAAGCATTTGACTGGAAAGCTAATATTGTTTTACGATGTAGCCACGAAAATAATCCTGGTCACCGGATACCGGAGATATTCCGGGTTTCCGGAGGGCTTGTCTAACTTGCTAAATTTTTAGTGAAATTTTATATATGATGCTGGTTAAATATATGTGTTTTTAGTAAATACAACAAAAGAAGAACCATTTCTAAAGCGAATCATATGCCAAGAACTAAAATCGGCCTATAATCAACCGAGATATGGCCATTTCCCTGGAATCGGTTCTGGTGAAGGGTTCTGAATGCGGGCAGATCATTTAATCACTCAAAACATACCGTGCGACAGCTCTTTTTTCATGGTTTCTCGGCAATAGACTTTAGATAGACTTTAAATGCATCATTGACCACATTGGCCACTCTCGGAACATCCAGTATGCCCCCCGGGGGAACCTGGAGCAGGGGACAATTACATTTTTACACCAAAACATGCCGTGCGACAGCTCATTCTTCATGGTTTTCCATAAAAAGCCATTCATTATACTTCAAATGAATCATTGACCACATTGGCCGCTCTTGGAATCACGGGATACCCCCGGGGGGAACCTGTAGTAGGGGGCAATTGCGTTTTTACTCAAAAACATGCCGTGTGATAGCTTTTTCTGCAAGCTTTTTTAGGAATAGGCTTTTGATATACTTTAAATGGATTAGTGACCACATTGGCCACTCTTGGGACCTCCGGTATGCCCCCGTGGAACCTGGAGCAGAGGACAATTGCATTTTTACACCAAAACATGCCGTGCGACAGCTAATTCTTCATGGTTTTTCATGAAAAGCCATTCATTATACTTCAAATGGATCAGTGAACACATTGGCAGCTCTCGGAATCACGGGATACCCCCGGGGGAACCTGCAGTAGAGGGCAATTGCGTTTTTACTCAAAAACGTGCCGTGCGACAGCTCTTTCTTCATGGATTTTCATGAATATTCTTTCTATAGACTTAAAGTGAATCATTTACCACATTGGACGCTCGCGGAACCACTGAATACCCTCGGGGGAATCTGTAGCAGGGGACAATTGCGTTTTTACTCAAAAACATACCGTGCGACAGCTCTTTCTTCATGGATTTTTTATGAATATGCTTTCTATAGAATTGAAGTGGATCATTGACCATATTGACCTTTCCTGGGATGACACTTAAATTTACATCCCTTGTTTATTTACGTTCCATGATCTACGTCAAAGCTGAATTACGTCTCATGTAAAAATAGTAATTTCTAAGTGTGTAGAACTTGTAACTTACTAGAAGAGGTTGTAAAGCATGTGTTTGACACATACAACCTGTCAATTTCGCTTTCAGAGCGTCGCAATCAGCGATTTTACAACTCGTGAGCGCTCACTCTGAGTGAACACTCACGAATCATAAAATCGCTGATTTCCGACGCTCTGAAAGCGAAATTGACAGGTTGTATGTGGGTCATTCCAGCTCAAGTGGGTACACCACCTGTGGTAGATGTCACCGATTTGAGCCAAACTTGACCAAAACGCTTGTTTTGACATTCTGATCAAACGCCTTTTTTGATTTTGCTCTAAAGGGCCTAGATCCCTCTCGGCTACAACCCTGGATTTTCAGAGATTTTTTTTAAATTTCATCTTTCAGAAGAGATTACTCTACAACCAAATAAGCTATTCGTGATCCTAGAACGTCAATTTGAAGGTTTGTAATGTAGATGTACCCAGATTTTGTTTTTGTTATAGTAACTACATTAAACAGGCTGATTACCGGCAGGTATTCAAATGGTCAAAAAATGGCCTATTGTCACCATGTGCGGGATTTTTTATTTCTTAATAATTTGGGCTCAAATTTTCACCGCGACGAGGCTCGGTAGCTCAGTGGTTACCGTTTCTGCTTACTGAGCAGAAGGTCGGGAGTTCAATCCCAGGCCCGTCCCCTTCCTTGCAATTTTTCACTTTGCCTTATTCTACACCCACTAGATTTTAATGAAAACAAATTCTTAGCACAGTGTGGGTCCTGATCTAAAAATAGAAATTGGATGAGTGCGCGCGCGTGTGTGTGTGTGTGTGTGTGTGTGTGTGTGTGTGTGTGTGTGTGTGTGTGTGTGTGTGTGTGTGTGTGTGTGTGTGTGTGTGTGTGTGTGTTTGTGTATTATAATCACTCTACCAAAAACGATCCCTGCGTGTGCGTGCAACCTTTCCCCACATCCCAACATCCCAGTGATTTCTCGTGGAAGCGCAGAGGATTTCTCGGTTTCCTTCACAGCGAGTACCACGTCAACACAGTCCTTCCCATTCCCTAGTTGACCTGCATTCGGACACGGCCGGCGCTGGTATTGCTTAATATTAGATCTCCAGTTCTTACACATTGAGGATGAATGTTAGTCCCAAACATCATCTGTTGGTTCTCTGTGTAATTGCAGCTGATCTGGTAATAACAGAGCAGCAACCGTGGGCGGTCAATCATGCTTTGCAATCATGCTAATAATTTGGGCTCAAATTTTCACCACACTTTGGAAAGCTCTTCTACTTATGTGTTTTTTTCAAGGGCAAATGATTTGGACACATAGTTTTTGAGATATGACCAGATGAGTGAGAGGTAATTATTAGTTTTTCTAGTGGAAAATCAATACTATTTAATATTTTTTATTTTTTGTTGAATTACTTCACGCCGATGGCACAAAAATATTTTGATGTTATTTTTCACATTTTCTGGGCAGAATTCTCATTATATGAAATCATAGCTAGCTCATTTATTACTTCTGTTCATAATTTAATTGTAAAAGTGAAAAATACGTTCCTACATCCATTGTGCTTTAGAAGTACGATGAACTCAGATAAATTAGCAAGTATCTATATAAAATTTCAGTTGTGGATGAATAATACCCTTATTTGAGTATATAATTTAATTTTTAGATACAATCTCCTTCAAAAACCTTCAAATTAACGTTCTAAGATCACAAATAGCTTATTTGGCTGTGGAGTAATCTCTTCTGAAAGTTGAAAATTTTAAAAAATTCGAAAATTCAGGGTTGTAGGAGAGAGGGATCTAGGCCCTTTAGAGCAAAATAATAAAAGGCGTTTGTTCAGAATGCCAAAATAAAGGGTGATACGGTCAAAATTTGGTCAAGGGAAAACGCGTGTAAATCGGTGAAATCGTTTATTTAAAAAATCAAATTAAATTTCTTTTTCAAGTTCAATTAGTATAAAATTCAGGAAAAATATTCAGTTAGGCTTCCGCTTTTCCAAATCCGAATTGCCGGGCCTTACGCTTGACCCCTGCCATCAGATTTTGTACAGCCACCTTGTCCACCTTCTTCGCCGCAGAAAGCCAGTTTGCCTTGAACTGCTGCTCGCCCTTAGCAGTTTTTTGGTCTTCTTTAGGTTCCGCTTGACAATAGCCCAGTATTTCTCAATTGGGCGGAGCTCTGGCGTGTTGGGAGGGTTCTTGTCCTTGGGAACCACCTGCACGTTGTTGGCGGCGTACCACTCCATGGCCTTTTTACCGTAATGGCAAGATGCCAAATCCGGCCAAAACAGTACGGAACAACCGTGTTTCTTCAGGAAAGGCAGCAGACGTTCATTCAAACCTTCTTTCACGTAAATTTCTTGGTTGATAGTCCCGGAAGCTATGAAAATGCTGCTTTTCAAGCCAAACCAGATATTTCTTTCCGAACTTTGACAGTTTCATGTGCTTGAAAACATCTGCTACCTTTCCCCTTCCTTTTGCCGTATAAAACTCCTGTCCCGGAAGCTGCTTGTAGTCGGCTTTGACGTAGGTTTCGTCGTCCATTACCACGCAGTCAAACTTCGTCAGCATCGTCGTGTACAGTCTCCGGGATCGCGCTTTGGCCGTCGTATTTTGTTTATCATCGCGATTTGGAGTCACTACCTTCTTGTAAGTCGATAGTCCGGCTCGTTTTTTGGCTCGATGCACGGTTGTAGACGATACACCCAGCTTATTAGCGGCATCTCGGAGTGAGAGGTTAGGGTTTCGCTTGAAACTACCGGCAACTCTCTTTGTCATCTCAGCGGCTTCCGGTTTTCGATTTCCCCCCGATCCAAACTTCCTGGCTGTCGACAAACGTTCCCCAAACACTTTAATTACATTTGTAACGGTTGATTTGGCAACTTTTAGCGATTTTGCCAACTTTGCGTGCGAGTAGCTCGGATTTTCGCGATGCGCGAGCAAAATTTTGATACGCTGCTCTTCTTGCTTGGACGGCATTTTGACAACTGAAGAGTGAATTCCAAAATCAAAATAGAAGCAACATTCTACACACACACACCTTCAAAATGAGGGGTGTTCAGGTTTTTTAAATGCAAAATTGAAAGAAATACGTCAAGTTGATATTGACCAAATTTTGACCGTATCACCCTTTAAGCGTTTTGGCCAAGTTTGGCTCAAATCGGTGACATCGACTACACAGTTTTTTAAATTCTGTACCCACTTGAGCTGGAATGACCCATGTGTCAAACACATACTTTACAACCTTTTCTTGAAACTTACATTACTATATTACTATTACTTCTAATGATTGAATAATTCCGAAAACAATTTTGTTTTGTAGCAAGTGAGTGGAAGCAACCCTGAATGCGAACTCTGAATTTGGATATCGACATTGAAATTCTGCAAGGTAAGAGTTTGTTGAATCAGGAGATTATCTCTCACAAATCTCTAGCAGTAAACTTTAGAAGTTGCTCTTGAGCGCCTAGTCTTGCAGTTTTTCCTATTCTCACCCATAAATCCTATTCCGATATATGGAGAAATCAACCTGGGTATCAAGCGGAAACATAACTTTGTCCGCATCGAAGCTAATCACGCCACATACTTGCAATTTCGTTGCACCAGCCATCAACCATTCTGGAGCATCAGCCCATTCCGTAAACATCGATTTATTGCGTGCACAAAATAAATTATTTATAATCGTTTTTCTTGTTCCCCGTCCATATCCGTCTTAAGGCCGTAGCAGTCAACCGAAGACGACGACGACGACGACGAGCACGACGAAGATAGTGCGGACTGGCTAACTGGCAATCGCTTGTCAAGTACCTACACATAGTGGTAGTAGTTCATGAGAAAATCCATTCGCGTTCCTTTCGAGGAACTTGCCGAGCTTGATAATGATGATGTGTGCATGTCATTATTGAGGTTCCCCTCTCTGGGTCTTGTGCAAGCGATCGCCTTAATACGAAGTTAATAATTCGCCCGGGTCGGGTCCATGCGCGCGCCTTCGATTTGCTTCCCTTGAACCTCCGAATGCCCAGCGACTTGCTCTTCCTATCTGTCTCTGATCCGGAGCAACTACCGGAGATGGACTACCCGTGGCGGCGCTCGGAACCATCTTTCACACACAACCTGCAACCTCGTATGCAATTTTCCCCGATTAGAGTTTGCACATGCAAACCAAACTCACTGGGTTTGCAAGCAACCAACTGGAGACGGCTGATGATTATAAACGTATTAAAATGCGATTAACTTTCAGCAACAAATGACGAGGAAGGGTTTCGGTTTCTTTTTCCCGCGGTTCGATAATGCGAAAGCGATCACAGGTTCGGATCGCCTGGCTCCCCCCTGCAATAGCCGGACTCAGCCGGAAACTGGTTTAATGAGGTCCTTCGGGGTCCGGTTTGGCTAAAGTGTTTCTCATTGTGTATAATTTCTGAACCAAAGCCCTTAATGATCGAGTAATGACCGTACGTACGGGATGGGGGCCAAGTTCAAGGGCGCGTCCAAAGGCAGTTCAAAACTAGTCTGCAACTGTTTTCTAACCTCGAATTCCCACTAGGCGCGGTCGACTGAGCAGCTGCCAATCAGCATAATCAAACAACGCGATGACGGCTGCGTCAGTCAGCTTTGATCTGGAAGCGCCACCGTCACCTCGTTTGCGCCGAAGAAGGCCCCGAAAAAAAAACAGCAGGACATTTGCAATTCCATCATGATGCATCCGTTGTTGGCCTCCCCTGCCGACCCCCATCTCGGCAATCGCAGAATAAAGATGTCTCTGTCAAAAACATCCGACTTGAAGCAAGTGACCTCGGCCCGACTCAAACGACCATAACCATAAATAATCCGTAAGGGCTTCCTGCGCTGCCGTTGATCCCTCCAGCCGCGCGCGCTTAGTCTGCCTAACCAGAAGGTAAGATTGTTCATTCAGATGTCAATAAATTTAATAAAAATATTGTAAAAGTATCCATATTGAAAAACAATTGCCCCAGAGAAGCGGAACCCCGCCGGACTCGGGTCGGTACAAATTTATTCAGTAGCCTTTTAGTGACTTTATTTGTTCCGCGAAGCGAAATAGCGGCCGGCGATCCCACGGGATCTTCCTTTCATCCCCCCTCAAACCCACCCGAGTGCATATTAACCGCCCTAGAGCATAAAGGAGCAGCGCGTAATGCTGATTGTATTTACTTAGCATAATAACAGTTCCGCTCTCGGTGCTACTGCGCGTGTGTGTGTGCGTTTGTGATAGGTGAAGGCGCACAGAGCAGAAAGGAAGCATAAATCCATTCGGAAGGGACGTAATAAATTTTTGACGTTTGGTCTTCTTCGCAGGCGGTGGCGCGGAGAACGGGCTTCAGGGCAGGGGGAGTCTCTCATGAAAAACACAAAAGGTTGCACATTTTTACACGCCTGGGGCGTGCGAAGCTACAAGGATATATGGGCCTATTGTTCTCCGCGTGGTGGCGGCTAGAAGTGGCATCCAGTGACCAAAGGTGTCCATTTTCGTACTTTGAGGTTCGGGGTTTCTGCGCGCGCGCGGAGGCCTATTGTGCCCCAATCGAATATACAATGTTTTTTTGTTTTCTGTTGCTGCGAGGAGGTCACCATCAGCTGGTTGCTGTCCAGCGCCGGAGATGGATTGCATTTCAAACGAGTTCTGACTGGCGGTATTCGATAAGCGATTGGAGTTGAAAGGAGCTGGTTTACGGTTTTTACGAGAGATTAATGGATTAATCCATACATCAAAAATCTCTTCCAAAAACGATCTGAAGCTTATGATAAATGGAAAACAGATAAACCCAGCGCAGCTAAATGGAATGCTTTTGCAAGGTTGCGAAATAGGTCAAACCGTGTAGTGAAACAATCTAAGTACACTTACTTCTCTCGGCTCCTTAACCCTTCTCTTTCTTCCAATAAACTTTGGGAGAATATAAAACGTTTGGGACTTTCAAAAACTCAAAGTAGAGCAGGTGGTGGTGATGTGTGTAACATCACTGCCGAATCATTGAATCAGTTCTTCATGTCAAATCAAGCTCCTATTACTTTTGATGAACAATCTGTGGCTGGTAGGTCCTCGTCATCTTCTTTTTCATTTAGGAATGTAACGAATGAAGAAGTCCTGACCGAATTCAATTCCGCGTCCAGTGATTGTATCGGCTTTGACCAGTTACCACTCAGCGTTTTGAAAAAAACTCTTGTTGTCATTCTTCCTACCATAACGAACTTATACAATCACATTATAACAACTTCAACATTTCCACAGCTTTGGAAGATAGCACGTGTTGTACCTATTGGCAAAATTGATAATCCAATGAACAACAAGGACTACAGACCGATTAGCATCCTACCTGCTATTTCCAAAATTTTTGAAAGTCTTCTGACTAAACAATTAAACGATTATCTGATTCATAATACGTTACTATGTCCTTTACAATCTGGTTATCGTAAACATTGCAGTACTACAACAGCTTTGATTAAAATAGAAAACGATATAAAAACTGCGCTTGACAAACGTAATCTAACAGTTCTAGTTCTTTTGGATTTTAGTAAAGCTTTCGATTCTATCAATCATAAATTGTTATGTCGGAAGCTACGTAGTTTTTTCTATCTCGATACAACTTCTGTAAACTTACTTTCCTCATATCTTACGGGACGAACGCAATATGTTGAATTTAATAATACAAAATCGGAACTTTTGAATGTAACAAGTGGTGTGCCACAAGGATCTGTTCTAGGTCCACTGTTATTTTCCATGTTCATCAATGACCTTCCAAGTATTTTAAATTATTGTGCTTACCATCTCTATGCTGATGATGTTCAGTTATACCTCTCTGGTAAAGTCGAAAATTTACAAAATATCGTACGTTGTGTTAATTCGGATATTTCAAAAATTTGTGAATGGAGTGTAACAAACGGCTTACAATTAAATGCAAACAAAACTCAAGCAATCATATTTAAAAATAGATCAGTAAGCATTTCAGATGCTTCTTGCATTATGATAGGTGATACCGCAATAGCATATTCAGATGTTGTTAAGAATTTGGGAATAATAATGGACTCGCATCTGAACTGGACTGCACAAGTAAACAGTGTTTCAAAAAAAGTATTTTTTGGTCTGCATTCATTAGTGCTGTTGAGAGACTGTACTCCTAAACATATTCGTTTGAAATTAGCTCGAAGTCTTCTAGTTCCGCTATTTAACTATGCTGATGTTCTATATACATCTACTTCCTCCAATAATAGTCGAAAATTACAACTTGCATTTAATGCTGTTACAAGATATGTTTATAAAATTCCTCGCTTTGAACATATTGGCATCAATCACAAGGGGATTTTAGGTTGCACTTATGAAAATTACGTAAAGCTGAGAGTATGTACCCAAACTTACAAAATTCTGAATGAAGGTCCTGTTTATTTGCATAATTTCTTTTCATTTTTGAGGTCATCTCGCTCAAGAAATTTATCACTCGCTAGATGTCGTACAGAGATCTACAGATGCTCTTTCCATCAACGTGCTGCGAAATTATGGAATGAACTGCCTATGAATTGCAAACAAGCTGCCTCATACGTATACTTTAAAAATCAATGTAAACAATTATTTTCGAGACGGAACTGATCATCTCTCAGTGTAGTACGAGCTTTGAGAACACATGTGGTTATTTGTACTACGCTTAATACTTGTATTAAATAAATAAATAAATAAATATATTTTTTTTTTTTTAGAGAGAGAGAGAGAGAGAGTCTGATGAAATCGGTGACATATTAATCAAGAATGAGAACTGTTCAAGAAAACCTGGAATGATCTGCCCGACAATTAGTATTTAAGGATCTTGAGAAGGAAGATCGGGAAGTTTTAACGTTGCAACTTATACACGAGGCCATCATTACAGACATTATCTAACGAATTCTCAACGTTCAACAATGCCATGGCAGATGTATTGAAAACAGGCTTGTTCCGCTTGATGATGTTAATAACCCGTGCGAGTTGGTGGATGGTAGAGTGGCCTTTCCCAGACCCGAATTACTCTTTAAGAGAGATGTTGTAATCATTTGAAAATACCAGCAGACGGCTGAGTATTAACTTTTTGATTTTGACTTTGAGAAGGTGGTCAAGAGGCTGATGGGGCGATAGTTTTTGGAACTGGTCTTTGCCACCATGCTTGCTGGGAAGCAGCCAAGCCCCTAACACTTACTGAAGACCGCTGCAAGGTGCTCGAAGAAGTTAACAGTCAAGTTTTTCAACTCAAAGTTGACCACTCCATCGACACCCACTACCTGCATGTTCTTGGTTGGCTTTATTTTATGAAAACAGTAATAAAATTACTATTTGTACATTTTTCCTAAATTTTTAATAGTAAAAATGGAAAAGCATTACTTGTAACAGATTTTTAAAGTCATTTCCTATCAATTGGTGTATTTTGATTTAAATTTCATCTATAAATGACAAAGTTATAAGCGTTCAAAACCTTACACCTTTTCGTGATGGTTGCACTTTTTGATTTTCGATTTACCCCTTGTACCTTCCCGTAAGATAGAGTAGCCAAAAAAATTAACTTCTGTTCAATTTTTACACTGCCGTACTATAGCAAAACTATCAACCTATCGGCTTCAGAACTTTCTTTGGCTAATAAATTATCGCACTAAAACTTCATGATTATATAAGCATAGCATTTCCTCCCAACTCCGACAATCAAAACCATTTTAAAAATGACTTAGCAAACATCCGTCCAGTTGCATTTCTAGGAACAGTCCTGAACAGTCTCCGAATATTAGCCACCAAGGCCTTTCAATCCAGTAATGAATTTTCTCCAATTCTATTTTTCTTTCCAGTTGGTCTCTCGCCGAACCTCCCCTCGCCCGGCAACCTGCCCCAGTCGGCGACGAATCTGTTCGGCGCTGCAGCGGCTGTCGCTGTGGCAGCCGGTCACCCCGCCAACGCCCAAGCTCTGGCCGGCCTGGTGTCGCAACATCGACTTCTGGAGCTGTCCCGCTTCGGTCTGCGGGGCTATGACCTGGCGCAGCATATGCTAACGCAACAGGGTGCCGTGTCCAAACTGCTCGGTAAGTGAAATTGATCCATGCAACAGCTGTTTTCCTCGAGTAAAGGGGAGGTAATTATCGTCCCCTGGCTTCCGACCAGTAATTATTTTATTACCGTTGCGTTGCGGCAAATGTCACTTGCCGAGTGCCCGAAGAAGGAGGAGTTAACCTCCGGGTTTCTTTTGAAGCTGCAACCTAAATAAAAGCTTTAATAAAGTAAGAAATTTTCGAGTTTAATCTGCCCTATAATTAACTTCCCGATGAGAGTCTATTATTAAGCATCAGGGTGTTATGGTTTGACGACTGCTACCACAACCACACCGCCAGATGATGATGATACCTTGCATTGTATGCAAACACCACCCCGAAGCCGCTCGATTTCTCCATTCCATTTGGCATTCAGCAACAACAGCAAAGTGACAATGATCAATTTTGATGGCCTGTTAACAAGCAGGAAATTCAATTTCAAGCCATAAACGATAGGATCGCAGCTTCTCTGCCCGTTCACGCAGGAAGTATATGCTTCTAGAGGTACACACTGCGACCGGTGCACTATTCTTAATTGTCTACATTAAAAAGCACCGTGTGGGCACATTCGGGTGAAATTTATGCAGTGTTTTTATCTTAATTTTATGCAAACGGCAGAGCGCTTCACACAGCCCAAACGGTGCACCGTGACAGATTTGATTACGTCGCCGACGGACGACCGGAGGCATTTCCCGGTTGAACTCGGCAGCAGCGGCGGATTGCCGGAAGATTCTAATCGATTTTGCAGCTAAATAATTCAATTGTTTGCCTATTTTTAAAACTACTAAAGGCTAGGCAAAAACCCGATGAATGAGTGTGGAAACCGAGTCAAGGTGATTTAAGGTCGTCAAAGTCACGGGGTTGAATAATGGGGTACAAATGCGACAGCAGCGCCAGTGGTGCACCATTCCACCAGCAGCGTGGCTCATGTATGAATAAAACATGAAATGGTCAGGTTCGGCCTGGACCGATGATTTGGGACTTGGGAATATATCCAGGTGCCTTGGAATGTCAACGGAGCCGCCGGCTCTAGCTTAAACACCGTGGGGTGCTGCTGGCCAACGCGTAGGCTTTCACGTAATCCTATGAATGGTTATTGCCTGGTGACACGGTAGCCCATTGGTGACTGCGGTAGTGGGAGCTGTAAATCTTGGCGACAACATATGTTTTGCGAATTTTGCTCGGCTTTAAGGGGGTCAAAAGAGAATTTAAGGTGGTATCCAGAGCAAGTCCAGAAACCAGAAGCGGCTTTCGGGAATGCCAAAAGACCATTCCGAGGTAGTCAGTAGAATTTTCAGTGATAGTTCTGGAAAAGTTACGAGAGTATTTTTAGTAGGTTCAGAGGACAAACTGGTTAAATTCAAAGAGTATCTACACCGATTAAATAAAAAAAAAGTAGGGAGTTGTATCTAAGTCACGACCGTAGATAAGACGTAGTATTACGTGCTTGGTATCAATATTCGGCGACTGTGTTAGGGGAACCACTTGTTGTTTTCTTCATGCAAACGCCTCGTTTTCTGATGACAAAATTACGCATAATAGGGTAGAGAACTACTTCGGCTTAATCGCCCATTTTGGGTCTATAGAGCAGAAAACTTTAAATAAGTCGATGATTTCAGAGTTAACAAGTCAATTATGCGATTGGTACGATACTTTAGTTAATAAGCTACGGAACGAAGTCAATGAGAACGCGTGATATGAAGGTTTGCTCCCATTATTCCCAAAAACAGGACTGGTAGTACTGATGCGATATTATAGCAGTGACTTTAGTGACTAAAATTACGGAAGTAGTGACCAAATAGTGACTTGTAAATAATAAATAAGTAACCATTTATATGGTAACATAGAAATTCAAAAAAGGTTTGCTATTGAAATAAACTTTTTATGTCATGGAACTTAAAAATCGAATTTCATAAATTCCTCTAATTTAATCGACTCTCACAACGGAATCTCCTGTAAAGAGTATTTGAAGTGATTTGAATAATTTACTTTTGCTTACGTTGTACATGATTACTAGCAAATAGTAATTCCCATTTTTTATGATCTTATATTTGATTCTGCGTTCGAAATCTTTAAAATTTTGATATATCTAGGTACATTCGCTAAGAACTTTTCACAGAATGACCTTAAGAACTTTTTTAGAATAATTCCCCTTCTCTTAAGCTTAAAGGCAAATAAGCTTTTGCAAAAATAATACTGCATTCTTGAAATGTTTTGCAGAACAATCAACAAAATTCTTGGAAATAGATTATTTTCGTAGTTGGAAATGCTTAACATCAAATATCAGAATTAAAGTGGACATTTTATACGATAGATGAGGACATCAAAGTAAAGAGTTGATAGTTCCGTTACGGCAGTGTGAAATTTGTACAGTTGTGTTCGATAAAATAGCAGCGCATGCCGATTTTCAAACAAAATGGTCATCTTTGACATGATGTAACTTTGTTAGATAGTGATCAATTGAGCTGAAACGTTCGCCGAAGAACTACAAATATGTTCAAATTTACAATTACAAAATATAAAATTTTTGGAAGCACCTGCCGGAAAGTGAGACACCAGGTAAAATTGTTCAAATTAATAGCAGTTTTTTATTTGGAAATTTACGTGCTGCAAACATTTTAAACATTTTTAACTATTATGTACAGCTGTTAATTGGGTGGGGATTGTAAGAATTTTGAAAAATGTAAAATTCGTACCTTCGTCAAAACTGTACAATTTTCACACTTCCGTACTATAACGGAGCTATAAACTCTATAATTTAATCTCCTCATGTATCGTATAAAATATCCACTTTAAGTCTGATATTTGACGTAAAGCATCTCCAATTATGTGTATCGTTAAATACACGCATGAAGTAATAACCAGGCATGGAAAATCATTTGCATTCATTTCGTGCATTCATTTACATTCATTTGCCTCTAACTTTTTAGACCAACAGCATTCCGCAAAATGATGTACAGAGTTTTTGTAGGTTTTGTTATTAGCTACAAGTTTTGTTAACAAGTCAAATCCGTATCTCTGGTGCATGACGAACCAGAGCGAACAGAAGCCACTACTGTTTTTCAGTGAATGTATTTTACATTAACTGAAAAACAGTAACAAGTTCTGCCCGCTCTAGTTCGTGATGCATAAGAGATAAGTATTTGAGTTATGAGCAAAAGTTGTAGCTAATAATAAAACCTACAAAAGCTCTGTACATCATTTTGCGGAATACTGTTGATAAAAAAAAGTTAGAGGCAAATGAATGTAAATTAATGTATGAAATGAATGTAAATGATTTCCATGCCTGAGTAATAACAGATGATTAGTTAAAGTAGATCATTTTCAATATTGTATTCATTCTTCTAGGAACTCCTTGAGGCTCCTTCCATAAATCCATTTTAAATTTTTGTGAAATCTCCTTAGAATTTCCATGCAATTAACCCAAAAATTTCAGAAATATCTGCTTAAAATAATCTTGGACTTCTTCCCTGGATTCAATTGGAAATTCAATGCGTATTCCCCTTAGAATTCCCATAGTATTTCCTCAGAATTATCAAAACAAAAATCCGTCACAATATAACTTTGAAACTCTTCTCAGAATTCCTTTGAGGTTGAACCTTCAAAATTCAATTCCATTGGAATTATCGGAATTTATTCTCTCTTGGAATTTCAGAATTAATTTTAAATTGAAGGGGTTCCAAGGAAAGGGGTGTAAGTGACTTTGATAGATTCTCTTCATCAACTTTGTCTTTCGTTAATAATTCAGCTGCTAACACATTCCTTGATTCGTGTGCCATTCTGCATGCTAGATGAGAACCTTCTTTATCAAACTATCTGGCAGAAATAGCGCAAAATCTGTTTATAAAGCTGTGACTATCAAAAGAGAAAGTCGATGAAAAGAATAGATCAAAGTCACTTAAACCCCTTTATTTCTAACCTCCTCAATTCTTAATAGATTTGGACCTAGAATCCTCGTCCTATCATCATAGTAATCTTCTCAGAACTCTCGTTAAATGCAATCTCAATTATATTGGAATTATTGCCAAAATTGTTTCGAAGCTGAATTTTGCGTCTAAAATAATTTAACAATAATCAAAAGCGACGCTCGTATGTGTTGTGACAAGTTTAAATATACATATAGGTAAACCTGGCTTAAGATGTAACCCAAGCAACACCATTTGTTTCTCAGTGAGTAACAACAACCTTAGTGTGACTAATAGATGGTCTAAACTATGGACAACGCACCGCATATAAAACTTCATTGTACCTTAAAAAGCGCAGAAGGTGGAGTCTCTTTGCAAATAAGGTTTTAACTGACTTTACTGCAATGTTTCACTGAAATATTTAAAACAGTACTGTGATCTTTTCCAATACATGTAAATGACATTCAAGATAACCACATAAATATATTGGATATTTTTGTGAGGTGATGCGGAAAAAGCATATTGATGTTTTTATTTAGTCTGCAAAATCAGAGATGACAATCGTAGAAAAAGTCATTTGAATAAAAGTATGACATTAATTACTTTAAAATATTGATAACTAGTCCATTTTTTTAAACGCATCTAGTTTTATGGTGAAATTACACATTTTGCATCGATTAAATACACACACCTTCAAAAACTTACAAATTTATGCCACAAATGCAGCTTAAAAATATGTCAAAATAAAAAATTAATCTGTAAAATAAAATATTTATATTCAAATTATTGGAAAACATTAAAGCTGTAATAAGTATTTCATGTTTTTATGTTAATAGGGTGTGAAAAATGAATAAATTGAAAAATAAGTTTATTATGTTTATTTCTGGCGGATAACATATGGCTGCCAGTCTTACCAACAGCTTTCTCATTGTGTACTTTGCGGGTCAACATGTTCAGTACAACCATATTTATTTGTATGTGCGGTTTTGTTTGCGAATGTGATCAATTTTTGATTTCATTCTAACCGAATTAAATTAGCATGATGATAAGTTCTTAAAACTCAAAATTATGTTTAAAAAAGTAATAATCAATGGGATGGTCAGGGGTCACTATACATAATGTACCCAGGCACTTTTTTGGCTCTCTAAGGCAAGGCAGCGCTCTGTTGTGAGCCGATCACCGACAAGATATTCTGACAAGCTGGTAGATGCCACACTCCGTCACATCAGTGGGCAACTAAAACACACCTACCAGACCACTATTTCATGAAGTGTCCAACCCGTAGCCGCAAACCTAAATTTTAATCAGCATAGTTAATTTAAAATAAATACTTTACAAGTAACAATCAATCAAGGCCTAATAAGTGATCAGCTTTTTTAAACCAAATAAGCTTTTTTTATGCAGTACCGATAGATCATATTAATTTTAATTTTTTAGCTGACAGAAAGTTTATTGAATGCAAAAATGCTTTAAAACTAATTCAAAGTAGTATTTTATGCATATCTTTAAACATAAACATATTTAGTTTTTAAATAAAATAAATGGTATAAATTTTTATCAATTTCAAAAATTAATCAATCTATAAGTTAATAAATAAATGAAATAAAAACAAATTGAAATAGCCTGTAAACCAATTGGAATTAATGACTTTAACAAACAAAGCAAACCCCCACTGTCTATTACTGAAAAATGCTACAACTTTCATTATTTCGTCATTTTTTAACAGAATGTAAAATTTGCATTTAGCAACCCTTCCTCCGAAAGTCTTTCTAATATTTTAAAATTTTCAGAAGATCGTTAGATATCGATTTGGGTAAATTTTTACATGCATTTGCGCATTTGATGTATTTGGAGGTCTTTTGGCATTGAATCGCTTAAGATAAAATTTTCACCTACTACATTTCATGAATGAAAATGTCAACCCCCCCTCCCTCCATTCCGTTACTAAATTTGTGGATGATCCCAAATGTTGGAAAAGATATAAATAATCCAAGAAAATAATTTTTTCCAAAGATGTCATAGAAAATTAGCATCTAACAATACGCTTTCAATCTCATCTAATAAAGTTAGACTCCCAACCAAACCCAAAGGTTGATTTTCCGCGGCTTTTGAGTCCATCTTTGTGCGATGATGTCTGAAAAAAAAATGTATTTAACCATCAATATTCTCTTAAAAAAATGAGAAACTTGAGTGGTTACGGATTCCAAAGACGGTCGTTGGAGATCAGTTGTGGGACTCGTATGACTCCCGGAAACAAGAAACAAAAATTCAACTCCAAATAAATATACCAGCTTGCTGCTGCGCATCATCTGGTCAATACATAAATCCTTGCTCTTTGACCCCTTGGTCGATCATAATATTACTATCCATTAATGAGTGAATGGGATCGATATTTAAACGCTTAGAGTTCATAATTCATACCCTAAGGATTCAAACTCCCAGTTTATTGGGCGAGAATTAAAGCGATTTCACTACGTCGATTACGCAAACCGTTAGACTTCTTTTCATAATCATCTAGTCATCATTCACTGGTCTTTTAAAAAATAGCTTATAATTATAAAGCAAAGATATCTATCGAAATTTTGACAAAATACAAATCACCTGAATAACATTACACCATAAGAAAATAGACTCAACCAAAATGGAGAACTTAATATAGTACTTTAATGTCCTGCACATCAAAACGCCCTCTGATAACCATTAACAGGTGTAACATTCTTAATTGAATTAATTTTTTAATGTTTGGAATATTTGTGAACATAACTTCGGTCGGTAGTGTACGGTTCATCCAGATATAATCGAGCTCACTGAGCTGTTGCACACATTTTAAATAGTATGTTACAATTATGTAGCTGTTTTTCAAGACACAAGTATTTTTTACGTTGCAGATGAGTGGATATTAAAATTAATGATTCATATTGAACTACAACAACACCGCAACGATTTGTCAACATAACTGCACCATTACGTATTATCGATGTTCCAGTTATGTTGAAAATAAGTAGTTTGAACAATCATAGAATTTGATGAGTATGTGCGTGCTCTAAACGTCACTTGTCAGTAGCAATGTGACATCGAGTGGTAGCGACATCGGTGCAGCTCCTCCGCCAGCAGTCATCAGTTTTCAGCATTATAAGCCACTAGTTCTGGCAATCCACCCGCTATTTGGTGCCGTTTCCAGTTCGCTAGCAGTTCCTGCAAATACGAGCTCCGTCTCTAACGGTTCCTCAACGGCCACATTTCCGTTCGGCGGTATCATCATATTTGCTGCCCCCAGCTCATGCAACAACCAATCCATCGTCACCTCAGGCTTCTCACCGTTCTATATAGCCCTTTGGAACACCCGGTTGGTTGAGAGACTACGGCTACGCCAGCCGCTGTTGTCATTGTCTTTAGTCACCATCGTCTCCCGCCATCCGTAATCCTATCGTCCTCGTCGTGGTATTCCATTTCCTATGCAGATGTTAGCACATGCATTACGATTTCTTTGCTTTTGCCAATGTTGCCATGGTAGATACTAGATGATTACAACAAACCTTTTTAGTGACAACTTGATTCAGTTGGTTGCAAAACGAAGTTTGAAAACTTATAGATTCATACGCTTAATTGGAACAAGATTGCAAATAGGTTCTTCAACACATCTTGGTTCGTCAACTTTTTAGTAACATTTCGAAACAGTTGCTCAATAGGTACAAAAAACATATAGTTCACATTCTGTTGCAACAAAGTTATAAGAAACATAATGTTTTATGGAACTCTCATTTAACAAACACAACACAAGTTAGATTTGTTGGTCAAGTGTTTCATAAAATATCACGTAGCATATAACTTCATACCAATTTGAGTGTAACATGTTTGCTCCTCCCATTTGAGGCATGATTTGACAGGTCATCCAAGCAGTACATTGAAACAGTTGAGTTTGATTATTGTGACCTAAAGTAAATGAAGCAACAAAGCTGAAACTTTGTCGTATCAAGATGTATTTCCTGTACCATTTAAGGGATTTCTGGGCAACTTAAATAAAAAAAAATAAAGAATTGAGATGTTTTCTGTGTTGCTTGGGAAGCGTAGATGAAAAAATCGGTCCTCTGAGCACTTAATTTTACATGAGACTTTCGTTCTCTGTACTTTGGTATTCTCCTCTGATATATCTTAGTGTCATCCTTGGAATTCTTTAAAATTCTCTTAAAATTTACTTTGGATTTTTTAAAGTTCTTATTCATTCTTGAAAGACTTTTGAAAATCGATCACAGACAAATACCTTTGGAAAATTTTCAATGTTTACAATTTATTTTCTGGGAAAGGAGGTATATTTTCTTCAATTTTAATCGAAATTGAAGGCATTTCCCAATAGTTTTCCTGGTGTTCTAAAGTTTTGCGGTTCACAGTTCATCCTTGTTAAAATTTTAATTTTTTTAACAGATGTGTTTATTTTGTTGAAACTACTGTAGACTGTCTCAGTTCCAAGCACTCAATTTAAACATTTTGTTGATATTTTTAAATTTCACTCTATTTTAGTAGTGAAAAAGTGATTTTAGTGACTATTTAAAGGGAAATAGTGACGTTAGTGACGTTAGGCCGAGTTAAGAATCCGTAGGCTGAGTTTAGCGTCAAGAAGCAGTGTTAGACTTTTGACAATATCTCAACGATTGGTTTCTCTTTATCAAATCTTACGGTACGTACGGAAAGGTAAATCAAATTGAAAGCCATCAGTAATAATATAAACTGCGCTAGATTAAGAAAGACTAAGTGCGGGTTGTGATTAATAGGTCGGAAATGGGGTAGTTAACCCTATCTACATCCTATTGAAAAATGAGAGGTTGTATCCAGGACGCGACCGTAGATTAGACGTAGTATTACGTGCTCGGTATCAATATTCGGCGACTGTGTTAGGGAAACCAATTCTTTTCATCATGAAAACGCCTCGTTTTCTGATGATAAAATTACGCATTTTCTCGCATGGAATTTTAGATTAAAGAATTTTAGATAATTCAAAAAGTAAAAATTGATTGGATGAATTTCTTGAAAAAAAATTCCAATCGCAAGATATACACGTTCATGAATCATGTATAAGAGATTTTTTGGTTTTTTCTAGCGTCCTGGAGAAAACCTTACTTTAATTTGAAGTATTGCTTGTTAATTGACAAGGTCATGTGGTAGTCGGTCATTGCGAGAATTTCTATGTACCACTTCAATACTGTTACGCATTTGACCACAAACGTTTGCTTGCTGGGTACACGCCACTCACGACAAGTTACTGAATCTAGGGCTGTTAAAAGATTTTCTAAATTTGATCCGCAAAATCTGCGATTTCTCAAAAAGAAATCCGGGACTTCAAATACTAATCCGCGATCAAAAAAAAGCATAGCATTTGTATACTACTACATGGCATTTCAAGCTTATTGCTTATAGCATATTGGATTTTTGCCTGTTCTCAACTTAGTGTTCTTTGAAGTACTTTCACATTTTAATTGAGAGCTTTCTATGCCTGTGCCCAAGGAAGTAGAGAAATTTTCCAACCCAAAAAAAATAATAGACCGGACGGGAATCGAACACAGTCGCCTCCAGCATGGACTTGCTTTGTAGCTGCATCTTTACCGACTGAGCTAAAGGAGTATCGTTTGTAACCTTTGAAATTTAAAAAAATAACATTGTATCATCTTCAATTATTTATGTATAGTATAGATTCTGAGTAATTAGTGAAAATAATAAAACGCCCTTACATGTAGAGATTCTATTGAATAATACTGGCCTATAAATGATTTGAAGATTGCGTCTCTGACGTATTTTCCTGTTCTAAATGTTGCAGTTAATTTGGCTCTAGTTTTCTCAATTTATTACCGATTCAAACCAAACACCCTGCACATAATTGAGAAATTATCAGAGTTTCGCAAGTCACACTTGTTGGTAACGTCGCGGTTGTGTATTTACACGGATATTCCTTGGGTTCTGTCCAATGGTGAGACATTTTCAAGATTTTTATTTTTTATTTCTAATATGAACCTAGCACTTTTCGTAGTCAACTCATAACCGAATCGTATATATGTGTCTTTGTGGATCATGCACGACTTATTACTATGTATACCGGAAATTATCGGTTTTCCAAATCGTCCAGGATATCAGTTGATTTGGTCTACTCGATCAACCAAGACTGCAATAATGTCTGTAGTATAGAAAAATGTCCAATCAGATTCAAAGTGTCTATGTGGATCATGCATGAACTATTGTCATGTATACCAGATGTTTTAAGTTCTCCAAATCGTTCTGGAGTTCAGATGATTTATTCTACTAAATCAACCATGACTGGGATAAAGTCTGTACTATCGAAATATGTCCAAACAGATTCATAGTGTCTATATGGATAATGTTTGATTATTTCCACGTTTACCAGATGATCAAGGTTCTTCAAATCGTCCTGCAGTTCAGATGATATGTTTTAACTAGATCAACAAAGACTAGGATAATATCAGTACTATCGAAATATCTATTTGGAAATCCTAGAACATTTTGCATACACGGAAATAGGTTGGCATGAGCATGATCCACATAGAAACTGCAAATTTGTTTGGGCATATTTCGATACCACAGATATTGAATTAGTCCTGGGTGATTGAGTAGAAAAATAATCTGATCTCCAGAATGATTTCAGAACCTGTAACATCTTGTATATGTAGCAATAGGTCGGGTACAATCCACATAGACACTTTGAATCTGTTTGGACATATTTCGATACTATAGACATTATTGCAGTCTTGGTTGATATAGCAGAATAAATCAACTGAACTCCAGGACGATTTGGAGAACCTATAATATCCGGTATACATGGCAATTACTCGCATATATACGATTCGTTTATGGTTTGACAACGAAAAATGCTATGTTCATATTGGAAAAAAAGAAAATGTCTCACATTGGACAGACCTAAGAGAATTGCCGTGTAAGTCCGGTGTGACTTATGGAATTTAGATCACTTCTCGATTATTTTCACGGTGTTTGGTTTGAATCGGTAAAAAATTGAGAGTCACGGAAAGATCACAATGAATTTTACAATTTTTGTGACAGCACATCACCCAAGTAACAATTTTGGTTTTATGAGGGTTTTGTAGACCATGATTTGGATTGTAGAATGCTATAAAACCTCTACAAAGCTTGCCATGTTACTTGGGCAGTCCCTTCACAATTTTCGCGACATCATTTAATGTTTCCGTGATTTTCGCGACTGAAAGTTCAAATCCGCGACAAACCCACGAAATTCGCGAAATCCGCGCCTGTTGTAACAGCCCTGTGAATCGGATCAGTAGCGGTGCGGCTTTTTCCTCCTTCTTCGGTGAATCGAGGGCTCTTGAGGGCAGCCTTTATTGCTAGCTGCTTGCGGGGAGTCTTTCGTTGTGTACTGAAGAAAAATGTACAACGCCACGCGCCGAAACCACTGCTGCTGATGATGACGACCGGAGACCACCATTCACCACACGCGGTGATTGAATAAAAACTGTTCAGCGAGACCGATGGAATTCGATTTTGAAATCTGTGTTAGCGAAAGCGCTTTTAGGTGGCAATCGGTGATAATTTAGATCACCATTGCAACAGTTGGACATTTGCGTAATTTTCAATAGTGACTTATTGAAAATAAATGCAGTGTTCATTTTAGCAGATTTGCAATAAAATTTCCTATCTATAGGCGAATAAGGAATTAAAACCCATCATATCTGGATCAAAATCAGCCCAATTTCATGCCACGACCGACTTTGGTTTTTGAAATTGCACCACCAATGTTGCCTTCAAAATACATGGAATGTTAGATTTAAACTGATGGGAACTGACATCCGATTGATGACTTTGACAAATGTCAAGAAAATACCCTGTAAGGGGGTATTCCCAATCTTTTGCCTTTTTTCGGCCTGTTTTTCAATTAATTTTTTTTCAAGGAAAATGAATAGTAATGCGCCTAACTCTTTGGGATTCTTGTTTATTGAACATTAAAGTTTACAAATAAATTTTTTTCGACATAAAAAAAGACATTATTGACGTCACAAAATGGCGGCAAACAGACCCCTGTTCGCCGCAAACGCCTGGACGGGCGAAGACTTTTCTCTGGAACGGCTTCATCTGAAACAGATTTCGTGATGAAATTAATAATCTGATAAGATTCTCTGGAGCTTCTCCCGTTGGCAGCAAAAAATCTTGAAAATTAACAAAATGGCGGCCATATGAAAAAACAGGCGATTTTTAGCCCGCTTTTTTGCAGCTTTAAGGTGCTTCAAACAATGTTAAATGTTAATATTTTTGGCTGAAAGTGGAAGAAGCTCCAAAGAATTTAATAAGGAACAAAATGCGCAAAGATTCAAGTCAATATCTCTTATAGTTTCTGAGAAAAATCTTCGCCCGATAAAAAAAATGTGGTTTCGAGAAAAACGCGTTTAAAGTTTTGACTTTAGTTAAAACCATTTGGGGGTTCTTACCATTAGTCAGCTATGGTAAGACACCGAATTCGCTGATCGGAAAACGGCTTGGGGGGATGAAAGTATATAGTCTAAAGTACAAAAAAACGTGAAAAAAAAAAATTTGATTTTTTGAAAAAAAAGATCGGGAATACCCCCTTAAGATATTTATGGTGGTTCTGAAAAGTACCATTTTGTCGTGATGGTTGAGCAATGCTGAGCTATTAGGGTGTTCAACACAGATGATGCTGGCGAGCTGTATGTTGTTTCGAACAAGGGTGACGCGCTTGGCATAGATGGCTCACAGCGACTTACGGAATGCTACTGAATCCGATCAATAGCGGTGCGGCTTCTTCCTCCTTCTTCGATGAATGGACGCTCATGTGGGCTGCACCTCGCTGCTTGCGGGCAGCCTTTCGTTGTGCACTGGGGAACAATGTTCAACGCCACGCGCCAAAAGCACTGCTGCTGCTACTGATGATGATGACGATGACCGATCACACAACCAAACGCGGTGATTGAATAAACACTGTTCGGCGAGGCCGGATAGAAGTCGATTTTGAAATCTGTGTTAGGGAAAAAGCTTTTTGCAGGCGATCGGTGATTATTTTGATCCCCATTGCAAAAGTTGGACATCTGTGTAATTTTCAATAGTGACTTATTGGAAATTGATAAAGTGTTCATGTTAGCAGATTCTTAGATAAATTTCCAATCGATTGGCTTGTTTAGAATTAAAATCCATCCGCTTTTGACAGAGTTATAACTGGTCAAAACCTGACCACATTTCGTAACGCGGTAGAATTTGGTTTTTTGAAATTGCACCCTCAATATGTTACTCAAAACGTCCTTGACAGCTGTGGAGAGGCATAGGTACGCTCGGTCTCTGGTAATAACTCGAATAACAATTATAGTTTTATCATGGTCTTGTAGACCATGTTTAAGACTTGAAGAATGCTTTCCAACCTCGATAATCTAGCAATTCTAGTTAGGAACGGATGTTGACCACTCAATCCCTAACCCGATGACTGTAAGGATGTATCTGGAGCCAGTATTGATCTTGCAAATACTGATTCACCGGAGTTTCCACGCTGATGATGGGTTTGCTAATCCCACGCCCCATTAATTAGATTGTCTATACCAATTAATGGGGCCTCATAGCCTAGTCAGTAAAGGCACGGTATTACCAAGCCGGAGGCGGCGGGTTCGATTCCCGGTCCGGTCGAGGGAATCTTTCGGGTTGGAAATTTTCTCGACTTCCCTGGGCATAGAGTATCATTGTACTTGCCACACAATATACAAATTCATGCATTGGTAATTGGCATCGAAAGCTCTCAATTAAGAACTGTGGAAGTGCATTTAGAACACTAAGTTGAGAGCACGCAATAAGCTAATATGCGCTAAGCAATAAGCTTTAAATGCGAATAAGAAGAAGAAGATACCAATTAATGATTGTCTATCGGAAAGCAGCAGCTACAAAATTTACGATCCTCAATATTGATGTGGTTCTTTATCATGTTAGCAGCAGTTGTGTCGTTTTTGATTTTCGGAATTCAATAAGAAAAGCGAATGACGGTTTGCTTTGGTGGAACTTGAAGAAATGGTTGAGTTGAATATCAAGGAACTCATCAGATGAACTTAATTTTTTTTATCTAAATCTTTTATTTGGAAAGCTCAATCACGTTAGCTTTACGGAGCCGATAATTAATTGTTCATTGTTTTCACATATTTCTATGTCTAGTAGGAGTTGGGCCCAATACTCACGCCTTACCCGAGGTAAGAGGGGTACATTTTTGAAGGATAAGATCAGGGGAGGAACTAAAGGGTGCAGTTTTGTAGTCTCGTCAGAGCGTTTGGGAGATAAACTTGATATATAGTTGTCATGAATCCAATGAAACCAATTCAATAGTGTGTTTTCCGATAACATTTGCTTCAAAACCGCTTCATAAAACTCTGAGGAATGCAAGAAGACTGTTATGTTAACAACAAACAACCACCTGACGTAAATAACGTAGCATCTCAGAGCTATTAACCTACCGAAACGAGTCATATAGACTTCAAAGTTTCGAAGAAGAATTTTATCAAAATTCAACTGAAATGCAGGTGAATTTGTTGTATTTTGTAATATTCAAACTGGGTTTGCAGCATTCAATTCACAATTTTTGGCAAATCCCGGGAACTTGGGAAAAATCGCGGGATTCTTTAAAAGATAGTAAGGCCGCTTCTCCAGCATTTTTAATAATTGGGGGACACTTGATCCCCCTTTTATGATGTACCTTTGAATATTAATTTGAACACGCACGCATCCTAAGGTCGAACGACTATAAATTCTGGGAAATCAGAACTCCAGCAACAGAGTTTTATTTTTGTTTTACCTTCATATATCAGATTTAAGTTAGTGTAAACCGTGCCTTGCCAAGTGTTGTCTAACTGAGTTTTCAACTTCTTATCAAACTGAACAGAAAATCAAAAGAAGCAGCACCCATTCAATGATTATAATGGCTTCTACTTATTTACAGCTAAGAGCTGTGAAAATTTCATACGTTTTGTTGAAAATCCAAAAGTTATTAAGAATCCTCATGCTGGCTAAAACAAAACTTATGGGAGTGAAAACCAGGGTTGATGGAGCCTCGCTTGCGTAGCATATTTCTGAGAAGTAGAATGCCTACTGCCTCATTCCACTGAGCTTCAGAGCTTGTGAGCGAAGGGGGATAAAATGAGAGTGAGGTTTGCTCCCATTCATTTTCAGGTTTCCTATCACACGCTATTACTCTTGCTCTGGGTGAACTTTGAGCTTCTTGCAACGAACAAAAAATCAAATCATCTTCTCGCAGAAGTTCACTCTCCTTCTCTATCTCGATGAGTTTTTGTTTACTTCTTCCATATTCCTGCCACCACTCACTCGAGGTGAAGGCTGGTTAAACTCGCAGGACAAGAGTGTTTTAAAACCTCCGGTGAGTTTGAGGAGTTTCAGCAAGCCTGGTGAAAATACAAGAACTTTTCTCAAAAATATATTCGTTCCACAATTTAACGCAAATGACACCATAACATTACCTTCCGTCTAGACGAAAAAGTGTAGAAACTTACCTAGAAAAAAATCTGCTCAGAATTTTGAGAAACCAAGGGAGGTTTAAGTGTCCCTAGGGATCAAGTGGGTCCAGTCTCGCCTAACATCTGAACCGTTTGATTTGTGGTATCATTCCATCTACCTGTGTCATCACATCTATCGAACTACATATAGGTACCGTTGTTTGCGGATGGGGTTTTAGTCAGTATTCATAAAATCAGTAGCTAAGAGAACTGACTACTCGCGGCTTACTAGAGGTTACGGGCTACAATCTATTACCAGGTAGAAAGGCGATCGAGGAATTCACGGAAAGTTACAGCGTAATGTTTATGGGTGAAAAAGAGGTATAGAAGTGCCTGCAGCCGATTTGAGACATATTTGATACTAAAGATGAAACCGAGGGAGAGATACTATTTCATGGATTTGCGGTATTTTTCCTTCAATTTTGGATCACCTGATTTACTCAATCAAGTTTCTACAGCAAACTGCAGAGGTTGCAAACCGTTTTCGTTCCTCGACACCAATGTATTGTTAAACTGGCTTTCGTTCAGTGGCGTCCCGTAGCCTCACTTTTTACCTGTGCACCAACTTTCAAAATCAGATTGAATGTTATATTCATACTCGAATCGGTTGAAAAATACATTAAATCTTCTAGTTTACTCGATATCTATCCATTGCAAGCAATATTTTGATAATTGTTTATGTTTTGAGAGTTGGTGCACAGGTAGATTGAGGTTAAGGAAACGCTACTGTTTTCTTTTACAGTAAATTCAAAATACTATAAGCAAGCGACAAAGCCGTCTTTCAAATACCCTGAGCTCTAGTAACTAAAGCATAAATATAACCCCCCCAAGACACTCCTCATTACCGATTCACCTCAATAAGAAAAAAAATCACTTCACTCGAGGAAGTAATTTCTCCTGTCGCCAACGACTGCCCATTGCGCTACTCAATTCATTTTCCACTCCAAAGCCAGAGTTTTAAAAATTCGGCAATTTTTCTGGACTCTTCGTGACGGAAGCGTGATTTGCATTTGCAACCCGTTCCGAAAAACATGGCAGCATTCGCGACCGAGCATCCTCTAAGCTCACCGAAATTACCGGTCACGAAGCATGGTGCTTTCAGTTTCCGACTGCTTCCGACCAGCACAAGGTGTGAGTATTTATGAACCCCGTTTCCCAACAGCAGTCGTGGGATGGGATGGGTGTGTTTTACTGGCATTCCCAGTGGGATTTACGATTCGAAGAATGTGTTACAAAAATTTACTAATGATCCGTAATTAACGTCGGCTAATTGTGGGTCATTTGGGACGGCAGATAGGGATCGCTTCCGTCGCGGAGAAATGCATCAAAATGCAGTGTTTACATCTCCGTTAAAGTTATGCAAATTGCAGTACACCAGCGGCGCTTATCTTCGGCACGGGTTGGGATCTTATCTTCCGAGGGATCAATTTCCTCGAGAAAGTCCGCTTCGGAAACTTCGACATGGGGTGCATTTAATATAGATATTTTTCAGCACAATTAACCTTTTGCTTCCCTGGAGGAAATTTATGCATACATATAAATATTTACGTGCAACATTAATTTCCTAAATTAAACATAAACACTCGTTTTATTTGCCTTTTGACTGCGCGCCACACGTCTTTTCTGTGACGGAGTGTGGGGAGGGGCAGTTTGGATGGTGCGTAGCGGGGCTTTTGTAAAACATGCACATCTTTTGTTTGCCGAGCAATCGTCGTCGTCGTCGTCGTCGTCATCGTCATCGTCTAAAGTCCAAGACTGAATGGAGAAGTGCAACCGAAGAAAAGCTGAATGAAAACTGCAGTCGCTCGGTATGTACGAACACAATGTTTCGAATGTTTTATTCATGTCTTATTCGGTTGGTTGGGTTGAGCAAGAAGCAGAGGGATGGTGGGGTAAGCGAAATTATATGCATTGTGTCGGCAGCCCAGTCAGCGGTTGGAAGAAATATGACGAAAATTTACACCCAATAACAGCGTGTCCCGTCCGTTTGTCCATCCAGGGACGTCGAGAGGTATCGAAATTCACTTGGACCAGTGTCGGTCAGTGTTTGGAAAATATTTGTTTGAATTTTTAATTGCGCGGTTTTGTGGTTAACGGCTCAGCAGGACCAGAACCACGTCTGGGTCGGGGGACATTGAGCCTCATAGGGTGTGAATTAGATTAGAAACGCTTTGGGAAGGGAAGGAAATAGTTGTGGTAAAAAGATGGAATAGTTTCCGGGCGGTTGTGACATAATGGAGAATTAAAGTGTCGGCTCGAATTAGGAAGAGTGGAGCGTGATGGGAATTACGGTTCATTAGAATTGGTGTGTGCCATTGGGGTTTGGGTCTGATTTTTTTCTGAAATTGATAGAATTTATTTTGGTCGAGGGGAATTAATAGATTATTGGGATCCGGTTTGCTGGGAGCAGAATTTAAAGCAAGGGTGCAGAGTTGGAATCGGAGTCTGAGTCAGACAAATTTTTTAGCATCAGAAGAAGGAGTAGAAGTTGAAGTAATAGTACCGACTCCGAATCCGACTGTTATGAAAAAATAATTTGAATTTAGAACCTAATATGGTCCACGTGCAACTTTTTTAGCCAAGATCGGTTCGATTGAAATCGAATGGCCATTCCGAAAACTAAAATGAATCGTATAAGCTATACTGATGATCAAATCAATCTTCTCATCTCTTTACCATACCATACGGTTCAAAACGTTAACCTTTAACGTTTTTATTTTTATTTTTTTAATTTCACATTGGTATGATATAAAATATAACTATTTTCCTACTGAATATAGTGTATAAGGCACATCACATCTATTTAACAGTTCTTTTTAATATGACTAGGATATGATTAGGATACATCTGTTTACAATCTGCAAACGTCAAGAATCATCAGCAACTCTTCCAACGATGACTTTATATCTATTTTATTTATTTATACAAGACAAGAATAATAGCATAAGTAATCTACTAATGATTTTCAGAGTATTTATATGATACTATTAAATACACTACCGATGTACCTATTACCCTAACTGAAGTAGTTGCTGTATAAGTTTTTAAATGTTGTTAAACTTCTTGCTGTCTTGCATTCCCTCGGTAGTTAGTATTAGCATTAGCATTAGCATTAGCATCGAACAAGTTGCACAATATCGTAGGTGGTACGAATTCAAAACTATTAAGAGCAAGACGGATATCTATTACTGGACAGATAGTAAGTAGGAAATAATTACTCTCTCCCAGATAAAGACATATCCCGCTACAACAGTTAAGGATTGTCCTGGCCACGTCCTTACAACTGGTACTGATAGGAAAGGTATGTTAGTTCAACATTTACTTAAGAGAGATGCAGAGAACTCTACGACCCCTCGGAAATTTAGGAATTATGTTAGTAGGGAATGTAAGCCATAGGATACATCCAGTCAGTGGTGCTGGCAAATGTAGTTCAAATTGGTAGATCATCATTCTTTTTTTTTATAAAATTTGGATTCTTTCTTTTTTATTTGCACCCAAGGTTGCTTCGACTCGCTTCGCGCTCACGAATCATTAAATCGCTGATTTTGAAATTGACAAGTTTTATGTGTCAAACGTATACTTTTCACCCTTTTCTTGTAACTTACAAAATATCATTATAGCATCCAATGATTCCATAATTCTAAAAAATATTGTATAGCGAAGTTGGTTGAAGCAACCCTGTTTGCACCAAGTGTTTTTTTTTTATTTGTGTGTGTCTGTGTGTGTCTACAATCCATTTCCCACTGACCGGCTTCTATGGAAGAAAATTATTTGCATCTATTTTTATACATAGATGCAAATAATTTTACCCCTGGTGATGGAAAATGATAGCTCTACTGTACATCCAACGACCCATTTCAAGAATGCCTGTTCATACACATATATTCTGAGATCGCCTTCATATACAATAAGCCACGCATGAACACATCGATTTATCAATTCGATACATGTAATGCATTCACACTTTCACCACAGACAAACAAACATAACACATTGAATATTTCTCACTGTAAAACATCGTCGCTAAAACATTAGCGTCATCTGTTGAGTACACTGTGGTGGATAGTACGCTGAACAGATGGCGATAATGTGTAAACGTCAAACTCAAGGGAAATGACTATGCGCGCCACAGGTCCCGGTACTACCAACTACGATTCTTTTAAATTGACCGTTAAATTCTTGTTCGATGAACAACTTGCCAGTGTTATGTCTGTTTGTCTGTGCTTCCACTTTTTTTTATTCTGGCGCGTATTTAGTATAAGCAATGTTTGTATAAATATGAGCAATAATTTAAAACGATCTCACCAACTTTCGCTGTTTCTTCACTCTTCTGTCCAATTGTCGTGTCTATTTGTGAGCTCGTTGTCCTTTTCTGCATCACTGCTAGTTCCTGAAAGTCTCCCATGTCATTTCTGATGCAATCCACGGTATATTGACGTCTACATTTTTAATTTGATGATCTTGAGTTCCTAGTTGCGGCTCTCCTTATACGTTTACTTTGTCGACCCCATGGTACCGGAAAAGATATAGATTTATACATTATTAGCAATGGTGTGATATAACCACTACGGAATGGCCGTTCAGAATGGTTCAATGGATATGAAATGAGGGAACATCTAAATTTAACACGATTTAAAGTATTTCAATGCAACATTTCATTTCAGGGTGTCTTACTTCCCTCGGTAGTTCATTCCATAATCGAATCGAACGATAGCGCAACGATTCATTTAACAAAATTGTGGAGTATCTTGGAATAATTGAAACACTTGACCCAGAAGATTGTGAGTGAATAAAGAAATTTCAAAAATATGTCAGAATTTCGTTTAAAATTTTAAACGTTTGAATACACATTCTAAGTTTCATGTAGTTGACGAAATCATACCCGAGTAATAAATTAGAAAAGTTAGAAATGTGATCGTATTTTTGCAGGTCGTATACGTATCTGATAACGGCATTAAATACCAAGTTTAATATCTTTGTATTTGTCTTGGAAGTTAAGCTAAAGAGAACATCCCCATACAAAAATAACGGAACGGTCAAGGAACTAGCCAGTTGAAGTCTGATATGCTGTGGCGTGGAGTGACGTAACAAAACTAGGGAGTGAAGCGTACAATACACTTTGCCGCACACAGCATTGACTTGAGCATTCCAGTTGAGGTTGCAACCCATTACAATACCAAGATTTTGAATTGTGTCCTTACCTTAAGGGTCCTGTGCACCACCAGCGGTGCAAAGGGCCAACGTGAAAGACTTCCATCCTGGGCGGCTGCTCGCTTTTGCCTTGATCAGATTCCTATCGACTTGCTTAATTTCCTTATTGAGGTTCCGCCACCATGAGCCCCTGGGTCTGCCTCTGCTGGATTCCAATCCAGGGCTTGCTTGCAGATTTCGTTTCCGCCCCGTCGAAGTGTGTGGCCGATCCACGTCCACTTTTGCTCTCGAATTTCTGTTGCTATCGGCTTCTGATGACATCGACGATGGAGCTCGGCATTCGAGATCCAGTTGTGAGACCACCAGGCACAAATTATATACCGCAGGCATCGGTTGATGAAGACCTGCAGCTTTTGAGTGTTCTCCGTTGATACACACCACGTCTCGCTGGCGAATAACAACACAGATTTCACGTTCGAGTTGAAAATTCGGATTTTGGTGCGTTGACTTATCTGGTTGGATCTCCATACGTTTCGTAAACTCGCAAAGGCAGCCCTAGCCTTCTTGATTTGTGCACCTATGTCGGTCTTGGTCCCACCGTCCGACGCTATTTGGCTGCCAAGATATTGGAAACTTTCGAACTTCTCCACTGCTTGCCCCGCCACCGTAAAATTGGAAGGGTTGCCCGTGTTGATATCCAACGATTTGGTCTTGTTGACGTTCATGGTGAGACCCGCCGCAGAGGAGCGTTCGGCTAGGTCATTGAGCTTACTCTGCATATCAGAGCGCCGTTGTGCTAGTAGAGCAACATCATCAGCCAAATCGAAGTAGTTGAGATGCTCCATGGTGATAGGCTGCCAAAGCAGCCCACGGTTCGGTACACGGTCAATTGCACCTACCATGATCTCGTCGATTACGATGAGAAACAGTAGCGGTGATAGTATACATCCTTGTCTCACACCAGCGACTACCCGGATAGGGTCGGACAAGGCTCCGTTATGCAGAACTCTGCACGTGAAAGCCTCATACTGCGTAGGAACGTTTAAGTTCAACCATTGGCGGATGATGGCTCAAAAATTTGGCCATCCACACTGTCGTAGACACAATTCCAGTCGAAGGCTGACAGGTAAGCGAAAAGCACATCAAAGTCGATTTTGCGGTAATTGAGTGCTCTTTCGAATTCATTTGCCACCGGAAGTGGCCTAGAACAATCAGCTGCAACATTAACGCGAATATTAAGTGGGGCTTTAGAAGGCTATAGAAAGAACGTCGCTGCTTAGGTTGCCGAGAATACGTAAATTCCCCTATATAATATAATGTTTTAATATATATGAATTCACATTCCACTGTGTCCTAGCAAGAAGTACGGTCGACTTAGTTCGCGCTCCGCTATTTTGGAAGTTTTCTCGCTATTCGCTTAATTTAAATTGTCAGTTTTTTCTCGCTTAGAGTTCCCAGCTAAATAATTAACTAAAAGTGAGTTTTTTTTCTGAGAAGAAAGTGTGTTTTCGGCATCATCGGAAGGAAAATTGTTTTTACGATTGCCAATTCGCCAACCATTTTGCGCACCATCGGTGCGTGGTAACGCATACCTGCACACGGATCATCGTCATCGAGTGTCTGCATCTGCCTCCGCATTTACACCGCTCATCTATCATCGTGTGTTCAGCTGAGTACCGACCCTCACATAAGCACACACCAACGAAGAACGCCCGCACACGCTGATCGAACATCATCCACGCTGCGCGTCGCTCCGCTGCTGCCGTTTAAACGCTCGGTGGTAGTAGTATAGGATTATCAGATAAGTTTTTGTTCTTGTTTCCCTCTTTCGCCCACAGTTAAATTTTAAGTTTGTGTTCTGTGTTTGTAGTTTTTTTTTTGTGTATTCTCGCGTCACTTCTCAAATAGTCCAATGTAACAAATGTAAACAAATCGAGTTAAGCGATACAAACTATTGCTCTTCTGTCATTGTATGTGATACAAAAACATCCATCCAAATTTACTTTCATTTATTTAAGATAATCATTGATCAAAAATTGTCCAATGTACAGTTTGAAATGATGGGCACATGATTGTTACTTCGGTCATTCGGACTGCCTAACATGATTGGTGCTCATTTTCCAAAGGCGGGGCCAACCTAAAGTTAGGTGCTATACTCTGAAATCTGTGAAAGGGAATCTAGTATCATGTAGACAAAACGTCCAATGTAACAATCATTGATTATGTCATTGAGAAAAATCGTCCAATGTAACATGTCCGATGTACAACTCGACTTGTCAAAACGTCCTATAAGATTTTTTCTATGTTGTAGCATGAAATTCAAAGTAAAATTGTGATTTTACTGTTTCTTCTGAATTTTCAACGTTATTATATGCTGACTACATTAAAAATAGTAATGCAAAATGTATTGTTTTTAAAAAGTTAAAAAAAATAATCTGTCGAACTTCAACTTCGATTTTCTCAAAATGGTGGATATGTTACATTGGTCTATTTGAAAAGTGACGCGAGTATTGTGTCCGAGGAATTATCGTTTCAGTGGTAGAGCGTTTTTCGTTGTCGCAAGACGAAATGGACGTTTTGTCGGAAGATGACACCACTTTGCCACGGGATGGCAAGAAGGGTCGAAAACGTACGTCATCTCTCCCTGGTTCATCGTCTCAGTCTGGCAAAGGACAGGCTCAGATAAACCCCCGATCGCGAGCCTATCCAGATGACTCGACTGGCCCATGGGTTGTCTACTTTCAGCCCAGAAACAAACCTTTGAATGTAATGCAAATTACTAATGATCTGACGAAGCGATACTCGGCCGTGACTGAAATCACGAAGGTTAGGCACAATAAACTTCGTGTCTCCGTCTCTAATCTGAAGCAGGCTAACGAGATTGCTGCCTCCCAGCTCTTCACGCTCGAGTACAGAGTTTACATCCCAGCTCGTGATGTGGAGATCGAAGGTGTGGTCACCGAAGCGAGTCTGACCCCCGAGATCTTGGAGAAGCAGGCGGTTGGCCGTTTCAAGAGCCGTTTGCTTCCTCCGGTGAAGATACTGGATGTCCAAAAACTGGGTTCAGTATCTGTCAGCGAGGGTAAAAAGAGTTTTACCCCCACAGACTCGTTCCGTGTGACCTTTTCTGGTTCAGCCCTTCCTCACTACATCGAGCTGGGAAAACTCCGACTACCTGTGCGTTTGTTCGTTCCCCGGGTCATGAACTGCCAAAACTGTAAGCAGTTGGGACATACGGCCTCCCACTGTGGCAGCAAGGCACGCTGTTCCAAATGCGGAGAGAAGCATGGGGATGACACCTGTGCAGCTACCGCACCAAAATGCGTGTACTGTAAGGGAACTCCTCATGGTATCTCGTCATGCCCGGTGTACAAACAACGTGGGGAGAAATTACAACGCTCACTTAAGGAACGTTCCCGGCAGTCTTTTGCAGAAATGCTTAAGACGGCCACGCCATCGACCAACGACATAAATCCCTTTTCTGTTTTGTCAGATGACGAGACTGACTCTGACTTGGCTGAGGAGGGAACTTCTTTCTGTTTTTCAGCACGGAAACGAAAACGCATCCGTTCGCGGAAAGTTGAGAATGAAGAACCCCAAATCAGCTTGCCCAAATCAAGGAGTGGTGGAAAAAAGGAAGTTTCAACTCCTCCTGGTTTCCGCAGAACTGACTATAACCAGAACTTTTCATCTCTCCCGGGGACATCCAAAACCCCTGATGGCCCATTTTTGAGAACAGAAGCCCCTTCTTCATCCGGGTTGTTCTCATTTGATAAAATTGTGGACGATATTCTCAAGTACCTCAATATTTCTGATCCTCTCAAAAGCATTGTTCTGGCAATGCTTCCTTCTGTGAAGACCCTCTTGAAGCAATTGACATTGAAGTGGCCCCTCATTGCAGCAATCATTTCCTTCGATGGATAATTTTCCAAACGAGGTCGGGGATTTGATCACTGTTCTACAGTGGAATTGTCGAAGTCTCATTCCTAAATTAGATTCTTTTAAGTTTTTAGTTCACAATAATGATTGTGATGCATTTGCTCTTTGTGAAACTTGGCTCTCTTCAGATATAGATCTTTCTTTTTATGATTTTAACATTATTCGACTGGATCGTGAGGATTCGCGTGGAGGAGGGGTACTTTTGGGGATCAAAAAGTGCCATTCTTTCTATAGAGTGAATCTTCCACAATTTACAGGTATTGAAGTTGTCGCATGTCAGGCTATTATTAAAGGTAAGAGCCTTTGTATTGCTTCTGTTTATATTCCTCCTAGAGCCGTTGTTAATCGAAAACAACTTTCAGATATATGCTCAGTACTTCCTGCTCCACGGTTGATTATGGGAGATTTGAATTCCCACGGTACAGGCTGGGGGGAACTGTATGATGACAACCGTTCTACTTTTATATATTTTCCTTTTGGTTTGTTTTTTCCGTCGATCTTGTTTTCCGTGCTGAGCACCAATGCTACCGACGTGCCAGGAAGGCAGCTCCCACACCTGGACCCTACCTATCGACCCATCAACTCATGAACCGGGGACCAACGGCTTTACTTCCCATCCGAAGGAAGGCGTGATCAGAGATGTTATGCCTCAGAACATCCCGATGGCGCCGACTGGGATTGAACCCAGGCCTGCTGGGGTGAGAGGTAATCACGCTTACCACTACACCACCGGCGCCGTTACTTTTATATATGACCTCTGTGATAACTTCAATATGACAATTCTTAACAATGGAGAAGTAACACGTTTGGCTGGACCATCTTCGAATGGAAGTAAATTAGACCTCACACTTTGCTCTAACTCATTATCGTTGGATTGCACGTGGAATGTGATCCAAGATCCCCACGGTAGTGATCACTTGCCGATCAAAATTTCGATTGCCAGTGGGTTCAATCCGTCGGAATCCGTTAACGTCGCGTACGACCTCACCCGTAATATCGATTGGACAACGTTCAAGACCGCGATAGAGGAAGCCGTGTCGTCGGTAGAAGGGCTTCCACCGTTGGAGGAATATAACTTCCTCTCCAATCTGATCTTGGACAGCGCGCTTCGAGCTCAAACTCGGCCGGTTCCAGGAACGTCTTTGCGTAGGAAACCTCCTTCTTCTTGGTGGGACCACCAATGCACTGAGGTTTATCGTAAAAAGTCCGACGCGTTTAAGCTTTTCCGGAAACGTGGAACACCCGTGTATTTCGAAGCGTACTTGGCTCTTGAACGCGAACTCAAGAGCCTCATCAAAGCCATGAAACGCGAATACTGGCGGCAATTCGTGGACGGATTATCGCGCGAAACGTCGATGAATACGCTTTGGAACGCGGCGCGAAGGATGCGTAACCGGTCTTCGAACAACGAGAGCGAGGAGTACTCAGATCGTTGGATTCTCAAGTTCACGCGAAAAGTATGTCCTGATTCCGTGCCGGCACAGATGATTCCTCGCGAAACGACGAATTCTGTAGACGAGATCAGCCAGCCTTTTTCAATGCTGGAACTCTCACTCGCGCTCCTTTCGTGTGGCAATTCAGCTCCGGGGGCTGATAGAATCAAGTTCAACTTGTTGAAGAACCTCCCAGACGTCGCTAAGAGGCGCATGTTGAACTTGTTTTGTCAGTTCCTGGAGCTCAATATTGTTCCGGATGATTGGAGGCAAGTGAGAGTTATAGCCATTAAAAAGCTTGGAAAACCCGCTTCAGATCATAACTCGTATCGTCCCATCGCGATGTTTTCGTGCATTCGAAAATTGTTGGAGAAAATTATCCTTTTTCGCTTGGACAAATGGGTTGAGACGAACCACCTACTCTCAGATACTCAATTTGGTTTCCGTAGGGGCAAGGGAACGAACGACTGTCTCGCGTTGCTTTCCACAGAAATTCAGTTGGCTTTTGCTAAAAAAGAGCAAATGGCTTCTGTATTCTTGGATATCAAGGGGGCTTTTGATTCAGTATCCGTTGAAGTCCTTTCAGACAAACTCCACGCTTGTAGCCTTTCTCCATTAATAAATAACTTTTTGTACAATTTGCTGTCAGAGAAACATATGAGCTTTTCTCATGGAAACTCTACAGCTCCTCGATTTAGTTACATGGGTCTCCTCCAGGGCTCATGTTTAAGCCCCCTTTTGTATAATTTCTACGTCAGAGAAATTGACAATTGTCTAAGTGACAACTGCACGTTGAGACAACTTGCAGATGACGGCGTAGTGTCTATGACAGGGCCCAAAGAAGTCGACCTGCAAGGACCCTTACAGGATACCTTAGACAATTTGTCTACTTGGGCTATTCAGCTAGGTATCGAATTCTCCACGGAGAAAACTGAGTTGGTCGTTTTTTCTAGGAAGCATAGCCCAGCACAACCAAAGCTTCAACTTTTGGGTAAACCGATCACTCATTCTATGTCCTTCAAATATCTTGGGGTCTGGTTCGATTCAAAATGCACCTGGAGATCCCACATTGAGTATCTGAGACGAAAATGCCAACAAAGGATCAATTTTCTCCGAACAATTACCGGAACGTGGTGGGGAGCCCATCCGCAAGATCTTCTAACGTTGTACCGGACAACGATTTTATCGGTTTTAGAATACGGTAGTTTTTGTTTCCAGTCGGCGGCTAAAACTCACATCATCAAACTGGAACGGATCCAGTATCGTTGTCTTCGTATCGCGTTAGGATGCATGCACTCGACTCATACGATGAGTCTAGAAGTGTTGGCGGGCATGTTGCCACTATCGGATCGGTTCTCGGAATTGTCCCTCAGGCTCCTCACCCGTTGCGAAGTTATGAACCCACTGGTAATCGAAAACTTTGAAAAGCTTCTTGAGCTGAACCCTCAAACTCGTTTTATGTCATTGTACTACGTGTACATAACACAGGATGTCAGCCCTTCACAGCATAATCCTCATCGTGTATGCTTCTCCGACTTCGGCAATTCAGTTAGTTTTGATTTATCTATGACGCGGGAGATTCGTGGGATCCCAGAACATCATCGTTCCATGATTGTTCCGTCAATTTTCGCTGCAAAGTTTGGCCAAGTTGATTCCGCAAGATCGTTCTTCACAGATGGATCACTAATAGAGTCGTCCGCTGGTTTTGGTATTTTTAACGAATTTCATAGCGCCTCTCGAATGCTTCAAGCTCCTTGTTCCGTATATGTTGCTGAGCTGGCGGCAATACATTATACGGTAGAAACTATCGCCTCACTTGCACCAGATCATTATTTTATTTTTACGGATAGTCTCAGTTCTGTCGAGGCTATTCGCTCTATGAGGCCGGTAAAGCACTCCTCGTATTTTCTCATGAAAATACGAGAGCTTTTAAGTGCTTTATCTTTAAGATCTTTTGTCATCACCTTTGCATGGGTCCCATCTCATTGCTCGATTCCGGGCAATGAGATGGCTGACTCACTTGCTAAGGTGGGCGCTATGGAAGGTGATATTTACGATCGACAAATCGCCTACGATGAATTTTTCTTCATTTATCGTCAACAGTCACTCGTCAGCTGGCAGAATAAGTGGAGTGAAGGGAGTTTGGGACGATGGTTATATTCGATCATCCCTAAGGTGTCGAAGAGTTCTTGGTTCAAGGGGTTGGATGTGGGTCGAGACTTCATTCGTATGATGTCTCGCCTCATGTCCAATCACTATTCGTTAAACGCTCACTTGTTCCGTGTTGGGCTGGGAGACAGCAATCTCTGTGAATGTGGACAAGGTTACCAGGACGCAGATCACATTATTTGGTCTTGTGCTGAGCATCGTGGAGTCAGATCTGAACTGTACGATTCCCTTCGGGCTCGAGGTAGACAACCTAATGTTCCAGTTCGGGATATTTTGGCTAGACGCTATCTGGAGTTTATGAAACTCATATATGTTTACTTTAAGAATATTAACATTAGATTGTACACACTAAGATTTTTTTACAGGAGTCAGTATTTTTTTACTGGGTTTTTGAATTGCTGAAAAAGTCGGTAAAAATTCAAATGACCGTTATCCGTAAGGAATAAATGAAAACGACCAACTTTATTTTCTATCATTAAATGGAGTTAACAGAACTAAGTATGTACAAGTTCAGAACAAATTTTCTCATTAATAAATTTTCCACAGATTTTTTAAACTTTTACCGAACAGTTCCGCAATTCAAAAACTCAGTAAAACCGTACTGACTCGATTAGTGTGTAAGTTTTATTAACCTTGTGTTTAGTTTGTATTTTGTACGTGTGGGTTTTTTTATGTTTGTTTTCAAGATGAATAGAAATTAGTTATTTGTATCGTAAACCACATTTAAAATCTCCCTCTCCCTTTTCCCATCCAAAAAAAATTGTAAATCCCCACTAACCTCGAGACAACCGCGAGTATCCGGTCCAGCTCCTTTAACTTTAAATATAAGAAATCAATAATGTATAACAAAAATGATAACTCGGCTCTGTAAAGTTTATTCGATTGAGCCTGTACAAATAAAGTAATTAATAAAAAAAATACATATATATGAATTACAGTAATGTTCCACCACATGTTCAAAAATGTGCAGACATTTGACGTTCAATGATGATTTCAATTACACAAAAAATGGGATGTGTGGAGAAAACTCCATTAAGAATTTGCCAAATTTAAGAGAATCATGTAAATTTATCTCACCAAGTTAGTCCAAATGAATCCACAGGAAGCACCCATGCTATTGTTGCATTGTGGTTCCAATCAAAGACGGTTCGCTTGATGGGGATTGACATAAACTAGTCCCGTTCTATGTAGAACCAATTTGAAGTGTCCAAATGCAGGATTACTTCCACTCACTCGCTATAAAAAAATGTTTTTCAGAATTATGAAACCATTAGACGTTACAATGATAATTAGTACCTGAAAGTTACAAAAATACGCTGTAAAGTATGTGTTTGACTAAGAAAACCTGTCAATTTTACCTTGAGAGCGTCACAACCAGCGACTTTACGATTCGTGAGCGTTCACTCAGAGTGACAACATGATAGTAAATCGATAATCACCTTCTCTCGCTAAAAAGAGCCCTTAAAATTCAGTTACACACTTGGACTCACAACTGACGTCCAAACAGCACATTTCATTCATGGTAGACAAAGCCTCCAGATCTTTGGGCTTTATTTTTAGGATAGCTAAGGATTTAACTGAAGTGTACTGCCTTAAATCGTTATACTGTTTCCCAAGTACGATCTACATTAGAATATGGTGCTGCTGTTTGGAACCCTTTTTATCATAATGTAGTTGAGCGAATCGAGTCAGTTTAACGCAGATTCATTCATGAATACATTCAGCGAAGAGTGTTGGTGAAAAAATGTAGTGAAATTGCCGTATACATTTTGATTGCCGAAAACAGTCGATGGGTGCCGAAGCTGACATTTACCCTACATAGGCCTTAATAAATTAAAATTTAACACCAAATTTTGTACTCAAAATATTGTAGTTATTTGCTGATGGCCCAAGGCCGGTCTGTGTCGACATCGCATTTGCATCGCATCGCATCGCATCGCATCGCATTTGCATACCATCTTACTGTGTCTGCAACACACACACACACACACACCATTCAGTTGCGATCCGCCGATGAACAGTATGATCATGGTTCGCACCGTATAATTAGACAAAAGGCTACACTCTAGTCTGGAATCGTTCTGCTGCGCTTCGGATCGGTCGGTCGTTTTCAGTCTGGGTATAAATTTGAATATTGATTATCATCCGCTCTGTCGGTCTCGCTCTCAGAGGGCTTGTTGGAAAACGAAACAAAATATACGGCTTTATCGGATTATCATCGACTTTTTGTCTGAGCGAGGTGGAAAATTATGGGTTTAGATGTGAAGAAGTTTTATTTGTTTTCGAAATTTGTTTTTAAGAGGCAGCTCCAGTTGGAACAATGCTAATTTGTGGGATGTTCCGATTGGGCAGGTGGCTGACGATGAATCATTGACTACTGCAAAGTCGGTTAATCATAGAGCCATCCATTGCGGTCAGTGCATGACTTCCGGTCGTCAGCGACAAGTGCAAGTTGCAACGATGACCACTAGCTAAGCTTTCATCAGATTCGGATCAGCGAATTTTATGAATGGCAATTCCTGCCTCCTGGCAGACCATCAATTTCACCTGTCCATCACAGAATCAGTCTAATAACAGTGTTGCTATACAGCGAATCGCTCAAATGAGTATCCATCATCGTGTCATTCGATGCTGTTGTCATATGTCAACAGACGGTCACAGTTTGACGTAATGCGCGGTTCAGTGCGATCGTTCATTCAAACAAAAACTCATTCATTGATGAATGAATTCAGAACTCAGCTACCGCTCAGCGCTCAAGGCAAACTGTTATTAAATGAATAATTTCCGGTTCAAATTGAACGATCGGCACTCTCCCGAGGCTTCCAAAGACACGAAGAAGTTTTTGGAAAGTTTCTAATTTAATAATTGTCACGCAACTCCGGGGATCTCTTCGGAGATGTTTTTCCGAAAAACTGTCAATTTACCAATGAACGGTTATGGTCCGCGCTCGCGCTCTGCCAGGCCTATAATTATGCATCCCACCGCTAGAGAGATGAAGGAATATTTCAATTCAGCTGCGAGTTTGACCTCCTTAAACGAATTCGAACTCGGTGCGTAGTTTAGTGACATGCGATCACGATTTCTTTTCGATTTTCAGCTGTCCGTTGCTACCGAAGCTGCCGCAATTGCGTGGGTCTACTCTTCGCTGTTGGGTTGGTTTGGTTTGGTTTGGTTTTTTTGGGGAGATAATTATGTGTGAGTGGCCTCCGCTCTTTGCTTGGAAGGAATTGTTGCTGCGCTCCGGTGGTCACACCGTGCTTGAACAATCGTCGATAATTGTGGGTTTATGGGTAGGATTCTTTTTTTTTTCGGACGAAAATCGACGGTTTTCGCTTTCGGAGGAGGGATAATTATTTCGATATAATTAACAGGTTTTGCTGAGCTCCGGGCTGGTTCAGGTTTTCAGGGAACGAAAGAAAATATGAATCACCAGAACACAACTTAGGAATGCCACATGGAGCAAATTTTGAAGATACTCTTCGGCAAGTTTGATGCAAACTTAATCCAATTAGCTGTTAATTCAATTAAAATTCACACTTTAAAGTAACCCCTTTTTGTTCGATCTTCATGAAACAAGTTCCTCCATGTGTCTCATTTTCTTAACGACGTACCCCAAAGTGTGAATAAATTACCATGCACAATTCCAATTGCGGCACCTTAACCACACTCTCTTTAACTCCTTGTACACACAAATTAATAGCCCCAGATCGACACATGTTCTCTCGCCATTTTCCTCAAAACAAGAACCACCACCACCACGTGGTCGTCGTCGTCGTCGTCGCGTCGTTATCAGCGATCACTATCAGCAGGCTCATTATAATACAATTTATTAGCGTCCCCCCCAATTGGAGTGAAATTGCGGCGTACTTGGCTCAGCAATTATGAACTTGCACCGCGCGTTATCCAAACAAGAAAAGTGGGAGGAACCTCACGGAAATTCGCACCCCAACGACGCGACGGCACTAATAAACGATGCTAATGAAGTCGATCGACACCGGCCGGGCCGCCGATCATCGCGCAGACAATGAAGCAAATTATGACGAGTCGCACCTGGATCGAGAGGCTCGTTCCGGAGGCGAACCGGAGGAAGGTAGTCATTATTGCATTTCGGCCGATCGGTCGGTGGCGAACGAATCGATTTTTATTCGCTTGTTTTCAGGTGCAGCGAGGTTTCGTTTTTTCATTTTCTGTCGGCGGCGATCGAATATGCTAATTTGGTGGCTTGCAACAAAATATATATCATCAAAAAAAGCGGATGATGACATGTTTCACGCCGAACGGTCGAATTGAAAAACAAACAGAACCGACCTGGAGAATGGAGATTGTGGGAATGGGGCTTTGCGGGAAGTATTGAAAGCAATGTAGTTGGGAAAGATTGGACAATAATGGTTTGAAAATCGATCATTTTTGTCCAGTTGTTTGCGCCCCCAAGACCCTATTCCAAGCATGGGGTAAATAAAATCTTTCATTGATCGTTTTCTGCAGAATGATGCATTCTGATATTCTGACTAAATTTCAAAATTGTAAAAGGAGTAACAGTGAGATGAAGATCAAAAAAAAAAGAACATCTTGAATGAAAAAATAGTAAGTTTAAAAAATAACACGTTTGTACGACGTACTTGAGCCACATAAGATAAGGAAAATGGATCACTGATGAAATCATTAATGATTGTGAATGCACATTTACAATCCCGTCAGCTACCCTCTAAAGGGTGTCCACAGTTAGAAGTACTCGCCAAAAATAAGTTTCTCAACCGATTGTGATGAAATTGTCAGGGATTGTAATAGTAAGGGAAATGGATGTAATGTCGGCCTAAATGTCCCTAATTTGGGCCCATACATAAATTCAACAATCGACTAAATGTTCAATAGCGACCAAAAATATCCATTAGTACCGTCCCAATGACGCGTTTATCTAGAAATTGATAAACCTCAGATTTTTAGCGGTGGACCCAATCTTAGATCCATAGGCCAACATTAAAGCCATTTCTCCTATATGTAAGTTTGGTTTACGTCTCAAGTAACCAAAAGTTCTGATAAAAGGCTATTTCGCTCGAGTTTTAAATCCCGTACGCTCGACCCTCCTGATGGCTCGGCGGTTGAGCAAATATGGATCGCAATTGCCACTGTCGATGCAACACTCTACCTATGCGTTGTGTATATTCCCCCTGATCGAGTAAACGATGAATCTTTGATCGAAAAGCATATCGATTCGCTTAACTGGGTGGTTTCGCAGTTAGGACCAAGAGACAACGTTATCATCCTAGGCGATTTCAACTTGAGCTCGATCTCTTGGCAGCGTAGTCCACATGGTTTCCTGTACCCGATTACATCACGATCCTCGATTAGCTTGGCATCACGGAAGCTGCTACTCAGACAAATGAGTGGAATTGCAAATGAAAACAATCGTACGTTTGATCTATGCTTCGTCAGTGAGGAACTTTGCGAGCACAGCACAGTTATGCAAGCTCCATCACCGCTCGTTAAAATCTGCAGGCATCCTCCTCCTGTACTGATGGAATTCAAGATAAGTCCACAGCAACGCTTCCAAGATACCTCTGAAAGCATCGCCTATGATTTCAGAAAGGCTGACTTCAACAGCATGAACGAGTTCCTCGCACATGTCGATTGGGACGAGGTGCTTCAAAATTGTGATGCCAACCTCGCTGCGTCGACCATATCTGGTATCCTGTGGTATGCCATCGATCAGTTCGTTCCCGTGAAGTCTAGACACGAACCGGCTAAGCCAGCCTGGTCAAATGCTGACCTCAAGCATCTTAGGACTGTGAAGCGGGCAGCTCTCAGACGACATAGCAAGTATCACACGGACTCCACGAGAATGAGATATATGGCGGCGAGCACTGAATACAACCATCTTAATAATCGTTTGTACAACGCATATCAGGACCATTTGCAAAGGCGCTTCAAGACAAATCCCAGAAGTTTTTGGCGTTACGTCCATGACCAACGGATGGAATCCGGACTGCCCTCTACGATGACCAACGGATTGTTCGAAGCTGATTCCACCACTGACATCGCCGACCTGTTCCGTTCTCAATTCAGCAATGTTTTCACTAATGAACACATCGACCCGCAGGATGTAGCCGTCACCACCAGAAATGTTCCTCAACTTTCGGCCTCTGGGCTACAGTTCGTGATCACGAACGATATGGTTATATCAGCCGGAAATGATTTAAAATCCTCAACGGGATGTGGTCCGGATGGGATTCCATCGCTTGTCCTCAAATGCTGCGCGGATACACTTGCAACACCACTAGCAAGAGTATTCAACCTATCTTAGGCTACTGGTGTATTCCCAAACTGCTGGAAGCAGTCGTATGTTTTCCCAGTTTTCAAGAAAGGCTGCAAGCGGATTGTTTCGAACTATCGGGGCATAGCTGCGTTGAGCGCCACTTCTAAGCTGTTTGAGGTGATCGTTCTGCATAAGCTGGTTCTGAACTACGCACACTACATTTCGATTGATCAGCAAGGATTTATGCCTAACCGTTCGACGACAACTAATTTGACTTGTTTCACTTCGTTCGTGATCCGCCAAATAGAAAATGGTCAACAAGTAGACGCTATTTACACAGACTTATCCGCGGCGTTTGATAAAATGAATCATCAAATCGCAGTTGCTAAATTCGACAAGCTGGGAATGAACAGTAACTTGCTTTCCTGGCTTCGATCCTACCTAACCGGTCGAAGTATGTCCGTCAAAATTGGAGACCACGTTTCGCCCTCCTTTCCGGTTTGGTCCGGTGTTCCCCAAGGAAGTCACTTGGGGCCGTTTCTATTCTTGCTGTATATGAACGATGTCAATTTCATCTTGAAATGCCTAAAACTCTTGTATGCCGATGACCTGAAGCTTTACTACACGATTAAGCAACCACAAGACGCGTTTTTTCTGCAACAACAACTGGAAGCCTTCGCTGAATGGTGTCATATTAATCGAATGTCGCTGAACGTGTCCAAATGTTCGGTTATTTCATTTGGCCGCAAACAATCACTCTTCCATTTTAGCTATGCTTTGGGAGGCGTGAATCTACAACGTGATTCGACAGTCAAGGACCTGGGGATTCTGGTTGATACAAAATTAACCTTCAAGGATCACGTCGCGTACGTTGTGTCTAAAGCCTCATCGCAACTAGGATTTTTATTTCGCTTTGCAACAAAAGTCCTTATTACCAGAATGAAACTCAACGCATCGAAGCTGTTCAGCGAAAATTCGTCCGGTTCGCTCTACGTCATCTTAGGTGGAGAGATCCATTCAACCTGCCCAGTTATGAAAGCCGTTGTCTACTTATAAATCTGGAATTACTAGAAGCAAGACGCAACGTGGCAAAAGCGTGCTTTGTTGGGGATCTTCTGCAAGGCAACATTGACAGTCCTACGCTTCTTTGTTTCTTGGACATCAACACACGTCGTCGCATTCTTCGGTCGCACTCGTTTATCACCATCCCTCCAGCAAGAACTAATTATGGCTTTCACGCCACCCGTGTATTCAACCGGTGTTATTATGTGTACGATTTCAACGTGTCACGAGAAACAAACAAGCGTAGTTTTAAACAAGTTTTATATTAATTTATGTTATTCGTTAGTTTTGTATTTAGTTGTAGAACAGGTGTCATTGGGGTAAACATTTTACCTGTTGACTGATAAACAATAAACAATAAACTTATTTGTGGCTTAAGCAGCTTGGTTGGTAGTGGCCTATAGTATTCTAAGCAGCTTCATTTTCAAGTCGTTATAAGAACTTGAAAGTTCCGATATCATAATTGAAGAGCATTTAAAAGCAGCTTCTGGCGGAACTTGAACGGAACTTTTAGAAAATAGTTCGCACTTTTATGCAAGTTATTTCTAAAGGCAGGTATTAATGTGTATTGATTTATCAGCATTAGTAGTAGAATTAGAGCTGTTTGAAGAATTAAACCCAGTCCTTCTACGTGAGAGCCCCAGCACGAACCGCTGCGTCATCTGAGATATCCGGAGAACTTCAAGATTAGGGCGTAATTGGCTTTGTTAACAAACCGGTCAATCGCCGATTTCTCGCGAATTAAAGCTCAATCTAAAATACTTACACCACAACCAGGTAGAGGAATGATTCCTCCATCATTTGGCTTAGTTTGTTTGCAAGATTTAGCTTTTATTCGTGAGAAATCGGCGATTTACGTGTTTGTTTACAAAAACAATTACGCCCAAATCTCAAAGTTCTCTGGATATAATAAAGTGAGCTGTTGTCCCGCCTACTGTTGGAGTTATCAGTGCCAGCTGACTGACTTGAATACGAAACACAACACCGTGATGAATTTTAAATTGGTGTTTTCCCGCATGGTATTCCAACGCATTTGTGGCGCAGTGGTAAGCGTTCGTAGATCGCATGCCGAAAACATGGGTTAGAATCCACGAAATTACTTTTTTATTTTTTTTTTTATGTTTGGATAGAATGTTGATGCACTGCATAAATTTAAGAATTATGATTTATTCGGACCACTGATCATTTAATATTTACGTACATTAAATCTTGTTACTAATAAAGACTTGTGCGGATTGCTTCATGTGGCTTGAAACTTCTGTAGAAACTTTATTTGAACTTTATGGAACTTGAAGGTTCGGTTGGAACTTTATTTCAACTTTACGGAACTTGGAAGTGATTTTAATCGTTGAATGTGGAACTTTTGGTTACTTGGGGTATATTTATTTCACTCTATTTCTTAACCAAATCCAAATGCCGGAACTTTCTTCTTAATTCCACCCATAAGGTTTTGTACAACGGTTAAATCGGAATTTTTGTTATGCTTTCAACCATGATTTTAACACTTCCTGCTCCATAGTGACAATTTTTGGATGCTTATGAAGTTTGTGCTTCATTATAGCTCAGTACGTTTTGATCGGCCGCAACTACGGTGTGTTTGGGGGATTGAGATCCTTCAGCACGAAATTGACCCCATTCATCTTGTACCACTGCAAAACGTCCTTGGAGCAGTGACATGGGGCAAGATCCGGCTAAAAAATTGTAGAAACGTTGTGTGATTTGAGAAACGGAAGCAGCCATTTCTTCAGGCATTCATTCATGTAGACTTAGCCATTTACGGTTGTAGTTGTTACGAAAGGTTTGCTCCGTTTTCCGCACGAATAAATCGCATGCCAAATGATGAATTTCTTGGGCAACTTCGACACTTGCTGTTTCCTGAGGGACTCGGAACCATCGCATTTTTCTTTCGCAGTCACATACTGGTTTCTCGGAATTTGTAATATGGGTCATTCCAGCTCAAGTGTGAACACGGTTGGGGTCAATGATTTCAACCAAACTTTGCCCAGATGCTTTTTTCGACATTCTAAAAAAATGCCTTTTTTGTATTTTGCTCTTAAGTGCTCGGGACCCTTTAGGCTACAACCCTGGTTTTTGTTGTTGAGATTTTTGAAAATTATATCTTTGAATAAGGATTACTCCACAGCCAAACAAGTTATTATAGTCCTTGACCCACCAATTTGAAGGTTTTTTCTTTTCATGTAGAATTCAATACATGTACACACATTTGATTCGTTTTATTTAAACTACAGTATAGGAGCAGATTATCGGAAGAAATCCAATTGCTATTTTTCACACCGCTCGGCTTTTGTTGTTTTCCAAGATATTGACCTGAAAATTTTTTTCCAGTTATTACAATAACCATCTCAAAGATTTGTTCACAAATTGAAAGGGTTTGGAAGTATTATTTATGAGATATAATTAAATGAGTGAGTACAGGTTTTTTCAGTATTTCAGTCGAAAAGTCATTTCATCATACTTTTGAATTGAGATTACTCCGCAGCCAAACAAGTTATGTTTGATCTTGATCAACCAAGGATTTTTAATTTCAAATTTAATAAATATACACATATTTATTTTTTGTTATCGAAACTACAGTATGGAAGCAGAATACCAGAAGGTATCCAAATTATCAAAAAATGGCTATTTTTCATACCGCTCGGCTTTTGTTGTTTTTCAAGATATAAAAATAAAAACCATCCACTGGATGTGTTTAAAAAATTAAATGATTTGGAAATATGATTCAAAACAAACGATTGTGTTGCCGATGTTGCTATTTTTTAGATTTCTGAAATTTCTTTCATATATTGAAAATCGTATCCTTTGATAAAATACATAATGATTTGAGCTTTGAACTCACTTAACTTTCTTTTATGCCTGTTGTACAATACTCATATCAGTTGCTTCAGAAACAGTTGCCAATTAACGTTATGTTCGTATCCTTGTTCTGCAATCTTCATTTTGATCCTGAAATTCAAAACAATATTCGACGTTGTTCCACTGTAAAACACTGATCAAATCCCCGAACTTGTGAATCAAATCCACAATGTTATCAAATGAGAACTACCCAGATGAAGAAGGGGCTTCTGTTCTTAAAAATGGGACATCAGGTGTTTTGGATGTCCCCGGAAGAGGTGGAAAATCTTGGGTATAGTCAGTTCTGCAGAATCCAGGAGAAGTAGAAGTCTCCTTTTTCCAACATACCTTGATTTGGGCAAGCTGATTTGGGGTTCTTGATTGTCAACTTTCCGCGAACGGATGCATTTTTGTTTCCGCGCAGAAAAACTAAAAGAAGTTCCCTCCTCAGCCAAGTCAGAGTCAGTCTCGTCATCTGACAAAAGAGAAAAGGGATTTTTGTCGTTGGTAGATGGTGTCGCCGTCTTAAGTATTTTTGCAAAAGACCGCCTGGAACGTTCCTTAAGAGAGCGTTGTAGTTTCTGCCCGCGTTGCTTGTACACCGGGCACGACGAGAGACCATGAGGAGTTCCCTTACAGTACACGCATTTTGGTGCAGTGACTGAGCAGGCGCCATCCTCGTGCTTCTCCCCGCATTTGGAACAGCGTGCCTTGCTGCCACAGTGAGAGGCCGTATGTCCCAACTGCTAACAGTTTTGACAGTTCATGACCCGGGGAACGAACAAGCGCACAGGTAGTCGAAGTTTTCCCAGCTCGATGTAGTGAGGAAGGGCTGAACCAGAAAAGGTCACACGAAACGAGTATGTGTGGGTAAAATTCTTTTAACCCTCGCCCAGTTTTTGGACATCCAGTATCTTCACCGGGGGAAGCAAATGGTTCTTGAAACGGCCAACCGCCTGCTTCTCCAAGATCTCGGAGGTCAGACTCGCTTCGGTGACGTCACCTTCAATCTCCACATCACGAGCTGGGATGTAAACTCTATACTCGAGCGTAAAGAGCTGGAAGAGAGCAATCTCATTAGCTTGCTGCAGGTAAGAGACGGACACACGAAGTTTCCGTGATTTCGGTCACGACTGAGAATCGCTTCGTCAAATCATTTGAGATTTGAACAACGTTCAAAGGTTTGTTTTTGGGCTGAAAGTAGACAACCCATGGGCCAGTCGAGTCATCTGGATAGGCTCGCGATCGGAGGTTTTTCTGGGCCTTTCATTTGCCAGACCGAGACGGCGAACCAGGAATAGCATCATCTGTCTTCTTCTAGACTTACTAGTCGTCCTAAGAGAACACGTCGATAATAAACGTAGGTTTTTGTCTTTTAAATATGCTTGTCACAATTAAATAAACAAGCGAATATTGTTTTAAATTTCAGGATCGAAATGAAGATTGGAGAAATTGATCTCCCTTTTTATGATTTTAACATTATTCGATTGGATCGTGAGGATTCACGTGGAGGAGGGGTACTTTTGGGGATCAAAAAGTGCCATTCCTTCTATAGAGTGAATCTTCCCGAATTCCCCGGTATTGAAGTTGTCGCATGTCAGGCTACCATTAAAGGTAAGAGCCTTTGTATTGCTTCTGTATATATTGCTCCTAGAGTCTCTGTTAATCGCAAACAACTTTTCGACATATGTGCGGTACTTCCCGCTCCATGGTTGATCATGGGAGATTTCAACTCCCACGGTACAGGCTGGGGGGAACTGTACGATGATAACCGTTCTACTTTGATTTATGATCTCTGCGACAACTTCAACATGACAATCCTTAACAATGGAGAAGTAACACGTTTGGCTGGTCCATCCTCTAATGGTAGCAGATTAGACCTCACCTTTTGCTCCAATTCACTATCGTTGGATTGCACTTGGCATGTAATCCAGGATCCGCACGGTAGTGATCATCTGCCGATCAAAATTTCGATTGCCAGTGGGTTCAACTCGTCAGAATCCGTTAACGTCGCGTATGATCTAACCCGTAACATCGATTGGACTAAGTTCCAATCCACGATAGACGATACAGTATCGTCAGTGGAAGAGCTTCCGCCGTTGGAGGAATATGATTTCCTCTCTAATCTCATCGTCGACTGCGCACTTCAAGCTCAAACACGACCGGTGCCGCGATCGTCAATCCGTAAGAAAACACCATCGCTCTGGTGGGATCAACAAGGCTATTTATCATCAGCAGTCGCTCGTTAGTTGGCAACATCAATGGAGTGAAGGGAGCTTGGGACGATGGCTACATTCAATTATCCCTAAGGTGTCGAATTTTGCATGGTTCAAAGGGTTGGACTTGGGTCGAGACTTCATACGCGTGATGTCTCGTCTCATGTCCAATCACTATTGTCTAAACGCTCACTTGTTCCGCGTGGGGTTGGGAGACAGCAATCTCTGCGAATGTGAACAAGGTTACCAGGACGCTGATCACATCCTTTGGTCTTGTGCGGAGTATCGTGGAGTCAGATCACTTTTTTATGAATCCCTTCGAGCTCGAGGTAGACAACCTAATGTTTCAGTTCGGGATATTTTGGCTAGACGCGATCTGGAGTTTATGAAACTCATTTATGTTTACATTAAGAATATTAACCTTAGATTGTAAGTTTGATTAACTTTGTGTTGAGTTTGTATTTTGCACGCGTGGGTTTTTTTAATGTTTGATGAATAGAAATAATTTCATGTTTTAGGATTAAATAAGTATTTGTATCGTAAACCACATTTCAAACCACCATCTCCCTTTTCCCATCAAAAAATTTGTAAATCTCTACTAACTTCGAGACAACCGCAAGTACTCGGTCCAGTTCCTTTAACTTTAAATTTAAGACAGTAATAATGTATAACGAAAATGATAACTCGGCTCTGTAAAGTTTATTAGATTGAGCCTGTACAAATAAAGTAATTATTGAAAAAAACATCGTCCATGATACAGCAGTGTTATTTTGTCAACATTTGTGTGTACAACTTACGTGTCCGTGTTCTAGCTGCCCTATTCTGTCGTTCATTGCGATGTGGTGTTTTCTGAACCTGCTCGTTTCTTGGATTTCTGCACGAAACTTTGTGTAAGGTGCAGTCTTTTTTTGCGACATCCCGAACGGAATAGTTGGGTTTGCGTTTGAAGGCAGCAACCCCTCGGTTGTGGTCTTCAACGCAGTACGGAACACTTTGTAGCATGGTCACTAGACTGATGCAAAATTTGAAATGTTCGCTCCACAGTGTTCAAACCATGGACCCAAAGGTCAGGACCAATAGCGTGGAAGGAATTTATCGAAAAATCATGGTTCTCGGTAATAGAATGGAAGTGCACGCAGTAGTAGGTTTTTTAGATTTGTGGGTAGTTATATTTTTGAGTGCATGAGGGAATTCTGTCAACAATGTTGTCGGTTTGTTTACCAACAATAGCTGACGTTTTGTTTTAACCTAAGTTTTTTTCCTAACCTGAACTTCAGAGCTAGGATTAATGTCATTGTTGATGTTGATCAAAATGGAATCAGTTTTATCACTTAATTGTAGGGGGTCCAACTAGAAATCATGCAACGCGGACCCAGGTACGATCCTTGTGTAGCGAGGACCGAATGGACCAGATCCCGCCAGTCAGATGATTGTCCGTGGGAAGATTGTTCATAGGAGGATTGTCCGCATGAGGATTGTTTGAAGGAGAATTGTCTGCTACCGACGAGTCAAGGAGTACGTGGAGGAAGAAGCTTATCCGGAACTCTGAAGCTCTTTATATGTTCCAGGGGGAACGATACATTCGGATGCATCCTGTATCCCCCTCAAACTTATCCATAAAATTCTGCTTATATATCCAGAACATCAGTCAGAACTTTTTTTCTCCAGACATCCTTATTCGATTTTTTGTCTATTTTTCAGTATATCCTGAATATCCCTGTTGATCCTTCTGTCTATTCCGAAAATTCTTTCAATTCCGCTCGCCTGCCGTCACAGTGTTGCCATATCTTTTTGGAAGCAACATGCATCAGGATGAGTGTCGTTCCCCAACGTTTCCCTTGAACGTCATTGATTGTCTCTGAAGATCTTTCCTGGAACTATCTTCCTGCGGACAATCGTCCAGTGGACAATCTTCCTGCGGACCAGTGTTGGAAAAGTTCGCGATATTTCACGAAGTTCACCAAGGGAAAAGTTCGCGAGCCATAGGTAACTTTGATGAACTTTTCCATCACTGCTGCGGACAATTCTCTTCCTCCAAATAATCTTCGTGCGAACAATCTTTCTGCGGACAACCCTCTTTCGAACAATCTTCCTGTGGACAATTCTCCTGCGGACAATCCTTCTTCGAACAATCCTCTTTCGAACAATCCTCCCGCGGACAATCCTCTTCCTCCGGATAATCTTTCTCCTCGACTCGTCGGTAGCGGACAATATTCCTGCGGACAATCCTGCTGATAATCCTCCTTCGAACAATCCTCCTCCGAACAATCTTCTTGCGGACAATCCTCCTCCGAACAATCCTTCGAACAACCTTCTCCCGAGCAAAGTTCCTGTGGACAATCCTCCTTTGAACAATCTTCCTGCGGACAATCCTCCTGGGGACAATCCAAATATATGATGTTCAAGGGCCCTGGAGCTAATGACCTATTAGATTAGATAATTAACTATTTTAACTAGTTCCGCTTTTTTTTTGTTAGCATCCATGCCTCTCACGCCAAAGTCACGAGTTCAAATCTCAAAATGGCGAAACAAAAAGAAACGTGCTAAGGGATATGACACACCTCAATCTGACTGCCACGGCAGCGGGTACCGCGCTTTTTTTTGCTGGGGCTTTTGCTGGCAGTTGGCTGCCTGTGTCACTTTTGACACCTGTTCTGGTACAAATTGCTGTCTTTTGCTCTAGTACCGGGTGCACCAGGTACTCTAAAAAAAACAGCTAGGTGAACCAACAAAAAATCGCGTGAAGGAGGTCCTTACCCTTTGGGTCCATGGTTCAAACGGTTTAAAATCGGGTCCTGATTAACCTCCGAAAGTTTAAACTCATTTGATAAGAAACTGACTTGGGACAAACTATTTGAAGTTTATATGGAAATTACTATGGGAAAACAAAACTTTTTGTTCATTGTCTTCTAGCCTTTTTTACATATTGTACTGTTGACAAATTCTATTGTTATTCTAATGTGAATTTTTATCAGCTACAAATTTGCAGAAAATCGTTTTTCAGCCAAACGTCAAATTAAATAGTTATTAATTGTTTAAGAGATTGATAATCTTATGGCAAGATCACGCAACTGTATTGTGGGCAACACTGTATTCTGCAGTATGGCATAGTAGCCATGATTTTTGTCGTCTATTCTATGCGCCATAAACACCAATGTTGCCTGCTGAACAGTTGATTGAGCATAATGATAAGACATCAGTGATTTTTGTTCCTTACATTTGATCGAAAAGTGGTCTTGAACAAAGTTGTAGCTGAGAAAATTTTCAACAAGTTCAGATATCATTTTCTAAAGTAGAGTGAACTGGTGAATTTTGAGATAGATATGAACCGAAATTATGGTTTCTCCATAGTAATTCCCATATAAACTTCAAATGGTTTGTGCCAAGTCAGTTTCTCACTAAATGAGTTCAAATTTTGCGAGGCTAATCAGGGCTCAATTTGGAACCGCGGAAATTTCAAATTTTGCATCAGTCTAATGGTCATTGCAATCCAAATTTTAGTGTGAACGATTTTGATGTTTTGCATATTTAGGAGAAATGGATGTAATGTCGGCCTAAATGCCCCTAATTTGGGCCCGTACATAAAATCAGCAATCGATTAAATTTTCAATAGTGACCAAAAATATCCATTAGTACCGTCCCAATGATGCAAGGTCCAATTCATCCAAGGAGATGAATCCGCCAAACTGTCCCCAGGCCAGGCCAATTGAAACTTTTTGGGCCCTGACCAAAGCATATTTGCCGAAACATGTAAAGGCAGCAGATTCCGTAACAAAGCTTGCGATTTTCTACGTTTAACAGTAAGAGAATAGCTACGTTATCTTAAATCGTGCTTAGACATTCTGGGACACCCGGAGCGTTTCCTCTAATTACTATAGGGTCAGTTAATTGCAACATTTTCTAAGAAACACAAATTCAAGATAAGATTCTACAGCTTGTTAGTTGAAGATATTTTGAAATCCCGTTCTAAGTAATTCGTTTGGCTACGTTTAAACTCTTTCAAGCTACTCTATAAAGTTCATGTTTTGATCAAATTTGTACTTCTGGTCATATTGACGTCCTCAATTGATCAGAGTCTAAGTAATCTTATAAAACGTGGCGATTAAATGACGATTCAGCATTGAATGCTGCCTTCAGTTGGGTGAACACCAAAAGTGAAAGACAACAAGTCAAATTTTAAAAAAGAAGTTCAATTCATAATTACAGCGTATTATTATTCGTTGACCATATCGCTTCCGAATCAGAAACGGCATGCAAGGGACAGAAGTTGCACATTTGGACTCAAGCAACCGACCGCAGTAAGTTCCAGCTTCTGCTGAGCCCATTTCGCCGAGGTGGTCCGTAAAAATCTGTGCATTCTGATCAAGTGTTAAAATTAAAACTGTACCATTTATTCCGCCCCCTGACTGAGCGAGCCATTTGGTAGAGCTTGCTGCACCGTAGAAACGATTTCTCCGGGGAGTTTCCTGAAACCCAACAGCCGTCGTCGTTTTCGTCGACATCGGTCGGAAACTCCTTCGGGACATTAAAATCCTATAAATCATCATTTTCGGAGCCCATAAGTCAATTAATTAGACCACTCGAGGGCTGAACACCGTGTGCAACGACGACGACGACGACGACGACGCAACGAAAACGGAAACCACCAAAGCTTATAAATATGTAAGCATCTGCGTTGGAAATTTTCTAGACAGCAACGCAGCTTGCCCGCTTCGAAAGATCTTCTGCTGTGCGGCAGCAGCTCGAGCAGATACTCCCTTTTTTGCAACAAGACTTGAATGAAAATAAAAAAAAATCCAACATAAAACAAGCTGAAATCATGTTATCGCCAAGTTGGTCTCGTTGGTGCTGGGACTCGGTTATTAAGGTAGCATCGACCAGAAGGCGTCCGGACTTTGTGGGGCGACCTATCCGGCAAATAAATACAGGAAGCCGGAAGGCATATATTTTGAGTTTCTTCGATAATTTTCCCTCTGCTTTGGAGCTTTTCCAGTGAGAAACGAACCGACGACGATGACGTGGATGATGATGATGATGACGACGGGGGAGAATCGAAGAAACTGATCAAACCGCAATGATAACCATTTACGCCACCGTGGCCACCCAGCGGGGAAACACATTTGCTGCTTCAGAGCAGTGCTTTGGCGAGCGAAAGCAGCAAAGGGGGCGGATACGGGCGAATCATCACCCCGGACTACCAACAACGCAGCTTGGCTCGGTGGTGGTCGAATCCGTACTCGGTAACCAAGCGGGTGCAAATGATACATGTCATCGCCGAAACCGGACCTCCCCCGGTAGTATTTTTGTGGAAGGATTGGACCCTTTTGCGCCCTTCGGGTGCTAATAATTAATTACCAGGGATCCGGAATGTGAGCTGATTCGGGGCAAGCTTCAAATCCGTTGCGTTCTGCGTGAATCCGATCCATAACCATAACTTTCCGGCTGGTAATTGTAGTTGGCGGTGTTTCGCCAGCCCCAAGCGAGATCCCCTATCGTGCACAACGGATTCGAAACGGAAATATCCGCCCGACCCCAAGAGACCACCGGAGAAGAGCGCATCGTCGTCGTCGTCGTCGTCGTCTTCGTTGTCGGTAGCGATTCGAATCTCCTTTCCTCCCCAATTGTTGCTTCTTATTTCCAGTTGAATGCCGATTGCTGCCCGACGAGTGTGAGCTAGCTTCAATTGCCCAATGTTCATTACCACGTTGGACACGGTTATCGGATTGGCTTTTCTGCTGAACTAGTTTGTCGCGGCTCCCGTCGTCGTCGTTGTTGTTGGGGCGGTTGAACCGATCGGTACTTATTTAGTGGCACCAGGGGGGTGCACCGGTGGTCGGCTCCATTTCAAAGCGCGTGTTGGTGTTGGAATAATAGGTCCACACGGAGGGTAATTGGAGCCAGTCAGTTCCATTGGCTGATGGATGAGCGCCAGATCGTTTCGAGTGGTTCATCTGCGCCCGGTGGGGGGGTTGGGATTGGAGTTTAAAAGAACTACGTGAGTTATCCGATCCGGGGCAGGTGTCTGGTAGAGTGTTTCCAATCGGAGGAATTCGGAACGCTTGCAGCAGTATGCGTATACTATAGATCCTCAGATGGACTCCAATTCAGATCGATCATTCTAACTCGCAAAACTAATGGCATATACATTGAGAAATATGATGGTCATGATGGAAGTACTTAAAGTACCGTAGCTGTAGGATTGTAGCGTACAAGCAATCTAGAATGGACATTTTCTGAAGAACCTTCACAAGATGAACTTTAAGCCCAATGCATTTGGGGAAATTTGTGTGTGAAGCATTATAAAATTGATCAAGATTAATTTCCGTAACACAGCGAAATCCAGACACTTAGTTCACAAATTCGAACACTTTTATAAGTTGATTACAAATGCCTTTTATGCTCTAAATAGCACGTAAATATTAACTATCATGGTCTTTAAATACCATGCAGAACCATTCTTCTTCTTCTTATTTTTCGCTTTTCAAGCTTATTGCTTACCGCATATTAGATTATTGCGTGCTCTTAACTTAGTGCTCTAGATGCACTTCCACAGTTAACAATTGAGAGCTTTCGATGCCTGTACCATTCTTGTATTAATATAATTATGTGGCAATTACAATCATACTTTACGCCCAGGGAAGTCGAAAAATATGCAAACTTGATAAATTCCTAGACCGGATCGGGAATCGAACCAAGCTACCTCTAGCATAGTTTTGCTTTGTAGCTCCGCCTTCACCGAATCTGCTAAGGGAGGTTCCAAGTTCAGCACCGTTACATGTATTCAATCAAAGTGGTTTTAGTTACTTCATACGTGAAATTCACGATTTTCAGAGTTGAGAGGATATGCTAAACTAATATTTGATTAGTATTGTTCTATTGTTATAGTACTCAATTTCAACTTCTGTTCAATTTTTACACTGACGTATTCTAGCAGAACTATCAATCGATCCTCATCAGAATTTTCTCTAGGTAATAAATTATCCAACAAAAGCTTCATGTTGATATGAGCGTTTCGTCCCAACTCATTACACCTATTTATTAGGTTGTAAAGTAGATGTAATATTTGATTAAAAATTAAATATCTGGATTAATGAACCGTCCATACATTGGGGAGCGATCACAATGCTGAGCGCCGCCTACAAGGTACTTTCCCAAATTCTATGCCGCCGCCTGTCACCATTTGCAAGAGAGTTCGTGGGGCAATACCAGGCGGGATTCATGGGTGCCCGCGCTACCACGGACCAAATTTTCGCGATTCGGCTGGTTCTGCAGAAATGCCACAAATACAACGTGCCCACACATCATTCGTTTATCGATTTCAAATTCGCATCCGACATAATCGATCGAGATTAGCCTTGGCAGATTATGCAAGAGTACGGATTTCCAGATAAACTGACGCGATTAGTCAAGGCGACGATGGATCGAGTGACGTTTTTTTTTTTTTTTTTCTTTATTTTTGTGATTTTTAGCCGTAGGCTAGTTTACCACATTTGATAGTAGAAGGTCAGGCTTAGGGCCTGCCTCTAAGGAAACGTTTCAGTCTACCATTAACGTAACGTAAAACTGGCTCTGAGACAACATTTAAAAAAAAAAACTTAATGTAAAATGAGAGTTACATCGGGACTGTGGTGAGGAATGGATGCGCGAACAAGGTAGAGCTCCACCGTAAGAGACAGTGCCCCAGTCCGGCAGAGATACCCCGACGGCAGGAAAATAGGAAGGTGAAAGAACACGGACAGCGCAGCCAACGACGAGAGTGCTAGATTTGGTTGTACAGGTGCGCAGCCAACGTCGAAGGGTCGTTGCCAAGTAGCTTCCTGATGTTCTCTGGGAGTCGGTGTTGTTCGCGTAGCCTCTGAAACTCTGGGCAGACACACAGCACGTGTTCCACCGAGGCAGGGATGCTGCAGATTGGACAAACCTTGTGGAAGGGTGTCCCACCAAAATTGTGGGAAATCCTCGCATGGCCGGTCCGGAGTCTTGAAATAATCCGTTGGTCCTTGTACTTGTAGCTGTCTAGCCAGGGTCGTACGGTTTCTTTGATCTTTCTCAGGAAAGTGGTCCGCGACTGAAACCATTCCTCCTGCCAGGCTTCCATGATAATATTCGCAATCCAACGCTTGACGTCTAGGAGTGGTACGTTCCTGGTGAAGCGGGGACCAGATGGACCGGATCGCACCAGCCTGTCCGCAGCCTCATTTCCAGGAACACAGCAGTGCCCGGGAATCCACGTAAAAACGGTTGAGGATGGGGCATATCGTGTAATGGCTTGTATCCAGAGGTGGCTCGGGGCTTCGGCTTCCAGCGCCTGGATGACGCTGTGGGAGTCCGTTAGCACAAGGGTCGGTTGATCTGCAGGAGTGATGGCTGCATCAAGAATAGCAGCGGCTTCTGCGGAAAAAACGGAACATTCCTCCGGTAGACTTTGACTTGTTGTGGAGTTTGGTCGCGATCCGTCCGTAAAGCGATGAACGTGCCCCTGATAGACCGACCCAAGAAGTTCTGCAACAGAACGCCTCAACGCTGCAGAGTTATCTCCGGCTTGGAATCCTCTCTTAATCCGCTTATCTATTTTGATAACGTTAGATCGCAAACTTTTCGCTCCATGCCAGTGGACCCTGGCCACCAGGGGGAGGTCAAGGTTGGCTGCAGTGCGGAGGGCTCTGCTCCTCTCGTTGAGGAGAAAGACCCTATCATTCCTGGATGTCTTAGCAGCGAGGGCAGCGGCTTTCGTAGCAGTAGCTGCAGCAGATCGATAGCGGAAAGGGAGGACTCCGATTTCCGCACAAACAGCGTCTGCAGGCGTGCAAGGTAGAAGGCCGGAGTGATGTGCGTTGTTTGAGTATCGGGGACACTCTCGAGTCCCTTTGAATCTCGAAGGGGTTTACGGCAAGGTGATGGACTTTCGTGTCTGCTGTTCAACATCGCGTTAGAAGGTGTGATCAGAAGAGCTGAGATAGACACGAGTGGCACGATATTCAGGAAGTCCATCCAGCTCCTTGGCTTCGCCGATGACATCGACATCAAGGCACGGAACTTTGAGATAATGGCGGAAACGTACATCAGACTGAAGGCTGAAGCTAGACGGATTGGATTTGCCATCAACGCATCAAAGATAAAATACATGAAAGGAAGAGGTTCTAGGGAAGAAAATGTTAGCCTGCCATCCCGAGTTCAGATTGACGGTGAAGAAATCGAGGTGGTCAATGATTTCGTGTATTTGGGCTCACTGGTGACCACCGAAAATGATACCAGCAGAGAAATTCAACGACGCATTATGGCAGGGAATCGTGTCTACTTCGGACTCCGGAGGACGCTCCGGTCGAATAAAATTCGCCGCCGCACGAAGTTGAGTGTCTACAAGACGCTGATTAGACCGGTGGTCCTCTACGGCCATGAGACCTGGACTATGCTCGTGGAGGACCAATTGGTGTTTTCGAACGGAAGGTGTTGCGTACCATCTACGGTGGAGTGCAGATGGATGACGGAACGTGGAGGAGGCGAATGAACCTGTAATTCTTCAATGAAGCTCAACGTTAATTTTTGAAGTCCTCAGAAGTTCTCATAGATCCCACTATTTGGCTGGTTGGTGGTGGTGAAGTTTTTTAAAAGTTTTCTCAACTACTTTGATACTCAGGAAACTTTCTTTAAAATGTTTATACTTTCCTGAACTTCTTTGGACTTCCCTAAAGCTTCCGCATTTTTTTTCTTGTGATCGTTGATCTTTTCTTAAGTTCCTGAAATTGTTCTGAAATTCTTGGAAGTTCTGGAAGATTTAACAATTTTCCAGAAATTCATGGATCTTCTTTAATTATATTAACCAGAAGTTAATGGAACTGAAGTTATCTGATATCTCCTGAAGTATTCGAAACTTTTTTACTGGTTGCAATTCTTGTGAAGCTCTTTGTACTGCCCTAAACTTAATAGAACTGTCCTAAGAATCTTTCAACTTCCCTTAAAATCTTTGAACTTCTGTGAGGTTCTCAACGTTTTTCTGAACTTTTCTAAATGGATTTCTAGAAAATTCAGGAACCTCAAAATTGTCCACTATTTACCAGAAATTAAGGCAACTGCAAATTCTCTGGACTTCTGCGAAGTTCTCGAAACTTTTCTGAAATTTCTGAACTTACCTGATGATTTTTGGACTTCCCTGAAATTTCTGGAAGTTTCCGAGTAGTTCCCGCTAATTTCCTGCTATTATTAATGTTGTTCTTAGATTTTCAATGATGTTCTCGACATTTTCCTGAAGTTCATGAAACTGTCCTTAAATTGACGAAACTAATTCTTCAATATCTTAAAACATCTTTGAAATTCTATATTTTCCTGATGCCTTAAGGGGGTAGTACACTTTGAACGTCCAAAAAGTAAGGCATTTTCGTTAATTTTTTTAAGCAATAAAGCACTCAGGGAGGGCAAATATGTTATAACCCATTTATTAGTCATCCTTCGAACTACAATTTGTATTTTTTTTAACTCGATAAGCGTCTCCCCGTGGCCGGTGCACCAGGTCGCGCGGGCGTCCTCGCGCGGAAGTCGGAAAACGGCGTGGGAAAATACTCCTTTCCATGTGATCCTGGAACATAAATCGAACAAAAATCCTGATTAGTAATGAAATTTGGGTTAGAAATACGTATTCCGATTTTGTTTAAATTATTTTTTTCAAAAGTTGCGGCCTTAGAAAAAAAAAATTCATTTTTTCACCCTAAAAATGCTTCCAAAATCGTGGATTAAAAATCTATTTTTGAGAAAATCGAAAATGTGGATACGTATTTCTAAGCAGAATTTAATTCTGAACAAGAAAACCTAGAAATCCAAATTTTATGATAACTGGTTAGAGTTATTTCCCACGCCACTTTGAAAAACCCCGTTTTGAGATAAACGCGTTTAAAGATAAAATTTCTCTCTCAGCGCGCCGGTACATGTTTTAGAAAATCGCTTCGTAAAGCGGTTAGGAATATTCTGGCGGACTTAGAGTCTTTTCTAAATTAAAGTATACCAAAAGTAAAGTAAAGTAAGCAAATTAAAATGCATTTTTTTTAAATCAAAGTGTACTCCCCCTTAACGTACTATCCTGAAGTTATTTGAACTGCTCAAAAGGTCTCGCAACTGCTTTAAGTTCTCTAGACTTTCCTGATTTTCCCAGAATATTTTAAGAGATTCTATAATTTTTCTTGAAACGTTCATAATTTTTCGGAAGTTTTAAAAACTAAAATTTCGCTTAACTTCGCCCAAAATTTCTTATTTTACCAGCACTTCTCTGGACTTTCTGAAGCTTTTGGTACTTCCCTGAAGTTGCTCATATTTCCTGATACACTGAAACCTCCATGTACGAATCAGAGCGGGGATTTACTTTATAAAAAATTCGTTACTCTGGAACAGTGTTGTGAAAATATCAAAAGATCTAATCTCACCAATGTGCATAATCTCATTTGAGTATCGTAGACCAAAAACTCAACACGCAAACAACAGCCGATGATATTACAAGCTGTGATACGGTTGCTATGATATCATGCTAACAAAACTCCCCGGCTACAATTCTCACCAAACTGTGTTGAGTTTGAGCTTCAAGATTTTTGCTGTACATCCGAACACGAAACGAAACTTACATCACTGCTGGCAGCAGTAACTTCGTGTCTGCCATCTGTGAAGCGTAAAGAAAGATAGCAAACTATGCTTTCTCTTTCTAAGAAAACGATGTGCAAAGGAATCATTTTTGTTGTAAGTCAACTCGTGGCTACAATTTTACATGTTCTGAATAGTCTCGCAATATCAAAGGAGCTTGTAAAAACAATATCATGCTTGATATTTTATTCCAATATCATGCGTGATATTGGGAGCCCTTGAGAGCTAAACAAAATCATTTGAGTGAGGATTATGCCATCACTGCTCTGGAATGTCCATTTACGAACCAAACCGGGGGTTCGTAAATCGAATTAGTTAGTAAAAAAACCTCGTTATTTGGGATTTACTTCGTAAGAAGAGGTATTTGATAATATTATAAGTAGGGACCGGAAATCGATGTTTGACGCCTTTTTGAAATCCTAGATGGCGGTAACCAGTTCGTGAAAAACTGGAAAAACTGTCAATACCCCACAAAATAGGTATTGTTGGAATCAGGGTGACGTGCAGGAACTAGAAATCTATGTCTGACGCCATTTTTAAACCTAAGATGGTGGCATCCGGTTACAGAAAGCATGGAAAATAATGTCAATAACCTATAATACTGGTATTTTTGGAGTCTTGGATTTCAAAATGGTGTCAGACATAGATTTCTAGTTCCTACACGTCACCTTGATTCCAAAAATACCTATTTTGTGGGGCATTGACAGTTTTTTCCAGTTTTTCATGCACCGAATACCGCCATCTTGGATTTCAAAATGGCGTCATTCATGGATTTCCAGTTCCTACTCGTCACCCTGATTCCAAAAATACCTATATTTAGGGTTATTTTCCATATTGTCATGAACCGGATGCCGCCATCTTGGATTTCAAAATGCCGTCAGAAATAGATTTCCGATTTCTGCATGCTACTTCCTTTTCCAAAGATACCCATATTGTGGGGTATTTCACAGTTTTTCCCAGATTCCCAAAATCGCAAAAAAAAACTCATTATTTGGGATTTACTTCGTAAAAAGAGGAACATAATTAGAATACTGCGTAAAAAAAGAATTCGTAAACGGAGGTTTCAGTGTGTTTGGGATTTACTTCTTAAGAAAGTTGTTGTTTGAAAATATTGTCAAATGCCTCACAATATGGGTATTTTTGAAATCAAGGACCGAAAATCCATGTTTGCCGCCAATTTGCAATCCTAGATGGTGGCTTCCGGTTACATGAAAACTGATATATCCGGAGTGATTTGAGATTTGGGCGTAATTGTATTTGTAAACAAACAGGTCAATCGCCGATTTATCGCGAATAAAAGCCCAATTTTGAAAACTAATAACGCTATAAGGTAGAGGTATTGTTTATAAGATTGAGCTTTTATTCACGAGAAATCAGCGATTGACCTGTTTGTTTACAAATACAATTACGCCCAAATCTCAAATCACTCCGGATATACTGTCAAATACTCCACAATATGAGTATTTATGGAATCGGAGGCTTTTGGACTCAATTTTTTTTTGATAAGAGCATATAGGGGACATGGATGTTATTTCGGCCTAAATGTCCCTAATTTGGGCCCATACATAAATGCAGCAATGGACAAAATTTTCAATAGTGACCAAAATATCCATAAGTACCGACCCAATGGCACGTTTATCTAGATAAAATTGGTAAATAGCAGATTTTTAGCGATAGGCCCAATCTTAGATCCATAGGCCAACATTAGAGCCATTTCCCCCATATAAAAAAAATTTCTGTCTGACCCTTATAGACTCGGAAACTACTGAACCGATCGGCGTGAAAATTTGTACGCAGGGATTTTTGGGACCGGGAAATATTCTTATGATGGTTCGAGACCCCTCTCCCCTCTGTTATTTTTGATCATTATGCTTAACAAATTTTTGAGAAACTTTACATACCCAGACAACCAGAAGTCGTATAACAATGTACATACAGCATCGTAAATTGCTACAGTTTAAGTCAAAATCGCATATAAGAATGGCATACCTCGCATTATGTTTAAGTTAAATCGTATAGAATGCAAATTTCCGACCTATATGCGATGACTCATTTTTCCGTCGTACTGTATCACAAATTAAATCGGATTACATCGTAAGACTTTTCAAAATGAATTTGTTATTACATATTCAATCGTATATGATGTTAAAGCAACTCGTATAAAATTATATTAAAACATGCACGTATATGGCCTCCACTTTTGTACGTATAAGCCATTTATTTGCATTCTATACGAATTGTTTGTTTGTATATATGTTTATATATCACGAAAACAACTTTGAATATACGTGCATTCTGGTTGTCTGGGTAGAAACTAATGTTTAGAATATAAAAATCTTTTCCTGTGCAAAAAATTGCAAATGGAAATTTTATACAAAAGTTCTAAAATTTTACCAAAATTTGTTGTTCTAAGAATTTTATTAATTTTAAAGTATTTAACTTAAAAATTTTCACTGTTTTTTTTTCATAAGTATTTTACGAAAAACATTTAAACATAGTACATCGTTTAATTTAATTATGTTTTGGTTTATATACCGAGTTTCGAAAACATGGAAAGACAGGCTTATAGCAGATAATTTTGGTGAGATCTTTCTTTGTGTATTAATTTAAATTTGTTTATATTTTCTCAAAACCGGAAACCCCTGCTTGGGCTCTAATCCTCGTTCGTCCCGGAGTTTGACCTGTGGCTACGATTAGCACGTCGTCTGCGTACACGAACATGTAGAAGTTCGCTGATAACCGCTCGAAGACACTGTTAATGGCTACCAGGAACAAAGTGACAGCGATCACAGAACCTTGGGGAACGTCTGTTTCCTCGCAGAAAGTGCGGGATTTGGTATTACCTTCCGAGACTCGGAAGGATCTGCCAGTCAGGAAATTTTGGACGAAATGGATGACGAGTTGCTTCAGTACCGCGGGCGTCCATGTACGGTTGAAGGCTTTCGCAATGTCCAGGGAAACCAACTCCGTATGGAGACCATTATCCGTGGCATCCTTGAGGAGCTCTCCTAGCGTCGCAAATTACGTGGATGTACCGCGGCCTTGCCGAAATGCGTGTTGGCGATGGTCTAGAAAGCCGCCAGACTCGAGAAACTGCTTCAGTCGTCGGTTGACCATCCGCTCGAAAACCTTTGCCATGCAGCAGGTGAGCGCAATGGGTCGGAACTTCGCCACATCCCGTGTCGGCTCGTTTGCTTTGGGGATGGGGACAACCAAGCTCTCCCTCCAATGCTCTGGATACGAGACTGTCTGCCAAAGCTGGTTGAAGAGTTCCAGCATTTTTACTTTACCCAGGATAGGCAGGTTCTTGAGCTGCGGGTAGCCGATCTCGTCTGGGCCAGCTGATTTTCCGTTGTGGTTGATCCTCAGGTTGTTCGTGTCTGGAGAAACTCGAAAACTGCTTACGGACGAAGTCGATGGGTTTGCTAGCCGTTGAAAGGTCACCTCGTACTTGGAAATCGCAGAGAGGTTAGCGAAATAGTCGCCAAGCTTATCCGCAACGATTCCGGGGTCGGAGACTGCATCGCCGTCTACCTGTATATGAAGTGTGGCCGTACGGCGCTTGCCACTGAGGGCGTTGACCTTACCCCAGAGTTTCGCCGAAGACTGTGTTGCATTTATGCTTTCGAGGAAGTCCGTCAAACTGGATCGTTTGGCATCTCGGACCAATTGGCGACACTGGTTGTGCACGTTTTCTCTATCCGGATCATATATGGGAAGCCGTTTGATTCGTCGAAGGGCTTTTTTCCGGGCCTTAACTGCCTTCTTCGTTTCCTCGTTCCACCATCTGAGGGCTTTACGCCCCGGAATGCTGCTGGTTTTTTAGATGGTTCCTGACGCAGCTGCGTTTATTGCTTCGGTGAGACTCTCGATGCTGTCAGGGTTACGTTGTTGAAGGAGCGACTGTAAGGTTCCACCGTAACTCTCCCAATCGGCTTCGTCATAGCGCCACCGAGGTCTCCGCGTTTCTGCCGGTATAGCGGCGGCAAAGAATTGCGCCTGAACCGGGTTATGATCGCTACCGTAGAGGTCCGGATTGACGCTTGACTGCATTTTTCCAGCGAGAGAACGACTGACAGCAGTTACATCGATCGCCGTGGTGTGCCGTCCATTGAAAAAGCTCGGTGATCCGTCATTAAGGATGATCATATCCTCCCTTTCAAACTTGTCTACCACTGTGTCAGCCATCCCGATTCACCATGAATGGCAGCAGCGGTATGTACCGGTACAGTGAACAACACGATTAGGCTACACGACACATAGTACACGAAATTATGAACACAGAACAACACGCACTTAATACAGAAAGTGGCGAATAAATGCGTTTAAAGAAAAGTGAAAGTTCTTCGTTTTTGAATCGCGAAACCCTCCGGTAGCTAGCCGACCCTGAGTGTTCCGGAGCTTGCTCTTGTCACCTGAGTCGACCGGGTGCTGTATGTTTGATTTCCGAGTAGGTAGTTGGTGAGTGCTGAGTTCTTACATCAGTTATAATGGTGACGCGACGTAGGACTACGTGGTCTTATATAATAAATGTTATTTGTTAGCTGCAGCAGGAGCTTATGTTTTGTGTAGGAATAGGAATTATACTCTTTAGTGTGACTATGATTGCCCTAAGAAGAACATTTTGATATGAATTTTAGTAAGGACATGTTCAGAATTTGGGAAATCTTGCTGGCCCTGAACAGGGCCGATGGTAGTACAGGCTTAAAGCCTTTGGACGATGATGATGACGTGTAGGCAGCTGGATCAGCAAATCGGACCGGACTTTAGACTTTAGTAGAAAGACGCTTAACACTTTTTTCGGCGAATTTATGATCCTGTTTCACGTCATGGTTCTTCTCTATGGCTGTTCAGATAAATTATTACTTTTATTTATTTTCTCTACTGCGCTAAATCAAAGGATAAGAAATAAGAAGGGATGTCGGTTACGCATTCGAATAATTGAAAATTTGATAAATATTTAATCGAATAGCTGGAAAAATCACTACGATTAATCGTGAATCGAATAATTGGACTTTAAGGCATCCCTAGAAAACAGTGTAATTTCATGTTTTTGGAGGTCCTTCGAAAATGTCGAACAGCAGAATTGCAACCAGTAAGTGTAATCCAAGAACCAAAAGCGGTGCGATGCTAGTTTTTATTGCTATGACGATGACTGAATTAAGGGGCTTAGAAGCAGTAGGGTGAAAGTCAATTCTCTTCATCGATTTCTTCTTTTGATGACCATGGTTACACTAACCTATTTCTGCTATGGTCTTCTAAATATCATCCAGAACAAAAAACGTATTAATGAATGTGTTTGCCGTCGAGTTATCACTTGCACCCCCGCTTCCAAGTTTGGGTACAAGATTACAACTCTGGAGAGCATTTTGTGTGGTCGTTGGGGGCGTGTGGTTCTGAATATAGGGATGAGTGTGCAAAATGCTACGCAATTGCATCTTTCCTATTCGCACACGCCCGGAGATCGGGGACGAATGCCACTTCGACTTGTTTCGTCTACTAACGACTCGCTGATGACTGTGTTGGGGAAGCAGCATATGCCTGTACCACTTTTTTCAACGCGTTTGGAAATGCTCGACATTTACCACTTTTTCAATAGTTTGTTGTTGAAAATCATCTATCGATGCGTAGAAATATATCCGATCCATTGGTGATAAAATTATTGAAATTGGTCCAGGGCAGCTAAGTTATTAACGTTCAAAATCTTTCATATTTTCGTTACATGTTCCATTTTCGGTTTTCACAAAGTGTACCCTCATATAGAAATGTAAATGTAAATATTTATGTATCTTGAAGATGTCTTATGTCTCGAATCGTAAAATTTCTGTCAGCTCGGAGTTTGAAATCTCAAATTGTAATCAAAGAAAAATCGGTTCATATTTCAATTCAGAAATCTAGTAATGTTCAAAAATGTATGAATTTTTCTCACGTTTTTGATAAAATGGCATTTGACCAAATTACACATTAGACTAAATGGCATTCGGTCAAACGGTGTTCTGCCAAACTTCCAAATTGTTGTACATTTGTAGGTGAAGTTGTTTTCAAACATTTTTTAGTGATTTTTCACCTTCAATGCTCATAGGGCGGCCCAAATGATTCATAGATAGGGGCAAGAGAAGCATAATGAGCATCCCGCACTTCAGTCCAACACCTCTAATTATTCGAAACGGAAATAAAAGTAGGTTCAATATCACCATGACCAATTCATTTGTTCGAACCATAAAAAATCCAAGACACAGGAAGCTGTCCCACATGTTCACTATGCCCATCTCTCCCCTATGTATGCCTAATCGGCGCAAGAAATTGCATATATGAAGAGTGCAGAACATTCTTAATAGTATATTTGCAGGGGAAATATTTTGTAAAGGTTTGTTTTTTAATTTGTAAAATATTAATACTCGGAAATCGTTAAGAACTAACTTTAACTAGGTACTTTGAATGAATACTATACAAAAAATTGGAAAATATCGGACATGTAAGAAAACGATTAAGAGTAGACAGTTTACATGATGTTTTCATTGGATGGAGTTGACGAATTGGACCCACTTGACATTGCAATCATTGCTGTTCTTAGACGTATCAAACATGAAATTCTTTCACCATTTAAGAGATTTTCGTCTCCGAAGAAAAAACATGAAATTCTTTCTTCATTTGAACCGCAAAAATTAGTAATAAAATTCAGAATAGCAGCTATGAAAATGTAACACATATACTATGCAATATTTATGAGAAAGACTTAGACAAGTAAGTAAGACAAATTTAAAATTGAAAATTTAACCAACATACAACCATGTTTGACGCTGTTCAGACTGTAGTTAAATTTGCGAACAATATCGTCATGACTTTGAAATTCAGCATTGGATTTTAAATCATTAAATATTTTAAATTGGAATGCTCGATCCCTTAAAGATAATGAAGACGAGCTATTTAACTTTTTGAGAGTTAATTGTCGTTTTAACTGAAACGTTACTTAAAAAGGGACCCAAATTATTTAATTTATAGAAATGACCGTTTTTAAACGCAAAATTTTAATAGAAAATTCAGAATAGCAGTTATGAAAGGGTAGTGTGATATTTAAGAGAGAGACGGAGACAAAACACTTCCATATGAGAAAGAAGACTAGCTTAGAATGATGGTCATGAAATCAAATACAGCTATTTATATGATACCTAGGTACATTTCGCATCTAGTCAAGGTAGTGGATGGTGCCATTAGGTATAATACAGTGATATAAAACTCTCTACCTAATCAAATACGGTTAGAGAGAAAAATCAGTTTACCTGAGAATACACATTACAATTGTCAATTTCGTTTTGAGTTTTGGAATTATGAGACATGAAAAGGATATAGGTAAGGTTTTTTATCAAAGTCCCGTCGGACTGAGACTTACCTCTTTTTTTTCGAACGGATATTAACAAAAAAAAATGGAATATTTCTACTCAGATTCTAGCACCTTAGATTAAATCTGGATGAAGACGGAATACATCATGATCTCTGCGCAATTTTCCTCATAAAAATAGATAGAAATGCAAAAATCGGGTTTCGGAACTGGCCGTTGAACAGATCATACAGAAAACGTGTCGGTCAATGTTTCATCATTCAAATGATCCATCGTTACGATTTGATCGAAATATACCAAACCATCTAATCCCAATTCACACAAACCGATCCCCCCTCCCCCACCGGATCGATGCCCTTGTTCCATTCCGACCCAGACCTCCCTGGATGCGTTCCCGATCCTCTCAATCAACGACTTCCGCCACCAGTCAATCACTGTCTAGACCTTCTGACAAACACCGCCAGAACCGCTCGATCTCGACCATAATTACCGTAAGCAAACATGGCCAAATCGCGCCAAATCAAATCCCTTCGCCATCAAGATAAACCTCCCTCGGTATATTACAGTTGTACCTACCAACATATGTTGTTGTATGCAAATTACCCGCAATTCTGACTTCTACGTTTTCTGCTTCTCAACAGGTACCCTGCGACCACCCGGTCTGATCGGTGGGTCCAAGCCGAAAGTGGCGACACCGGCCGTCGTCTCCAAAATCGAACAGTACAAACGGGAGAACCCGACCATCTTCGCCTGGGAAATCCGGGAACGTCTCATCTCGGAAGGTAAGTCTCGCTCTCGCTTGTTCTCGCTCTCCAAACTGCAGCTTATCGTCGGCGGGAAATCTGCTCTTCCCAGCCCCGCGCATAAGTCTCATAAAGCTGAGATCAATCAAAAATCAAATCCTGCCCTATTGGAGGAGTCTGGTTGGTCGCGCACATCAATCTTCGCTTCGCGATTGAGTCCGACGGGACTCCGTCCGCCGGTTGCTGCCGCACAGATTGATATGCAAATTTTTCTCCTTTCCCAGCCGCCGTCGGTCGTCGTCGTTGAGATGCACTCGGCGGTTCGGATGTTCTGCCTGACGGTGACGGTTCAAGGATCGGAAGAAGTAGCAATCCAGTAGAACTGCAAATTTGTGCAACCGAACCTGCTGCGTGAGTCATGCTGGGGGACCTCTCGGCATCAAAAGCGCTCTTGATCAGGGCAAATTGATAACCGATTGATTTATTGATGCGAGCAAAGTCGGAGAGTTTAACACCGCCGTCGCCGTCGCTTAGAGTCCCGAGATCGGTGGGAATCTCCGCTTCGATCAAAGTTTCTTGCTTCTCATTTCGAAACATTATCACTCGAGGGTGACTATTGAGTTGTACTACAATGTTGGGGATCAGAGATTGGCTTATTGGATGGTTCGGGTATTTTGCTTCAAATCACCTGCCGTAATTACCCGGGCAAAGAAAAGCAAAGTAAACTCACATGATCTCAATTTGACTCCTCACAAAACAAGGGGAGGCAGGGGGTGGGAAGGCTCTGACCAGCAGCGAATAGAAATCGATTTGCAGGTCCTTTGTCCGGTGCTTCCACGAGTTTTAACCGCGACGAATGGGTTTAAATTGAAACATACAACCCAGACGCGTTCGGTTGGTGGAATTAGATTCCGGGAATTCAAATTTCTCTCCCACCGTAAGTAGGTATGTTATACAGCAGCAGCAGCAGCAGCCAAAGCCTCTCGGATGCGAATGAGATAAAGACAGTTCATAATCTACGCTGCATCATAAATCATTATCGAGTGCGCTGTGCTCGGAGGGGCGAGGAGAGGTATCGCGTAAATCCAATCTGCTACTTTTGATATCGCACACACGCACACATATGCAGAGAGGGACCAATTTGAGCGAAATATTGCACGGCGATAATCGAGATCGATCGATTATCCGCTGCCGTATGTCAGTCTGGGAGAAGCTTTGCGGGTCTTTCCCTCTTCGGGGCAACTATTGTTGCACCAAACGAAAGGGGCGTGAAATTTGATCTGCTGCCACTTATTACCCAGAGCTTGTGAAAACAGGACTGTTGTGACTTCAGTAGAGCTGAATGGATGTGGGGCGTTTAAACAAAAGACTTTGTAATCAGTTTGATTGCAAGATTTAGACGGTTCCTCAAAGGGCCTGGGTTCAATCACCGTCGGCGCCGTAGGGATTTTTTGAGGCATACAATCTCTGATCACGGGAGGGAAGTAAAGCCGTTGGTTCCCGGTCCATGAGTTGATGGGTCGATAGGTAGGGTCCAGGTGTAGGTTCTCAGTATGGAAAACTAGATTGACAGAAAACAAATTATGGGAAAGCAAAATCACCAATGCTAAAAAAAACACGGGAGTCGTACTCCAGGAATGTTAAGAGATCTTTAAGGACAAGGTTGATTGGTTGTTATTATGGCAGAAAGCTACAGAAAGTAAGTGTTTTAAAGGGTTTCTGTCGAGCCTTGATCTATAGAAGGCTTTTGATAAAGTAGATCACAAATATCGTTGAAAAGTGCTGGAGAAAATTCGGGTTCCGTGTCAACTGATTCAATGCATCCAACGCTTATGCGGAAAAGCAACTTTTAAAATTTTGTACAACGGATTGTTAACGAAGGAAATTCAAATTAACTCATCTGTCAGACAAGGATGTCCGCTGAGCATGATACTTTTTATTTAGTATTTGGAACCATTGATTCGGTTGATAGACCAAAGCGTGCTCAGGGTCCTAGCGTATGAAAAATTCCTGAGAGTAAATTTTGCGGACGATTTGAATGTATTCGTTCGAAACACAGAAGAGCTTGATAAAGTTCTAAATATCATTGCTTCATTTTCAAAGTTTTCGAAAATTATTGTAAATGTACAAAAATCATGATTCATACAGGTAACCAACTGTAATGGTAAACCTTTCCAAGTAGCTAAAACCGAAAGTTTGAAGTTTTTTGGAGTCACATTCAAAAATACTTGGAATGATACAATTGATATCAACTTCGAACAACTTATTAATGAAATGGAGCACAGAATATAGCAAATATGTGTATTTTTAAGAAGGTGCGGTAGGTGAATACCTTCATCCTGTCCAAGTTATGGTACATGGTCCAGCTTTATCCTGAAAAAAAAAATCACATTTTCTATAGAAAAATTACATCTTTCGAGTGGACAAAAGGCAGCATTATTTCGATCCTGATGGCGGTGGAGTTGGTTAAGTTGACCCTACGGAAAAATGCAAAGCGCTTTTACATAAAAAATACATGGATGGTATATATATCGGAGAAAAGTTTTTATTAAACTTTAAATACCTACCTGAACAAACACGAGTTGTTTCAAAAAGGAAATTAATTACACAGTGAAGTAGTTTCTGCTAAGCAACTTTACGGTTAATTTATCCGTCAGCAAGGCAAGGATTTTTTCCATATGTTCAAACTAATTTTTCTGTAGTAAGTTGGATTTCACATTGGAAAATTTTGTACTATTTTATTTACTAACAGAAAACAGATAAAGTCTGGAACGCGCAAAAATTGGTCAACTTCAAATTGGTGTATTTCTGTTAAAAAAGCATTTAAAAAAAACCTGAACTTCTGCATTTGAAGCTGAGTGTATAAACAATGGTTGCTATGAAGAGTTTTCACCGTTTGCTCTTCAGTTTTCAAAATGACGTCCAAGCGAGTTGAGCAGCGTGTCAAAATTTTGCTCGCGCAGCAAGAGAATCCGACGTTCTCACACGAAACTTATGTGAAGGCGGATTTCAAGAAGCTTCCGGGACAGGAGTTTTATACCGTATCAGGAAAAGGGAAGGTGGCTGAAATTTTCAAAACCATCAAACTATCGAAAGCAGCTGCTACCATCCCTTAAGCCACATTATAGACATGTGCTGTTCTGGCCGGACTTGGCGAGCTGCCACTATGGGAAAAAAGGCAATTGAGTGGCACGATGCGAACAACGTGGTTGTGGTACCCAAAGAGAGCCCAGAACTCCACCCTATCGAACGGTATTGGGCCTTGGTGAAACGGAATCTAAAAAAAAAAACTAATAAATCCATGGAAAACGAACAGCAGTTTAAATCTAACTGGCGTTCGGCGGCGAATAGGGTCGATGAGACCACTGTGCAAAATTTAATGAAAGGGGTTAAGCGGAAGGCAAGGCAGTTCGGATTTGGCTAACCAAAAGAATAAACGTACATTATTTCCTTTAAATATTTGAATTGAACTACCAAAAGAAAAATAAGAAGATTTTTGTGATATGAATTTTGACCGAAAGAAATGATTTTTTTGTCGACCAATTTCTGCGCGTTCCAGTCTTTAAGCCATGTTTCATTTATTGCATGACCTGGTCGCAAACAGGCAAACAATCGAGCATTATAGAATTAAAAATGCCAGATCAATATTTGTGAACGATGTGGCAACCAAACACTTGATAGCAATGATCATAGGATACACCAGTGTGAATCTTCAAAGGAAATTAGAAAATGGGTAACCTAAATAGTAAAGAATAAGTTCAATATAGATTTTGAATTTGACTGTGATAGCCCCAACCCTATAGCTTGGTTGGTTATCCACTGTATAGCTTTCTGTGTACAAAAACACCCCAAAGCTTGGTTATTTGTTTTTCCAATGGGAATTCCTGAATTCAGATAGCATTAAAAATAATGGGTTAGGAATAACTTCGAAACATTCCTGAACCTATGTTAGTGTAAATAATAGTGAATGTGATAAGAAAATGTTTATCAATAAGATAATAGTATAACTATAACAATAAATATCACGCTCATTTTGGTAGTATACCTAAATTTCATTTTTAGTTGAACGTAAGGAAAATTGCGGGACCATTAAAAAAAGTTCTAAGAGGTTCAGGGCAACGCCGATAACTTCAGGGAAGTTCCGAGTACTAAAGGAAAGTCCAGACTTTTGGAGGAGTTTAAAGATCTGTAAGGGTGAGTTCAAATTAATTCAGGGTAATTTTATGAACTTCTGGAAGAATTAATGAACCAATAAAAAGTCCCAAACGGCGCCGGTGGTGTAGTGGTAAGCGTGATTACCTCTCACCCCAGCAGGCCTGGGTTCAATCCCAGTCGGCGCCGCCAGGATGTTCTGAGGCATAACATCTCTGATCACGCCTTCCTTCGGATGGGAAGTAAAGCCGTTGGTCCCCGGTTCATGAGTTGATGGGTCGATAAGTAGGGTCCAGGTGTGGTAGCTGCCTTCCTGGCACGTCGGTCGCATATATCCATTCAACATCAGCAAAAGAAAATACCTACTCTTCAGTATATTCTACCTAAAGTTAAGTTTAATTCACGTAAATTTTAGAATATGCAATTTGCTCAAAAGTAACTTATTGGGCTGAACTATATCGTTGGGTCGAATCTCTCGTTCCTTTTTTTGACAACAGTAGAGAGTTCGGGTGTATTAACGCTTACTACAAGTTACAAGCAGTGAACAGTGTGGTTCATAGTGATGTCCACGGAAATACACTGGAATTCTGAACGAATCGATTAAGTATCCACCGAAATAACTAGTTAAAAAATGGGAATCTTTATGGCAGGGCAGTGCATTCCTTTGTGCGATAGAAAGCTCGAAATCGAATACGGTCTGAAATGAGTTCCTGTGGCAAGCTAGTGTGCAGCCGCAACCACTACGGAAGTGTGATTACTCATTATTATCGTTGACGATACAATCAATGCTCACATCCACCACCGTGCGCTTTGGAAAGCAATATTTGGTTGATTAGGGTAGGAAAAGAAAACTGTGTGGTGAATAAAAATTTGTTCATCGGGGGGAGAGAAAATCGAATCAAGTGTGTGCAATTGAAATTTGGGTGCAGGGAAACTCTATTATAATATTATTAACTAGCTATTAAAGAATACTAATAAGTGATAGCTTAATAGGTGCCAAAATATCAAGGGAAATGACAAGTAACGATGAAAATGTTCTGGACGATGAGCTTCAAAGTGCATCGCTGCGCACACCATCTCCGTAAATACTGATTTCTCCGATGCAAGTGCAAGAAGAAAACACTGACTCAGAAGAGGAAGACTACGGTGTAAATGTTACCATTAGGGCAATTAAGCCACCGGTTCATCGAGTGGAAAATCGCGATGAAAAAAATACCAGTGTGACACCAGGAGAAACGGAGCCAGAAAAGCCGCCTCGTCGTGGATTGTGTGGTGCTGCCCGTAGACGACTTCAAAAGTTATTGAATGGATTATGCTGCAGCCCGTGAACGGGCGAAACTTCCGCTAGCCAGCACTTCGAAGAGGCTAAGAATGGTTGATCACGACCGTTCCAACAGCAGCGAGGAAAAGCCTGCGTCGAAGAAAATATGTGATGTTCGAGTCTCTGAAAAAGGAAAGGAGGAGAACAGGGTTAGTACAGGCCCAGCTCGTAAGGTAAATTTTAACATTGTGAATAATTCAAACATAAATTCGACAACTGTTCGGAATGTGGAGAAAAATGCTAGGGATTCTAAAGACCCTATGCACTCACACAATCCAAAAACAGTGCTTGGGCGAGGACGAGAAGCCCTTCCAGCACCAACATACAGTAACATTACTAGTAGGGTTAGATTAGGGATCAGCCTAAAAATTACCCTGCGGTTGAAATGTCACCTAATCAACAAAAAGTGGTTCAAGAAGCCCTCTTGCTAGAAGTTGTACAACATCGTAGGGAACAGGTCAAACCCAAATTTACCTGCTGTAGGTTCAAGCCTAGGTATTTAGTGCTCATATACCACAACAAAGACACAGCAGATTGAGTCAAAGAGAAGTTCCCATCCCTAATTCTTTGGAAAGGAGCCAATCTAGTTGTAGTGGATGAAGATAAAATCCCGCGTCCTGACATGCTACTCGCTCTCCTTCTTTGGAGTATGGCAATGACATGAATCTATCTCTGATTGAAGGTCAGAATGAAAATCTGTTTACTGATGCATGGAGGATTCTTCACCGCCATGTAAAGGGTGATCACGTTGAACTTACTCTTACAGTGGACGATTCTTCTTTGCGAAAATTGGGGGACAGAAAGCTTGTACTGAATTACATATATGGGCAGATTCAGATCTAAAAGAAACGCCCTGCTCAATCTGGTGAAAGTGCAGAACAAGGAAACCCTACTGATGTCCCAGACGAAGTGGCCATGGATTCCATTGAAGTCCAACAAGACCCAGAAGTGCCAGGGACAAGTGGGTCCCTTTTTGAAGTAGTTTCGGACAAAGCCACTAAGAAGGTTAGTTCCAAAAAAGTTATTGGTATCGCCGGGGGCAGTGGCTTAGACATCCAAAGGCAATCCTGTGCCCATAGCGTTAGCAAACTACTATTGAATACCCCCAGCCAGTGATGCAAAACATCATGACACTTACTCGACACTCGTCAACGCATCAACCGACTATCGCTGACAGAACGTTTTGTCACGCAGTGAGAGGTAGAGCCATGGCAAACAACAATCACCAATAATGGTCGCTGCTCACAGGCAAAACGTAGCACTCGCTGCTGATGTTTAAAAACGCACAACGGAAACAGTGGAGACTTCTGCAGTACGATGATGAGAAAAACCGAAACGACAGAAGAAAATGAAAACAATGCCTACGCATTCCAATTTCGTCTCGGCACGCGCAACTGTGTGAGTTACAAACAAAGGTGGCAAAATTAAACGGAAGCTGTTGGGCTCACTCACTCGCTCAAATAAGCAAGCAAAGCAGCAACTACTTCAAAACGAGCACAGATGAGTGTCGTGATTGTCGGGAATGACCAGATCGGTGATGGATCACCACCGAAGACGACATTCACCAGTTGCTTTTAACTTCTTTCGCCAACTTGATGGATGGTCATGGAGAGTGCTTCGACAAGCACATTGATAGGAATGTACCGATCGTTACAACCATCAGCTGTTTGATGATCGTGATTGTGATAGGTCGCAACTCTGCCCCCAGCGAAAACAAAAAAATCTTAGCTTCAAGGCCGTCTTCAGCAGAGGTAATAAAATGTCCCTGGTAAAATTAAAATAATAATCAAATATTAATAAATATTATTAAACACAAATGAGTCTAATGAAATTTATTCAAGTGAATCTTCATCATGCGAAGGGTGCATCAGCAGTACTCAGCAGAAAATTTACCAAATAAAAATTGGACGTAGGTCTGATCCAGGAGCCCTGGGTGAATAATGGTAGGGTACTGAGTTGCTTTTCACATCATTGCAGATTATTGACGAGAGTCAGTCCAAACCAAGGACAGCAATGTTAGTAAATAGGAGACTGAAATGTATCCCAATTACTGAATTTATTGGTAGAGATATCGTTGCGATCAAGATGGAAGTACCTACGACCCGAGGAAAAACGGAGGTATGCATTGCTTCAGTTTATTTTCCAGGAGACGTTGATGAAGTCCCTCTTTCTTCGGTTGTGCAGTTTGTCAACTACTGTAAAAAATAAACACCCAATTTATAATAGGGTGTGATGCAAGTGCCCATAACACAATATGGGGTAGTACTGATATTAGCAAAAGAGGTGAGGATCTCCGGAATACGATATGAATGTTATTCGACAAGAGGTTCTCGACCGCACGATCTGCAGTGACCTTTTAATAGAAAAGATTAGAAAGTGCGTCTGATGCGGTCATCAATAAAATGATCTCATCATATCATGCAAGCTGCCCTATCAAACATAGATCATCCAGTAGGGATGTTCCTTGGTGGAACGATTAGCTGGCAAAATTGAGGAAGATATCCAGACGGCTGTTCAATAGAGCAAAGGCTACTTCATATTGGGACCAATACAAAAAGGCTCTAACTGAACAATAGAAGAATTGAGGCGAGCCAAACGGAAGGACTTGAGACGGGTATGTGAAGACATCAATAGCGCTTCAACAGCTGCGAGAATGCATAAAGTTCTTTCAAAAGACCATTCAAATGGTCTTGGTAGCATCAAAAAAGAAGATGGGACATTTACTGCTGACTCTTCTGAAACATTGGACCCACTTCCACTTCCCAGGGTCGACTCCTTTGGCGGCTGAAGAATAACAGGACTTTGACAAGACAAGGCGTATCTGAAAGCTTGTGAAATCTTTACACCATCTAGATTTGAATGGGCGTTGAGTTCTTTTCAACCTTTCAACTCTGCCGGGAAAGATGAAATATTCCTAGCATTACTTCAACAGGGAAAAGAAGCACACATTCCCCTCTTAACGGAACTATTTAAAGTGAGTGTTGCTTTGAGCCACATACCGAAAACATGGAGAAAGATTCGAGTTGTTTTCATTCCAAAGGCTGGAAAAAGGGATAAAACGACTCCGAAAGCCTTCAGACCCATATGCCTTTCCTCTGTTCTGTTGAAGACAAAGGAAAAAAAAATTGTGGATGACTGCATTAAATCAACAAGTTTAGCAAGGTTACCTCTTAGCAAATTTCAATTCGCTTATTAATCAGGTAAATCTACGATAACAGCATAACAATCGCTGGTTAATAAAATCGAGAAATCGCTTGAAGACAAGGAAATAGCCATGGTTGCTTTTCTTGATATTGAAGGAGCATTCGATAATGCATCCTACAGCTCTCAATGCGTTCAGCTATGGAAGCAAGGGGCTTGGATAACTGCATTATCGAATGGATAACGGCGATGCTCACAGATAAAGAAATTTCTGCTGATCTTGGAGGTGCGCAACTAACTATAAGATCGCCCTTATTGTGGTCTTTAGTAGTGGACGAACTCCTTAAAAGTTTAGCGGAGCAGGGTTTCGAGGTGACTGGTTACGCAGACGATGTGGCCATTATAGTAGGGGGAAAGTTTGAGAACACGATTTCAAATCGGTTACAAACTGCCCTAAACATGACCTTTCATTGGTGTAGGAGAGAGGGCTTAAATGTAAACCCTTCAAAAATTGTCAGTTCGCGGATGAAGTTAAATACCTAGGTGTTACTTTGGATAGGAAACTGAACTGGAACTCTCATTTTGACAAGGTTATCACTAAGACTACAAAAGTGCTATGGGTCTATAGTAAAGCTATGGGGATATTTTGGGGACTACGACCGAATATGGTACACTGGATATATTCGGCCATAGTTCGACCAAAATTACCTATGCTTCACTGATATGGTGGCCCAAAACAAATGAAATAACCGCTCAAAAGAAGTTAAGAAAAATACAAAGACTTGCTTGTATATCAATGAAAGGAGCAATGAGAAGCACATCATCAGATGCCTTGGATGCCGTTCTCAATATTTTGCCATTACACCAATTTGTTAAACTACAGGCAGCAAAAAGTGCTTTACAGTTTAACCGTCAAAATAAACTTTTAGATGGGGACATGGTAGGACATCTAAAGATCCTTAAAGATTTCAAGTTAAATTCAGCTGTGAAAACAATAGAAGATTGAATGGCAACAAAGACAAACTACGAAATTCCCTTCAAAGTGGTTAAACCAAGCCGCCATACATCTGAGTCTGGTGGGCCAAACATACGTCCAGGATCTATTGTATTTTACACCAACGGCTCAAAGATGGGTGAAGATACTGGAGCTGGGGTCATTGGCCCTGGAGTCAGTAAAATTATACCAATGGGATATAGTCCCACAGTATTTCAAGCAGAAATTCAAGCAATCATAGAATGTGCAAACATCTGTTTACCAAGAAAATACAGGTTTGCCAAGATCTGTATATTCTCGGATAGCCAAGCTGCTCCTAATGCGCTTAAGGCGTTCACATGTCGATCGAAGCTAGTGTGGGAATGTATTCTTTCCTTAAAACAATTGGCCGAAAGGAACGAAGTCATATTATACTGGGTGCCCGGTCATTGTGGCATTGAAGGAAATGAAAATGCCGACAGTCTAGCAAGACGAGCTTCTGCATCGAACTTCATCGGTTCGGAACCATTTTGCGGAGCCCCTGAGTGTACTATAAGGATGGAACTAAAAAGTTGGGAAACGTCCATAGTAGAATCCAACTGGAACGCCACAGATGTATCTTGCGGAAATATACAATAATTTTTCAAACGGTGTAGGATATCGCACTCATTCAACACACATGGGCCGGGATCAACGGCTTTACTTCCCTTCCGAAGGAAGACGTGACCAGAGATTTTCATGCCTCAGAAAAATCCTACCGACCTTGGCTGGTAATGAACCATTGGGGTGAGGAAACAGTCACGCTTACCATTAAACCACCGGCGCGAACTGGCTTTACTTTTGACGTAGGACTACGTCTTTGATTTCTATATGGGGGAGAACTTTGCGAAAACTGAAAATGGAACATGTAACTAATTAAGAAATTTTTTGAACGTTTATAACTCAGCTGCCCCTGGTCCAATTTTAATAATTTTATCACCAATCGATCAGAAATATGGCTACTCATCGATAACAATGCTTCAGAATGTTGATTTTCAACAAGAAACTATTGAATAACTGGTAAATGTCCAGCATTGTCCAAAAGCGTCGAATTAACTAACAAATCCACCAATTACCTACATGCATATGCTGCTTCCCCAGCACAGTCGTCAGAGAGTAGTAACTAGACGAAACAAGTAGAAGTGGCATTCGCCTCCGATCTTCGGGCGCGTGCTAGTAGGGAGGATGGAATTGCGTAATATTTTGCACACTCATCGCCATACTCAGAACCACACGCTCCCAACGACCACACAACTGTGTGATGGTGTTCGGTCGTCGAAATTAGTAGCAGCAGTAGCAGCAGTAGCAGTGCTTTCGGCGTGTGGCGTTGAAAATTGTTCTCCAGTAACAACGAAAGGCTGCCTGCAAGCAGCGAGCTGCAGAGCCCACATAAGCAACCATCAAGGGAGGAAGAAGCTGCACCGCTATGCTATGGATCGGAATCAGTAGCTCATCGTGAGTCGCTGCGGGTCGGTCATCTATGCCAAGCGTGTCATCCTCGCTCCAAACGACATACAGCTCGACAGCCTCATCCGTGTTGAACACCCAGCTCAGAATTACTCAACCATCACTACAAAATGGTCCTTTTCAGGGCCACCAAAAATTTGTTAAAGAGTGTCAACAAAATACATGGCATGTTGAGAGATTGAGGTCGTGAGCAGCGTTACCAGATTATTTTAAAGCTTATCGGTAGCGAAGGTATTAAAAATCGGTATATATCGGTATTTACTATTTATTTAATTTTATATTTTTGCCGTTTTTGAAAGCGAAAATTCTAACGATGGTTGCGATTGGGACTTGAAGGCTTTATATAACGGATTTCTCAGTCTTAAAACGCTCTTTAATTTTTTAATCTAATTTTTAAAATTAGCGTTGTCCTCAAGTGGTGATCAAAATTGTGACTAAGTAGTTTTTTCAATTAAATATCTTTAAATGAAACCAAAATATGGAAAATCAGCCACAACAACGACTAAACTATTGACAGTAGCGACAAACAATATTTTCCCTTGAAAAAGGCCCCATGGCCCCATGGCCGAAATGTTGGGCAGATTACATCGTAGTCGTTGAAGTGTTTTAAGATTGAGAAAGCCGGTAATCAAAGCAAAATTTTAGCTTTTGAACTATGATCGGAAAATTCCAAATGAAAACTCCGGGAATGTTTGAACTAGGTTCTGAACGAAGCTGAAAAAAACATCTAGGAAAAGACAAAAGAAGCTCTCCTTGATGAAGTTCGAGGAAAGTTCTAAGAAGAGTTGGAAAACATTCGGGAAAATCTAGGAAGTTCGGACAAATTGAGAAACTGGCGAAAATTTAAATAAACTACTGAAAAAAAAAATCGGATTTCACATCCAAAGGAAGCCAGAAAAGTTTCGGAAATCGGAGAAGTAGTCATTTCCAAGGAAAGCCAGAAGAAACTCGAAAAAAACATCCAAAAGAAGTTGAAAACTTTTGACTTATGGACAAACTTCCAGAAGAAGACAGAAGAAAATTCTGGGAGAATTAATTGAACTTCCTGGAGAAGACAAAAGAAACTTCCTGGAGACGCTGGCAGAAACTTCCTAAGGTAGATTGGAAGAAACATCTGAAGAAAGTCGGAAGCCAGAGCTCTTACGGAACAGTCGACAGAAACAAGGACATAATTCCGGAAGAAAAAGATTCCTGGGGGATGTTCTAATGATCCAGAAAAATTTCCTGATATTCATAAAACATCCCTGAAGTTTTCGGAACATTCCTGAAATGCACTTAGGAATATTCCATAATTTCTCGATATTCCTTAAAAGTTCTTGTAATTTTCCTGAAATTAGGGGCTGTTTTGGAGTTCTCTGGTCATCCTTGAAGCGCTCGGAACTTCCCTGATTATAATAAGACTACCGGAATATCTCTAATCATCTTTGAAGGTATCTAGACTTTCTTGAAGGTTACAAAATCTCTTAGGTGCTCTTACAATTTTCTTGAATTTATTGTAACATCAGCATTGAAGTTCTCTGATCTTCCCGATGTATTCAATTTTTTAAAGTTATCTACAATACCATTAAAAAGCATAACACTTCCCATAAAATGTTCTCACAATGATCTAATGTTCATGTAACTTCCCTTACGTTTCCTAAATTTTCATGAGCCCCTCAGTACATTGCTGAAGTTTTCGGAAATTTCCTGAGTTTCTCGGAACTCCTTTATAATTTCCGCAATTTCATTGAAATTCATTGATCTGTCCTGGTGTTCTCTGAGCTTCACTAAAGTTCATGAAAACCATTAAATTTCCCTGAAGTTCTTTCAACTTGTGAAGTTTCCAAAATATTTATGAAGTTTCCTTAAGTTCACTGGAGTTAGCTGGACTTTTCTGAAATTTCCGGGTTTTCAAATGTTAACAGAAGTTTACGAAACTGTCATTAATTTATCGAAACTTACACCTAAGTCTGGACTTTTCTGAACCTTCAGAACTTCTTAAATGTTCGTTCAGCTTGTTTGGATCCGCAATAAAAATCTGATAGCATCCTTGAAGTTCCGGGCAAGTTGAAAAAACTGACGGAAGAAGATAAAAGAATCATTCGAGTGAAGGCTGAAGAAGCTTCCAATGTAAGGTGGAAGAAAATTCCAGGGAAAGTTGGATTAAGCTTCAGGAAGTTAAAAAGTGAATAAAAACTTCCGGAAGTTAAATAATGTTTAAAAAATATTTCTCGATTCCCTAGAAATTACCGAAAAGAGCCATCGACTATTTATCGATTGAAGAGTAGTCAATCAATAGAAGGAAATGCAAACATTAGTCAAAAGAGTATCAAGCATAAACCATCTTTAGAGATGATTTTTTAGAATTGTGAAAGCTCAAAAAATATGAGTCTCTCACAAAAAAATTCTCCAAAATTCGAGCGCGGGCGGGCGATAATAATTTTTATTATGTAAAAAAAAAATCGATATTAATCGGCATAAAATCTTAAAAATCGGTATTCTGAAGAACCTTATCTGTATATCGGTATCTAGTTCGGAAATCGGTAGAAATACCGATAAATTGGTATACCTGGCAACGCTGGTTGTGAGAGCAAATTTTCTCTCTCAAATTTGAATTTTTTGGCTCTCTGTGAGCTGGTGGTAAATCAGGTAAAACTGTATGAGGAAAAATCATTTTTATTTAATTGTAGCTTGTTTAACAATAATTTCCGGGAAAAAACTGAACTGCAAAGTCCCTGATTAGTTTCTTTAGGTTGTCGTTCATTTTTTTTTGAGCTGGATATGCACCGAAAGTGAATTATTCCCACTTCTCTCAATTTTTGTATGGGGATTTTGATAACTTCCTACCAGCGGAACAGCGCCATCTCTGTGGAAAATAGTCGAACAAAATGATTAATTAAAAGAACTAAATGTTCATTCTTCCGTTCGTGCCCCTACACAGCAAAAAAATAATTTTGATATCACGTCAAAGTGGATGCACTACAATCATGTCGAAAATATGATGTAATATTACTTGCTAAAAAGGACAAAATTATCATTAATACAATGCATGAACTGGCATTACGCTGCTTTTACTGCATTTGTTTATTTATGTGGTCATAAAAATTACATGAAATTTTCGACGTGATTGTAGTGCATCCACTTTGATGTGATATCAAAATTATTTTTTTGCTGTGTAGGCACAGACCCTTCTACTTTTTAGGTTGACCTTGATCACACACCTTGTAATTCCTACGTAATTTCTTGACCAGATGTACATCTGAACTAGCACAGGGATCAAATGGATGAAATATGAAAAGGTGGTCAAATTTATGCTACATCAGGGAATTCAAGACACTGATTGTTCTATCTACACAGCTAAAACAAGTAGAGTAAATTTCCGTTACTATGATGCATATAAATGGAGCGTCATAAATCATACAAATTTACATTATAAATCGTGTAAATTTATGAGACATGTCATGCAATATTCCATATATTGTATGCAGCTTTCCACCTTTGTTTGCAACATTTCTTGCAAGCTGCTAGTTTACGTGAACAGGAAGTTTATATGCATGAATGTTTGCATGCATAGATGTTTACATCACCAGTAAAATTCAGATTTTTTTAGTGTGTACTAAAAATTTATAATATCAAAAAAAGCAAATAACAAAACATTAAACCCGGCCATAACATTGCTGCAAACAACATCCGTTTTGGAGCCGATTGTTGTCCAAATGATATAATTCTAGATAGAGCTAGAATTAGGGCGAAACAGCTTTTGTAAACAATGACTTCTCTCGATGATTTCTAGAAAGCCAAGACTCGCTCACTCAAATCAACGTCGCCATCGAGTAGGGGAAGACTTCCCCTTCCCGTTGGCTATGTTGGTTTGCGTGGGCGTGCCTTGAGTTTCGAGAAATCATCTAGAGAAGTCATTGTTTACAAAGGCTGTTTCGCCCTAATTCCAGCTCTATCTAGAATTGCTCACACTCAAGAACCGATGTGTGTTCTCCGCTGCCATAAATGCCCTTTCATTTTCACTGCTTCATTCTTTGTCAGACTCTGAAGAAGCTCGAAAACTCCGCATTGCAGTTTCTCGACTTTGTTTTTTTTTTTTATTCCTTTAAACGCTATTGCACGCACGCGCACACAGACCGCAGCTTCTTCGGGTGTCCAAAATCGTGCCCCGCAGAGTCCTATAGCTGTATCAAAATCCTCTTTTTCACATCTTCGGTTGAAAGAATTATAACAAGCACCTCTCACTCTCTCCCTCTGTTTCTGTCGTCTAGTTGTCGACGGTCGAGTATCCACCTCTCTTGAAGACGGCACCGACGACGACGACGACAACGACGGATGAAAGAGATCTCTTCAGTTAGATCTAGCTGAATCATTGCTTAATTTTTTTTCCCCTAATGCTGCTGCCACAACTCCAAAAGCCCGAAAGTCCGAAAGTTGTAAAGAAGCTCTGAGAAAGGGTGCCGAAGTTCATGAGCAATTCACGCCACTAAAAGTGGTGATGATCCTCTCCTGCTCCGACGACCATCAAGCCCATCAATCAATATGTATAATGCTGGTTGCGTTCGACCCGGATCGATCGATTCGGGGGTTCAAGATGCGGTGAAATAATAACAGTTTATCATGTTGAAGTATTATTATCAAAATATTGTTATTGTTGTGTTATTGATTAAGTTTTTATTGATTTTGGCTTTCGCCTAGGATCGGTTCGGTCGGTCGGTGGGTTGATTTATGAGCAACTCTAGAAAGCAGCGCGCGCTGCTGGGATCGGTCAGAGTCAGAGAGGTGAGGACAAGGGAAGATTCGAAATTCGAGTTTGTGGTGTAATTAATCCATTTCTACACCAACGGACTTGGCTTGGACTTGGGGATGGCATTATTGCAGCGAATAGGTGGCATTGAGAGGGCGCGATCTGACACATTGAAGTGAGCCTGGTTTGAATAAACCGATCGGGATGGAAATTATAGGGCGCTACGCGCTGTGGGCTTTGGTAGGCTAAGTGATGGGCGAGCTTTGAAGTGCTCGGGGGCTTGACCCGGAAATCAGACGTCACGAGTGTTTCGTTCATTGATGGTTGGGATGTTTGAGGTGCTTGACAGCGATAGAATCGAAATTATTCCGAGATTTATGAGTCATCCACGGTTGGACTTCAGCGCTGTATTAAGTTGTCGTAGGTCTTATCTTCCAAACAACTCGCATAGTTCTGCCAGCGAGATCGTAAATAATTCACTTTGCACAGGCTGAATGGTTCCCAACTCCCATTCATCTTTCAGCCTGTGGACTGTTGAAACGCACTGTGTTCTTGATTAGGACAGAGGAAGAAGAATGAGTCTGCGCAAGGAAAAACTCGAGCGCTTTATTATTCTTAATCTTATCCGGGCTCATGTTCAACATTGCTCGCGCGTAATGCATAAATAATTTATGTTTCCCTCGTGATCGTGAATGGGACCACTTTCGTGGTTCAGGAACCGGGTGGGAGCGAGCGAGCATTGTTAGCCCCGTGCGTCATCTTCCACCCAGCTAAATACGAAGCAATTCAGTCCAAAAGGAAGCACAGTTCATAATATTGTAAAAATAAATAACCGGCTCGCGATGTGCGAGACCCCTCAAGAGGTAAGCTCATCCGTTCTGAAGTGCTCTTGGAGACTCCAAGTCAGTCAACCGGAGCCACTTATAGATTTCAACACTAGTGAGGCCCACTTGAATCTTGCGGCCGCGCCGGTAGGACCAACCGTCACCGATACGAGCCCGTTCGTATTGACGCACTCGTGTGGACTCGAGAGGGGATTTAATCTAATTTTTTACTCCTCCAGCGGCAGCCAGCGAGCGAACTTTGATAAACACACTTATTCAAATCGATCGAAGACGAATATCGCGGTGCTGGGGCCGATGGGATCGGATCTCGAGTGGCATGGAAGGGGCGATGCTCTTGAGAGAGCCTACGTTGGTCGATTGCGGTTGGCTGTTTTCCTGCTGCCCATTATTGACCGATCAGCGATCGCGTGGTAAAACACTGTTAAGTTCGTGAAAATGGGATCCGTTCCGGGGCTGAGATAGTGGATTTTTTTTTCGGTAGGACAGAGCTAGAATGTATTGCTTAGTGGTATTTTTGGAACTTTAAAGCAAGGATTATTTCCAGCAGTACTGTCATGGTAAGTTTAGTGCAGGATACTCGATGAACTTTCAAATGTGGGCCCCTCGAACCAATGTGGACGCATAATAGTTCGCCTTTTTGTTCACCTAAAATATTCTTAAGTATTTGTTACAAGTGATCAAGAGTTTATGTATTTATTTATTTACATAGGGGAATTTACGTATTCTCGTCAATCTAAGTAGCGTCCGCACTTCTAATAGCATTTTCACAGCGTCACGCACATATTTGACGTGTCTGTTTGTTTCAATTCATCTGCTGCTTGCTTCTCTATCCATTCCAATCGACAGAATTCTTCAAAACTGTTTGAAAGCGTTTTTACAACGCTCTAAACTTCTCAGGTGAGTGTGACTATTGTCGTCAGCCTCTTTTTCTTCGGCAACCTTCCCATTAGAACTGCGTGTTAACCAGCTGTTCTATTATCGGCAACTCGAAATCAGCCCCATTTTGTAGTACGTATGCTTAATTTGAAGAAAAATCTGGCATAACAAGATTGCTCGGTCCTACAAATATAATCAGATTGAAGCTGAAAGACTAAAGAATCGTTTGGATATATTCAGGGAAGTGTGTTGATGGTAAAACATAGTGAAATTAACGTTTAAATTTTGGTTGCCGAAAACAGTCAATGGGTGCCGAAGCCGACATTTACCCTATTTATTTATTTGGAAGAAAAAGCCCACACTAGTGGGCGCAAAACCTCATCATTTCAGTACCAACAGATAACACGGAATCATACAGATACATTTGCTTGAACTAAGTCCTAAACATATAAAAAGATATAAATGATAACTTAATTAACTTAATTTAAATACAGAAAACAGAAGCTGTCAGGAAGTTAAAAGTACATTATAAAGCAGATTCTTAAGCCTAACACGGGAGATATTAAAATCAAAGCAGTTAAAACATTTATTGAAAATCTTGCACATGCTAGTTAACGGCTCATTAGCGCCGTAGTTTGTGCGAGACGCCGGGATATTGAAAAAATAATAAGAACGTAAATTTACACGTCTGATATTGACATTCTACAGCTGCAGAAGTGAATCGCAATTAATGTCCGATCGCAGGAGATCAACGATGAAGGTAGCCTTAGAAACGCCTCGGCGAACACTAAGTAATTGTAGGGACATCAAATTACAGCGACTTTCATAACTAGGGAGATTAAATTGAACACTCCAGGGTAGCCAACGAAGGGCAAAACGTACAAATCTTCGCTGAATGGCCTCAATACGATTCATCCCGTTGCTGTAAAATGGAGCCCATACTACGGAACAGTACTCTAATGTGGAGCGGACTAGCGAACAATAGAGTGTTTTTAAACAGAAAATATCCTTAAAGTCTTTGGCGAAACGAAAAATGAAACCAAGTTGAGGAGACGCCTTAGCGGAAACATAAGCCACATGGTCCTTGAAGATGAGTTGTGAATCAAGTAGGACGCCTAAGTCTTTAATGGTAGATTCACGGCCCCATATTTGCTCCTGCAGGCTGTAAGCATAACAGATAGGTGATTTTTTCCTGGAAAACGTTATAATGGCACATTTAGAAGCACTTAATACCATCCTGTTCTTGTCACACCAAACAGCAAAAACGTCCAGCTGCTGCTGAAGAAACAATGCATCACTTCGATCTTTGATGACAAAGTATAGTTTGAAATCGTCAGCATAAGACAGCTTCAGGCAACGGATCGAAAAGTGAACGTCATTCAGATACAATAATAATATGAACGGTCCCAGAGGACTGCCTTGAGGTACACCAGAAGAAACAGCGAACGGTTGAGAAAAATGATCTCCAATCTTCACTGACATATGTCGACTGGTGCGGTATGAGCGAAGCCAATCAAGAAGGGAACCGTGAAATCCAAGTCGCTCTAGTTTGGCCACTGCAATCTCGTAATTGATTTTATCAAAAGCAGCAGAAAAATCGGCGTAGATAGCATCCACTTGATGACCTCTGTCCATCTCGCGTCTGATTGCTGATGTGTACTGAACGAGATTTGTAGCGATCGACCTCTTCGGTATAAATCCGTGTTGTTCAGTCGCAATGTAACTAGAGCATGTGTTTTTTTAAATAATCTAGCACCAATCGTTCAAAAAGTTTTGAGACTGCACATAAAGCAGCGATACCGACTGCTTATTGCCTTTTTTGAAGACAGGGAAAACAAAAGAATCCTTCCAGCAGTCGGGAAAGATCCCAGAATCCAAAGAGAGGTTGAAGATGGATGCTAAAGGTGCGGCCAGCACTCCAATACAGTTCTTAATAACCGCGGAAGGGATTCCATCAGGACCAGTGCTGAAAGAATTTTTCAAACGAAGGCCTTCTCTACGAACATACGGGAACATCACTTTCGGCGACTACCATGTGCTCGTTAGGTAAATTATCTTTGACGAAGACACTGCTGAATTGTGACATGAACATGAGGTCAGCGATTCCCGTATCCGTATCTGATTCTTCTTGATCCGTATTGTACATTGTAGAAGGTAAGTCCGATTCCTTCCGTTGATCGTTCACATGATTCCAGAAGCTCTTGGGATTTGCTTTGAGTTTAGTTTGTAGATGGCGATGATGGGCTTGATAAAGCTGTTTGTTGAGCCGCTTGTTGACGAGGTTGTACTTCCTCTTCGCTGCATCCGTTCGAAGTTTACAAAATGTCTTCAAGGCAGCTCGTTTGGATGACTTCAGTGGTTAGTCCAAGGAGGGTTACTAGATATGGGTGGAGTTGTCATGGGTCATGGTCGATCGCATACACGACAATATTCGAGAAAATAGAAGAGGCAGCATTCGCGTCACGATCTTGGAGTTCATCGTCCCAGCTGATGTTTTCGAAAAAGGTTGACATTGACATTTATTTGTCAAAGCACAATTGCGGTAGCTTTGCGGAGCCAAATTAGTTGACATGTTATTTTAGATAATCATTTCTTACTACTAAAGTCAGTAGAATGGGGGCCGAATACTCGCGGTTTACTCGAGATTAATAATTACATTTATTTAGAGGATAGGAAGGGGACAAAAGGAAAGGGATATTGGTAAATCTTCTTCTTTTTGCTTCTTTCGACGGATGATTGTGGATGAAGCACTGTATTGGCGGGCATGTGCTGTGGTTCTCGGTGCATTGAAAGCACAGCTGTAATTATACAAGAGGGGACTTGGGTTGGGATAGTGATAAGAAAATTAAAAAACAAAAGACTACTAAATTCATAAATCAGTACTTTTCTTAAAAATCCGTAAATTAATCTCATAAAATCGAGATCATGGCAAGCCAAAACGTCTCTAGTTGGTGTATTAGGTTGTTTTTCTCGGGTTCTGAGCGGCAGATCCATGATATGGGGTGAAGGACCAGACAACATGCTGGATTTCGTGATAGGTACTGCCCAGAGAACAGTCCTGAGGTTACCAAGTGTGTCAACTGTGGGGGTGCTCATCAGTGCTCTGACAGACAGTGCCCCAAATGCGAGGAGTTCAAGCGTATCCGAAAGGATGCATCGACCACAAACCAACCAGGACGTAGGAAAAATAAGTCCTCGACTTTCAGGCCAGGCGATTTTCCACCTCCTTGAACCAACCAGCAACTGCGAGTGCAACCAACTTCCCCCCAACCAACTCCCGGTGAACAAATTCCACTCCCCCTGGATCCAACACCGCCAACGCTAGAAGGTATGTACTCGGTGGACGAGTGTTGGAACATGTTCGTCCATGTTACCAGCGCTTTCCGGAAGTGCACCAACAAGAACGAACAGTTCGAAAGTATCGTGAAACTGACTATGCATTATGGCGTCTAAACCACTATGCATAGTCACATGGAACGCTTGCTCCTTAAGAGCAAAAACCATCGAGCTTGCGGACTTCCTCCGCAAGCATACCATCGACATGGGCCTCCTCACCGAGACCCACCTCAAGTGCGGCGACAGTTGCTGGTTGCCGGACCACAACATAATTCGGGTGGTGGTGTTGCGATCATCGTCAGGAAAGGGATAAAGTACCACAGTCTGTCCCATATCCTCACCTCTATCATCGAGACCCTTGGATACGTCCAGTTCATCGCCGTCTACAGCCCCCGACAGTGTGCCACCAACAGTGGACTAGCGGCTAAATTCAAGAAGGACCTGTCCACCATCACCCGTACCGGTTCCCGCTTCGTAGTTGAAGGAGATTTAAACGCTCACCATGAGGCCTGGCGGAACTACCAGCAGAACCAGAACGGTCGTCTGTTGTTCGACCATTCGCAGCATGGGCTGTACTCCGTTTAGTTCTCGGACGAGCCAACATTTATCTCACCGGCAAGCAACCCATCGATGCTAGACCTGTAACCTGACAAATATCGGCTTTTCCAAGCCGGTAGCCTTGACCGAACTCAGCTCCGACCACCAACTGGTGGTGGCTGAACTGGGCTGCAACGTGGCCCCTGCTTGAAGCCTGCACAAGGACTACTATCGCGTAAAATGGGCCCAGTTTGGACGCGTGGTAGACAGGCACATCATCGTCAACCCGCCGCTTGACTCCGTGGAAGACAACATCGACCGAGCGTTGGAAGGACTCCACCAAGCCATAACCGTGGCTGACGAGGCGTGCGTCCGATAGTTCCTGTGAGGGGTAAGTTTATTGCCATTGATTCCCACACCCAACTCTTGATTCGACTGAGAAATGTTCGTAGACGCCAGTTCCAGAGAACCGGAGATCTAGCGAGGAAACGTGAAATGGCCGATCTGAACAAGGAGATTGCTTCCAGAATGGTCTCACTCCGGAACGAAAGTTTCGGGCGGCTCATCCAGAATCTGGACGACCGCTCCAGATCATTCTGGAAAGTTGCCAAGGTTCTAAAGACGCACTCCAAACCCATTCCACCACTCAAAGATGAAAATGATGACGATCGGCTCATAATCACCCCTCAGGAGAAAGCAAATGCGATTGGCGAGCATATTTGCCAAATCGCACTTGCTTGGCTTCAACATCCAAAGTCCGCTCGAAGTTCAGGTTGCGCAATGCGTACTCAACCTTGATTCCTCCGCTTGTGCCGGATAGAATCACAGTGGAACAGATTTGCTCAGCGCTGAAATGCACCAAAAACATGAAGGCCCCCGGGTTTAACAGAATATTCAACCTAGCTGGCTGCTGTCTTCAACAGATGCTTGGAACTGCACTACGTTCCAAGTATCTGGAAGACAGCGAAAATCATACCTATCCGCAAACCCGGCAAGGACCCAACGCTAGCTTCAAGCTACAGACCAATTGACCTTGTATTCGAATGGAGCTACAAAGTCCAGACCGGCTCAACCAGGTGGGACAGTCCGGCTCTAATATGGTGTAGCGAGCCTCTTGCAGGTCGTCGTTCAGGATGGTGCGTCGACTGTTGCCCCAAGCCTGGTGTTTGGCGTTCAGGTCGCCAGCGGTGATGTACTTTTCGCGCCGTCGAGTTAGTTTGATGATGTCCCTCCGCAGATCTGCTGCCGACCCGTCCCTGATGGTGACATGCTTGGGGCAGTAGGTCGCATTGATGGTGATAGGGCCGACAGGAGTGGAGACTTCTACCCCTAAAGCTTCGATGGTTTTTAGCTGGAAGCTCGGCAAAAGCCGACAGCAGATGTTTCTCCTTACAGCAATGGCCATTCCTCCTCCCCCGGAGCTGGTTCGATCAAGTCTTAGAAGCCGGAAATCAGGAAGGTAGATGTTTACCTCGGGTTTCAGGTAGGTTTGGGTGATAACGGCAATGTCGATGTGTTGTTTGTTGAGGAAGTCAACGAACTCGATGATCTTCCTCTTGAGCGAGCAAGCGTTCCAGTTGGCGATCTTGATGGTTTCACGGTCCATAACTGAGCATGAAGGTAGCCACAGCTTGGAGCTGGTCGGATTTGTTCTTGATGGTGTTGGCAATGTCGTGCATATTGAGGAAGATGATTATTAGTTCCTCTGCGGTGAACCAAGAGGCACCGTTGATTTCGGGCTGCGGTCCATCCTGACACCAGTTTAGCCCAGGGGCTGTGGAGAGATCCTGCGGCTGTGGAGCAGCGGTCATCTCTTGGCCTGAGTTTGCAGGGACTCTGGCAGTTTGAACTTGAGCGGCAGCGGTGGCAGCACTGTAATCGGTAGTCGAGGTATCGGTGGGAAGTTCTGATCATTCATTTCCGGTACTTTCTTGCGGCCAGGCTGGTTTCTCGTCGATGCTTTCTTCCGGATCTCGATGTACTCGGTGCGCTTCGGGCAGGCCTTGCTTGTAGTTTTGTGATCAGCACCGCAGTTGGCGCAAATGGGATCGGCTTCATCGAGTCTGTCGTAGGCGTCGGTTTTGTGTTGTTTGCCACACTTGATGCAGCGGCTGACAATATGGCAATTCTTCGTTCCTGTTCGGGCATGGAACGAAGAATTGCCATATTGTCAGCCAAGAAATGAGGCTGCGGACAGGCTGGCGGGATCCGGTCCATCTGGTCCCCACTTCACCAGGAACGTACCACTCCTAGACGTCAAGCGTTGGATCATCTAGTTGAATATTATCATGGAAGCCTGGCAGGAGGAATGGTTTCAGTCGCGGACCACTTTCCTGAGAAAGATCAAAGAAACCGTACGACCCTGGCTAGACAGCCACAAGTACAAGGACCAACGGATCATTTCAAGACTCCGGACCTGCCATGCGAGGATTTCCCACAATGTTGGTGGGACACCCTTCCACAAGGTTTGTCTAATCTGCAGCATCCCTGCCTCGGTGGAACACGTGCTGTATGTCTGCCCAGAGTTTCAGAGGCTACGCGAACAACACCGACTTCCAGAGAACATCAGGGAGCTACTTGGCAACGACCCCTCGACGCTGGCTGCGCTGATTGCTTTCTTGAAGGACACTCACCTGTACAACCAAATCTAGCACTCTCGTCGTTGGCTGCGCTGTCCGTGTTCTTTCACCTTCCTATTTTCCTGCCGTCGGGGTATCTCTGCCGGACTGGGGCACTGTCTCTTACGGTGGAGCTCTACCTTGTTCGCGCATCCATTCCTCACCACAGTCCCGATGTAACTCCCATTTTACATTAGGTTTTTTTAAAATGTTGTCTCAGAGCCAGTTTTACGTTACGTTAATGTTAGACTGAAACGTTTCCTTAGAGGCAGGCCCTAAGCCTGACCTTCTACTATCAAATGTGATGAACTAGCCTACGGCTAAACATCACAAAAATTAAAAAAAAAATAAATATTGTCAGCCGCTGCATCAAGTGTGGCAAACAACACAAAACCGACGCCTACGACAGACTCGATGAAGCCGATCCCATTTGCGCCAACTGCGGTGCTGATCACAAAGCTACAAGCAAGGCCTGCCCGAAGCGCACCGAGTACATCGAGCAGTTCGGCAGTTCGAGCAGTTCGGCAGTTCGAGCAGTTCGGGAGTTCGAGCAGTTTGGAAGTTCGAGCAGTTTGGCAGTTCGAGCATTGGGTGACTCCACGACTAGCCGGTTTGTACCGCTTCCACTTCACCACTATGTTGAACAGGATGCGGATGCCCTGGAGGTCCATCGAAGTTGTTGAGTTCTTCTCAAGGTGGACCAGGTATAGCTGGTCGCGGTACTTGACGGCCTTTTTGTCACGGTTGTCTGCAGGCCTAGACCGTCTCCCGAGATTGCCGGCACTCGCGCTACCGCGCGATTTTTTGTCCATGGCTGGATCAGCGGGAGCGTCGCTATTCAACACGAGAAAAAAAAGAGAAAATTATTTCCTTTCTTCTGCTAAGGTGATAGTATGTGAGCTGTTTGATAAAGCACTTAGTGACGATCGTATTACGTTCAGGAAATACGTCGAGTGCTTCATCGGCTTCATTGAACGCATAGCCTCCAAAGAACTTAAGCCCAGGAAAATTCAGAAACACTAGGAAATCTGCAATTTATACCACGTATATGAGAAAAGATCTTTTTTGCGGTGCTCATCTCTGAGCGGGTTGAATCACGCTTTCTACCTGTTAATGGGTGCCACAGTGGAACCCCCCCCCCCTTATTGGTAAATGTGTTGTGATTGGTTATGTGGAGGAAAGGAAGAGTGTAAAACTGCTATTTTTGCTATACGGAATTTGTGAACAAACCCTAAATATTCCACCAACGAAACACCGCTCACCAACATGCGTAATGGTGTCAGCATGATTGTCCGAATTGCGCCTATCTCCAAATCCCGAAAAGATATGAAAATAATCATAATCGAAATGATTTCTCATCCCATGTTAGGCAGGGGAGACCTCCCTCACGAAATAAGGAGCCTTTTCCTCTATCGCTCTCTCCAACGGGCTCACCTCCGCGTGGTCTTCCACGATCCCCGACGATTGTTGAATAAATAATACAAAAAGGCAAGCTTGTTATTATTGTTCGCACCGGGCTCCTACAGCAGAGAGCACGCCATAACTAGGTAGGCAGCCAGGTAGGTAGGTGCGATCGATCCGCATTTCATACACAAATTTTGTTGGTAGCGCTTGATTACAGACTCCGTATGAGCAGCTCCATCATCCTAGCGCTCGGGGCGATCGATCGCTAGTTCAGTCTGTTATTATAAGCGTGATTTCATTTGAATCCGATCACCTAGGCACACTCAGTTCGCTGCCACCTTGCCCCCGACCCCCTCTCCCCCCATCCCCCTGCTCCTAAATTATTGGTTAAGGAGATCTCACTCACTCGATGTTTTCTCAAACAATACCTGAGAATCGGATCGGATTATTTTGTTGCTGGATCACCGACCGTCCGTCGAATGAGAGAGAGAGAAAAAAAAATGTGTGTGCTTCAAAAGGCACAAGGAAAACGATTTGAAGCAGCAATTGACCGAATTTTCTAGTCATTTAGCTCTGCTCTCTCATCGAAATCGATCCTCAAACACACAGTGTTTGATGAAGTGATGATGATGATCCAGCTCAAGTGGCAGGAATCCGTTATAGTGATAATCCAATTTTCCAATCCCATCACATCTCCTGTTCGAACGTAGGTTGATCTGATCGATTGCACAAATCGATCCATTTCACATACACACACACACATACACATAGATGTCGCATCGCAAAATGGGAAAATTGAATTTCTCGCATTTCTTCACCACTCAACGCACTACTCCGGGTTGGGATCGATCGTGCCAGCGAGCTAATGGCAAGCAGAGCTAATTGAAAGAAATATGGCAGTCACAACTGCCAATGTGCTCTCGCCTACCCCCTTCGTTTCCAAGGCACAAAAATGAAACGCATGAGTCAGAAAGAGAAGCCATTGGGAGGAATGCGGATTATCGCGGACGCGGCGACCGACGTCTCACAACTCCTCGCTTTACCCCCGTGGACGAAGCAAGCCCGTTGATGGTTCTTCGATTGTTGGCTTCTTCACGCTCACGCGCGTTCATTGAATTGTATTGGATATTGATACCTGCTGCGGGTGTGCCTTCCTCCTACTTGATCGCTCCCTCCAGTGTGTCCGTACGAACGTGTACATATGCAAATATCACGCTCACCAAATCGAAACGCAGCTAATGAGATGAGTTCGAACGAGTTGGAAAAAAAGGGCGGGGAATCGCTGCGGCCGTCCTCACCATCCGCAACCCGACCAACTAACCATCCATGCTGTGAGTGCGAGGAGACTGAACGAAATTAAATTAAGCGGTAATTGAAATCGAACCTGAAACGATGAAATCACGCAGATTCAGAACAACCACTCAGGCGTGACTTGGGATTTCGTATGGTCAACTGTCAACGGCCGATCTAGGAGAAGAACGGACGATCTTTACCGTGATTCCCAGAAACGATCGCCCCTAGCTGGTTGTGCTTTATCTCATTTACCGGCGTACAAGTGCCTCAATTAAAGCTAGTTCCGTCCCATCCAACGAACGCAGATAACAGTAACATTTTCAGTTTAGGTGTTAACTTTATTAGCTCATATAATCCTCATCTCCCGCCTCGTCAACCTATTCTCACCACCAGCATCTTAATTCAGGTTTTCAACATAAATTTCCAACAGTATCAAGATCGAGCGCTGTGTTTCGAGATCCCCTCCCCTGCCCGCCACACCCGATCCAAACCCCCACAGCAATGCGAGCTCAGTTGCTGGGCTCTTGACTGGAAGAAGAGATGTTACCCTGATAGCGATAATGTGACGCGTATGTCTTGTCTGCGACGAGTTCTCTCACGTTTTTGTTTTTGTTTTCATTTTTCAATCGGTTTTGCCATTTCGTTCCGTCTACATGCCTCGTCGTATCAGTCACCATCACATCAGCAGGGGGCTCATGGCTCGCTCACACTCGCTCCCCATTATAATGGGCCTGTGGTGGGGAATATGCGCTTAATTCTCACATTTGTCACAATTTTACATGCATTAAAATAATATCCATTGAAGGGTATGGTGGGAAAAATCGCTTCGGATAAAAAGCAGCTACTTGATCTGAGAGGACGGATGGAATCGCATGATTAAGTGGCGGAGCCCGGGAGCAATCCGTCGTTGGTCGGTCGGTCGCTCGGTAGTCGAAGTGGCAGCAGCAGCAGCATCAGTTCATATGCTACCACTTCAGTCGGGGCATGCAAATTGATGTGTATTATGAGCTCCTTTATCGCCAGCCGGGGGGTGATGTGGAGTCAGGAAAATTGCCTCCGATAAACAGGGACGTGATTGGTTTCGGCTGATACCAGTGCGATACCGATTGATGAAGAGCTCCGTAATTGGTGAGGGGTGTTGTTGTTGTATATGAGGTTTACGTGTGTGATGAGGAAATTTTAAGTGTATAATTCATAGCAGAATATTTGATTTTATTATGGAAAGGTCGAGTATGTATGGAGCGTACTTCATTAGGCTTACACTAACATGCATAGCTAGCCAATTACTCACATTGAATTCTTAGTCAGAAATGACAAAAAAATACTTACTCAACGCTTAATATATACAGTGTATCGCCAAATTGAAAATCGTACACCCTAGTGGAACATATTTAGAAACATTCTAAATAGATATATATTTTTTTAAATCTTGGCTGGTGCGCACAATTTTCAACTATTTACCTAGTTGATGAATTTTAGTAAAATTAGTGGAATATGAATGATCTTTATTATGACTAAAAATGAGCAAAACTTCAAAAAGATAAGTTCACTATAATAAGGTTTTTCAAGGATCAACTTTGAGATACACGATACATAACTTTGCATGTCATTTTGCATCTACTAATTCCTCAACAGTTGAGATAGACTAGATGGCAAATGGACCAGTACTACAAGTTGCCAAGATTCTTAGACTTTTGGGTTTGAATCTCAGTAGCAGCCAGCGTTACCAGAACAATATAAGGAAATGTTGGTCCAGTTAAAATATAAAATCTGAAAAAAATCTAGGAATTCTCTGAAAAATCCAAACATTTAAGTGAACTGAAAATAATAAAAATCAAATAATCGAATGAATGAATTGGTTTTTTTCTTTAAATAATAATGTATATCTAATTTCCGATTAAGCCCTTACTATTTGATACATCCTAGTACCATATTATGTCTCAAAGATTTTATCAGTTCTAAATAATTTCAAAATGTTGACACCATCTTCAACCAAAAGTTACTCAGATTGACAATTTAATTCTAGACAACGTACAACACACAACACAAATCTTTTGCACACACACAGTTACCTTCAACTATGGGTATCTTCATTAACTGCATGACCACTACGTCAACATGATCATGATAAATCCACGATGACAAAAAATACTTCTACCATATAACTCAAATTGAAGTCTGAAAGCGTAATTTTTGAGTTTCAGGATCTTGGAATGATTCTAAATACTATAATTAATATTTTTCCTGTATCCCAGATCATGAAAAATTTTGTAAGCCTGAATTTCCTTGAACTCTTCACATGATATCTTCGATCTATCTCCAAGAGTTCCCTTTGAATCATCCTAGAATTCATATATTTGTGATAATCTCCAAATATTTTCATTAACATTCTAGGGGTTCTCTGCAGACCACTTAAGGGTATTCCATCTAGGTTCAATGTGTTATACACGTTGATTTCAGGTGTTTCGAATTATGAAATGTTGAAAATCTTTCACTATCAGTTCAAGTGTATTACACATTTAATCACACTTCTGTTCAAAACAGATGGATTTGAAGTGGTTTGCATTCCAATGCGATGTGAATTGATTGTTTGGCAAGGTTGAACTCAAAAACAAGAGTTATGACTTCAACCTAGCTTATATATGAGAACAACCGTGGTCCAGTGAGATCAAATAAAGGCCATAGGAGCAAGCACACCCCAACAGTTTTTATTTATTTTATTTTATTAACAAAATGCTTCCAGATTTCTGTATAATTATTATCTTCCCTGATAATACATTTTCCTTTTCCTTTTTACCTTTTTCCTTCTCCATAACTCTAACCTAACCTAACTTAACCTAACTTACATTCTAATGCTAGAAAACCGATTACCCGCGGTTGACTCGGGGTTATTTTAACACACTCACTTGCTCTCTCATTCATCCACACACACACATACATTTGTATATCAGTTTCAAAATCACAATCAATTTTTTTTAACAATCACCAAATTCCACGTTGAATACCATCCGTTTGTTCCATCTTATCTCTCTAATTTCTTTTTTGAACATGAACAATGAAGGTACACTCACCCTCAAGTTGAACGAAATAGCCTTGATGGTTAACAATAAAGCAGCTTTCAACTGCTCAGATGATGCTGGGATCCGTAGCTGAAGAATATTCTCTTTATCGTTAACATTTACTTTTAATCTATATTTTATGATTTGACTGCACCAATCCCAAATAATATTGGATTTTGGACATTGCTTAAGTCGATGCTCATACTGTACGATTGGTTTTTTTCTTTATTTGGCACAAACAAACCTAAACAAATGCGCTCGATCTAGAAAAGATACAAACTTGTAGTTTATATTCTTTCAAATTATTGCCCAATTCTTGATTCTATCGCGGGCATCATAGCATTTTTTTCCTATGAAAAATCCATACATACCTTGTGTTGTGTTCAAGGAATAATTGTCCTTCAGAAAAGTGCCTTCTTGCAACCATTCCCTAGCGTTTCGGGACAATTTTCCTTTGAAGCTTCTAGCTAATAGATAGTTTTCCTCTAAATGTTGTCCATTCTGATCAAAGTTATATTACTTATAACTACCATTTACAACTACCACTAACCTACAACTACTATATACACCTAATCTACTATATACAAATTGCTTATCAAAGCATGTTCTGATAAAAACATTTTTGTGTAAATTTAGTGCTAATTTCGTTAATTTTGGAATCTATTTTGGCAATGCCTGCCTCTTCGTGTAAATTTGTTATTCTAGTGTCGAAAGGACGATCAAGTACCATCCTCAGCACTCTATTCTGAGCGACTTGAATGTTGTTCCTGTGATGATTCCCACACCGGAGCTGCGTAGAGGATCGCAGGTGCTATGATTTGTTTGTAGACGGCCAGTTTGTTCACCCTTGAGAGGCGGGATCTGCGGCAAATCAGCGGATACAGACACCTAACCAAGGTAGAACACTTGACTACAGTTTTCTCTACATGCGAACGGAAGAGGAGCTTTTCATCGATCAACATCCCGAGATAGGTTACTTCGGCAGACCACTCAACCCTTGTGCCATCCATGATTACAGTACAAGAGGGAGCCGGTTTTAGTTTGGGCGATTGCCGATGGAGGAACATGATTGTTTGTGTTTTGGAGGCATTGATTTTGATTTTCCACGTGGGCATAGTCAGCAAAGGTGTCAATACATCGTTGGAGCTTGTTTGTTATTTCGCGAGGCATCCTACCCTTGAAGACAACCGTCTCCGAGAGGAGGAATGTCTGAAGTGTAGATGCTGTAAAGCAAAGGGCCCAACAGACTGCCTTGCAGGACTCCTGCTGGGATGGAAAACGTGTCTGAAAGACAACCATTCAACGATACCTTAAACGACCTTTGCTGGAGGTAGTTACGGGTGATTTTAACCAGATGTAATGGAAAGTTGAAGTTACAAAGTTTGTACACAAGTCCGTCATGCCAAACATTGTCAAATGCTTTCTCAACGTCTTACAATGCCATGGCTGTGGACTTGGATACTGCCTTGTTGCTTCGGATGTTATTCATCACCCGTACTAGCTGATGATTTGTAGAGTGCCCCTTCCTGAACCCAAACTGTTCCGGTAGGAGAATGTTGTGTTCCTCGACAAACTTTAGCAAACGATTGAGAATAAGTTTCTCGAACAATTTGCTCAGCGCTGAAAGGAGGCTGATCGGTATGTAGCTTGAAGCTAGCGTTGGGTCCTTCCCAGGTTTGCGGATAAGTATGATGTTCGCTGTCTTCCAGATACTTGGAACGTAGTGCAGTTCCAAGCATCTGTTGAAGACAGCAGCCAGCTAGGTGGAATATTCCGTTAAACCCGGGGGCCTTCATGTTTTTGGTGCATTTCAGCGCTGAGCAAATCTGTTCCACTGTGATTCTATCATCCGGAGGGATGGCACAAGCGGAGGAATCAAGGTTGAGTACGCATTGCTCAACCTGAACTTCGAGCGGACTTTGGATGTTGGAGCCAAGCAAGTGCGATTTGGCAATATGCTCACCAATCGTATTTGCTTTTTCCTGAGGGGTGATTATGAGCCGATCGTCATCATTTTCATCTTTGAGTGGTGGAATGGGTTTGGGGTGCGTCTTTAGAACCTTGGCAACTTTCCAGAATGATCTGGAGCGGTCGTCCAGATTCTGGATGAGCCGCCCGAAACTTTCGTTCCGGAGTGAGACCATTCTGGAAGCAATCTCCTTGTTTAGATCGGCCATTTCACGTTTCCTCGCTAGATCTCCGGTTCTTTGGAACTGGCGTCTACGAACATTTCTCAGTCGAATCAAAAGTTGGGTGTGGGAATCAATGGCAATAAACTTACCCCTCACAGGAACTCATCGGACGCACGCCTCGTCATCCACGGTTATGGCTTGGTGGAGTCCCTCCAACGCTCGGTCGATGTTCTCCACGGAGTCAAGCGGCGGGTTGTCGATGATGTGGCTGTCTACCACGCGTCCAAACTGGGCCCATTTTACGCGATGGTAGTCGTTGTGCAGGCTTGAAGCAGGAGCCACGTTGCAGCCCAGTTCAGCCACCACCGGTTGGTGGTCGGAGCTGAGTTCGTTCAAGGCTACCGGCTTGGACAAGCCGATATTTGTCAGGAACAGGTCTAGCGTCGATGGGTTGCCTGCCGGTGAGATAAATGATGGTTCATCCGAAAACCAAACGGAGTACAGCCCATGCTGTCAATGGTCGAACAGCAGACGACCGTTCTGGTTCTGCTGGTAGTTTCGCCAGGCCTCATGGCGAGCATTCAGATCTCCTCCTACTACGAAGCGGGAACCGGTACGGGTGATGGTGGACAGGTCCTTCTTGAATTTAGCCGCTAGTCCACTGCTGGCGGCACACTGTCGAGGGCAGTAGACGGCGATGAACTGGACGTATCCAGTCAACGACTCCACCTCCACACCAAGGGCCTCGATGATAGAGGTGCGGATATGGGACAGAGTATGGTATTTTATTCCTTTCTTGACGGCGACCACAACACCACCCCCCCCCCCCCCCTGGAGCTGGTGCGATCAAGCCGTCGCCGGACTTTAGATGGGTCTCGGTTAGAAGGCCCACGTCGATGCTGTGCTTGCGAAGGAAGTCGGCAAGCTCAATCTTTTTTGCTCTTACAGAGCAAGCATTCCAGGTGACGATAGTTAGCGGTTTAGACGCCATACTGGATGATGAACTTACCGAACACTTGGATCTGTTCGGGCTTATTGCGGCACTTACGAAGAGCACCGGACATGTTCATGAAAATTTCCATCAGATCGGGGTTGTTGTTTTGCGCTGGTGGTTGTCTCCAGAATCCAGGAGAGCTTTGGCCAGCAGAATCACCAGAAGTTGCTTGAGCGGAATGCACCCGTAAATTCGCTTGCCTTTGCTGAGGAGCACGAAGAGGCGGGAAGTCCTCCGTCCGAAATGCCGGGACTTTGTCCTTCTTGCGTCCTGGTTGGTTGTTAGTTGCCGCCTGTTTTCGGATGCGTTTGAAGTCCTCGCGTTTGGAGCACTGTCTGTCGGAACCTTGGTGAGCACCACCACAGTTGGCGCATTTTAACGCCACGGCTCCATCCGCAGGGCAGTCGGAAGTGGCGTGTTCTTGAGCGCAGTTGCTGCAGCGTGGCTTGATGTTGCAGTTGCGAGTGCCGTGTCCAAAGTTCAGACATCGTTGGCACTGGGTCACATCGCGATGGCCTCCACGGTATGGCTCCCATCGTACGATTATGGAGTAGATTGAGCGGATATCCTGCAGCGCATTCAGCGTCACCGTTCCCTTCTGGAAGTGCACCAGGAAAAGACAATCCGGGTACGTCTTCACGTTTTCGTATCACCTCGTCATCCGAAAGACAGCGATTGGGGCCAGCTTGTACCGGTCCTTGAGTTCTTTTTCGATCGCCTTGGGATCAACATCCGGTAGACCCCTGATGACTACCTTGAAGGGCTTTTCACCGGGGATGTCGTGCGTGAAGTATTCCGCATTGGAATCCTTCAGGAATTTGACTGCGATTTCGTATTCCGCTTTCGTCCGGCGCATCACCTTAGTACCGATCCTGCTGATCTTGTACTCAGCTGCGATGCCCAGCGATGCGAAATCGCCAATGAGCGTCTTGAGTGGCACTACCTTCACCACCAGTGGAGGAAGCTTGATTTTCGCCGCACTCGGGCCGGCAGAATTTTCGGTTTCGACGGCGTCGCCGAAATCACCGATGTCGCTGGCGTTCGTCGCGGTAACCTCGTCGCGTCCGCTCGTACCATCGGACTGTCCTTGATTCTTCTTCCTCTTTTTCGTCCGCTTCACCGGGACTGGGTTGGTATTCTTAACATCGGTGGGAAGAGTAGCGTACCTATTTGAGGTAGGTACCGAGCTATCCTCTCCACTGTTTTTCTTCTCCGCTTGGTCACGAAGTCTGCTCCGGGAGCGCTGTCTTCCCATCACGCGATGCGACCGACACTACTGACGACGCGACGTGCAGTATATCTGCGAACGTTTGTAACAAACTATAGATTTATCGAACAACTCGACAAAGCGAGCAAAGACCGAACTGAACTGCACAGCAAAAAAATAATTTTGATATCACGTCAAAGTGGATGCACTACAATCATGTTGAAAATATGGTGTAATATTACTTGCTAAAAAGGACAAAATTATCATTAATACAATGCATGAACTGACATTACGCTGCTTTTACTGCATTTGTTTATTTATGTGGTCATAAAAATTACATGAAATTTTCGACATGATTGTAGTGCATCCACTTTGATGTGATATCAAAATTATTTTTTTGCTGAGTGCTTGACGTTCAAGCAGAGAATGAGCTCATGAGGGCATAATGCGATGGCGCAGTTAGCTACCTGTTATATAGACAACCAGCTCTGCCGGTACCATATTTTCTCACTTCTCATTGGTTACTGTGTATAGCCAATAGGAAGCGAGACAATATGGTACCGGCAGAGCTGGTTGTCTATATAACAGGTAGGTAAGTAAAAAAAAAAAAAGTCATCAACAATTATCATTCGCTGCCAGACTGTTGAGCAGTTCAGTCGATTTGAATTCTCTCTAGTTTCGTTCGTTCGTTCGCAAGTCGAATTAGCTCCGCGTTGTGTAGTGACGCTCTCGCTGACCCAGCCATGGGTAAGAAATCGCGCGGTAACGCGAGTGCCGGTTTACCGGGAAAACAGACTCTCCCAGGAGACGGCACGACCACCGAGCCAGCCCAGAAGAAGCAGAAGAAAACCCCATTGCCCATCCCGACAGGCGTTGCGGACCCGCAGCCGGGGCCTCCCGGAACTAAACGACCCAGACCTGAAGACAGCAGCGCCACCGTATCAGCAGCAAAAAAGCTGCTGAGCAACAATCCGTTCTCCGCCCTGCAGAACGGAGCGCAGCCGCAGTCGGACCCTGAGACGGTGCCGAAAAAAGTTAAGTTGCCACCCTTCTATGTGAAGGGCTTCCCTCCCGGGCTATGGGAGCAGCTGGATTTCTACATTAAGCAGGGCCTTCGCTGCACCATTCAACGGTGCACGGAAGGCTACAAACTGATGGTCCCGGCCGAAAAACACTTCAACGCAGTTCAGGCCCTCTTGGACAGAATGAAGCTGGAGTACTTCTCCCACGACATCGAGGCCACCAAGCCGCTGAAAGTGGTGCTGCGCGGGCTCCACGACATGGACACCACCACCTTAATGGACGAGATTAAGGCGAACGGCCTCAAGCCGGTCGAAGTCCACAAGATGACCCGCAGCAAGGCCATCAAGTATCGTGACCAGCTCTACCTGGTCCATCTGGAGAAGAACTCCACAACCGTGAAGGATCTCCAGATGACACGCACACTGTTCCACATCGTAGTGAAGTGGGAGCGGTATAAACCCACCCACCGTGGCGTCACTCAGTGCTCGAACTGCCTATTGTTCGGGCACGGCACCAGGAATTGCCGCATGGCCAGCCGCTGCATCAAATGCGGCAAAAACCACAAGATCGACAACTGCGACAGCATCGAGGAAGCCGCTCCCACATGCGCCAACTGCGGTGCCGCCCACAAGGCCACGAGTAAGGCCTGTCCGAAGCGGGCCGAATACGCCGAGATCCGGAAGAAGGCCTCGTCCAACAGCCAGCCCGGTCGCAAGAAGGTTCCAGAAAACAACGCGCAGAACTTTCCTCCGTTATCACCGGTCCAATCACGGCCAATTCCAGTGTTGCCGCCGCTCCCGCTCAACCAACAGTTGGCTGCTGCCCAGTTGGCTGCCGCTGCAGTACCCGGTCAAGCCTCCGGGCCATCGACGGATCCCCCTGCTCCGGGATTGGCCGGTACAACCGGTGAAGCTTCAGACGATTCTCCGCTGTCAACGGATGAGATCGTCACACTGTTGGCCCAGGCCATCATCATCAAGCGCACCTGCGCAACAAGAACACAACAGCTCCAAGCTATCATCTCCTTCGTCGCTAATTATGGACCGTGAACCCATAAAGATCGCCAACTGGAACGCTCGCTCCGTAGGGGCGAAAAACATTGAGCTTGCAGACTTCCTCCGCAAGCACGACATCGACGTGGGCCTTCTCACCGAGACCCACCTCAAGACCGGTGACAGCTTCTGGCTGCCCGACCACAGCATTGTCCGGCTTGATCGCACCAGCTCCAGGGGGGGCGGTGCCGCGGTCATCATCAAGAAAGGCATCAAGTACTGCACCCTACCCCACTACCGCACTTCCATCATCGAGGCCGTCGGCGTTGAGGTGGAAACATCGACCGGAAACGTCCGGTTCATCGTTGTCTACTGCCCCCGGCAATGTACCGTTAGCAATGGTACAGCACAGCAGTTCAAGAACGACCTTGCCATCATAACCCACACCAATGCCCGCTTTGTAATCGGAGGGGACCTGAACGCCCGGCACGAGGCCTGGCGGAACTACCAGCAGAACCAGAACGGCCGCCTGCTATTCGACCATTCCCAGCATGGTCTCTATTCCGTCTGGTTTCCGGACGAACCAACCTTCACATCACCGACGGGCAACCCATCGACGCTGGACCTGTTCTTGGCAAACACCACATTAGCCAAGCCGGTTGCCGTCAACGACCTGAGTTCGGACCACCAACCGGTGCTGACCGAGCTGGGCTACAACGTGGCCCCTGCACCGTGCCAGCGGAAGGACTACCATCGAGTCAACTGGGTCCAGTTTCGACGCGTGGTCGACCGCCACATCGACGACAACCCACCGCTCGACACAGTGGATGACATCGACCGGGCCCTGGAGGGTCTCCATCAAGCCATATCCGTGGCTGACGAAGAGTGCGTTCGACGAGTTCCTGTGAGGGGTAAGTTTCAAGCAATTGATTCCCACACCAAACTCTTGATTCGGCTCAGAAATGTTCGTAGACGCCAGTTTCAGCGGACTGGGGATCTGCAGCGTAAATACGAAATGGTCGATCTGAATCGGCAGATCGCTTCCAGAATGGTCTCAATCCGGAACGAGAGTTTCGGGCGGCTCGTTCAGAACCTGGACGACCGTTCCAGACCATTCTGGAAGGTTGCCAAGGTGCTGAAGTCTCACCCCAAGCCCATTCCACCACTTAGAGTCAATGACGAACGGCTTATCACCAACGAAGAGAAGGCCAATGCAATTGGGGAGCACATTGCCCAGTCGCATTTGCTTGGCTCTACAATCCCAAGTCCACTCGAGAACCAGGTTGCGCAGTGCGTCCAGACGTTAGATGCCTCCCCTTGTGCCGTCCTTCCAGAAGAACGGATTACAGAGGAACAAATTTGCTCAGCGCTGAAATATAGTAAAAACATGAAGGCTCCCGGGTTTGACGGAATATTCAACCTAGAGTTGAAAAATCTCAGCGCGAGGGTGCACTCGCTGCTGGCTGCCATCCTCAACAGATGCTTGGAGCTGCACTACTTTCCAAGCATCTGGAAGGTGGCAAAAATCATCCCGATCCGCAAACCTGGGAAAGACCCTTCACTACCGTCAAGCTACAGACCGATTAGCCTGCTCTCAGCGCTGAGCAAGCTGTTCGAAAAATTGATCCTCAGCCGACTAAACAAGTTTGTGGAGGAACATGACATTCTTCTTCCGGAACAGTTCGGGTTCCGTAAGGGGCATTCCACCAATCATCAGCTAGTGCGGGTGATGAATAACATCCGGAGTAACAAAGCTGTATCCAAGTCCACAGCCATGGCCTTGTTAGACGTCGAAAAGGCGTTTGACAATGTCTGGCACGACGGACTTATATACAAGCTTTGTAACTCCAACTTTCCACCATACCTTGTGAAAATCACCCGTAACTATCTCCAGCAAAGGTCGTTCAGGGTGTCGTTGAATAGTTCCCTTTCGGGACAATTTCCGATCCCAGCAGGTGTTCCGCAAGGGAGTCTGCTGGGACCACTGCTTTACAGCATCTACACGTCGGACATCCCTCCTCTAGGAGACGGTTGCGTGTTCTTTCTGTTTGCAGATGACACCGCGATAGCCGTCAAGGGTAGGATGCCTCGTGAAATTACGAACAAGCTCCAACGATGCCTTGACACCTTTACTGATTATGCCACCACGTGGAAAATCAAAATCAACGCCTCGAAAACCCAAGCGATCATGTTCCTTCACAGACAATCATTAAAACTTAAACCGTCTCCCTCCTGTACCGTAATAATGGATGGTACAAGGGTCGAGTGGTCCACTGATGTTACTTATCTCGGGATGTTGTTCGATGAGAAGCTCCTGTTCCGCTCGCACATAGAGAAAACCCTAGTTAAGTGCTCCGCCTTGGTTAGGTGTTTGTATCCGCTCATTTGCCGCAGATCCCGCCTCTCAAGGCAAAACAAACTGGCTGTTTACAAACAGATCATAGCCCCCGCGATCTTCTATGCCGCCCCGGTGTGGGAATCGTGCGCTCAGACCCACAGGAACAAAATCCAGGTTGCACAGAATAGAGTGTTGAGGATGATCCTAGATCGTCCATTCGACACAAGAATAGCAGACCTCCATCAAGAGGCAGAAATTCCCAAAGTAGATTCCAAAATTGATGATATGACAACTAAATTTATTCAAAAATGCAATCTTTCTGAACATGCTTTAATAAGCAATTTGTACATAGTAGGTTAAGTGTATATAGTAGAGTAGGTTAGTTTTAAGCTGTAAATAGTAGTATTAAGTAGTTTCTCTTCAAATTCTAAAAACAAAACAAACCAATCCCACCAAGGTGGTCGACCGTGTACTAAGTCTAGGACTAATTCTGTAAAACAAATTTTGAATTTTGCCCATACCTAAAGATGAAGAAAGCAATTAAATCACTTAGTAAAAAATTTATATGGTAATCGTCCAAGTTAAACTAAAATAAAGATCATTTAAACTAAAAAAAAAAAAAAAAAAAAAAGTTGAAGTCACCTTCGCATTAGCTGCGATTCACCTGTTCAACGGTAAACATCAGTGTCGGTGTCGTGGTGGTGTCAAGCTTATCTCCGGTCTGATGTACGAGGAAACCCGAGGTGTTGATGGTGATGAAGGCGTACCGAGAAAATGTGATCCGTGATGCCGTCACTGAATACGCAGCTGCCTACACTTCATCATCATCTTCCAAAGGCTTTAAGCCATTTTCAGGGCCACCAACATTTTCCAAAAGAGTTAATTTTCTGAACATGTCCCAACTAAAATTCATATCAAAAGATTCTTTTACTAAAGAGTATAAGCAGAGAGAACCCCGCTAAAATTCCTATTCCTACACAAACCACGAGAATCGAAGTACGCCCACGCAAACCAAGAGCACTATTGGGAAGGGGAGAATTTCCCCTACCCGATGGTGTTGTTAGCTGGCGTGGGCGTATTCGGTTCACACGAAAAGAGCTTAACAAGTTTTGTGTACAAAAGTTGATAGACCCGTTTCAAATGTTACGCGAGTATTATTCATGTGTTCATTTTTAGTAAACAAGGCCCCGCTGTTGTGTCACTTTTTGTCGAGTGAGTGAACTCAAATCCATCCGTGCAGTCGTCTATTGGGCTGTACCTTGTAGTTTTTCTTACCGTGTACAGCTCATACCGTAGTAGGCTGTGTATAAAAGAAAATGATTTACTTAGTTTGACAGTTGCACCATAACGAAGTGGCAGCGTATTCGTGATTTGTACCACGCGCAAATGTCGCAAAAAGACATTTCAATCGCCATGGTAGTGTTCCCGTGGCCCGTCAAAAGGGTTTTAGACCGAGAAAACAAAGGACAACTATCCGCGAAGGTGGCCCGAGGTCAGCTCGGGTTCCGAGGGTTATCGCTGCTATCAAAAGGAAGATTCGAGTGAATCCAGTGCGTTCAATAAGGAAAATGGTACAGGAACACGGGATCAGTGACTTTACGGCACGGAAGATCATAAAGAAAGATTACGGGGCGAGGTCGAGGGCACAGAAAAAAAAACTCACATGATTACCAACCGCATCCGGGAGCTACGAGTCGAACGATGCAAGAAAATCTTGAACTTCCTTAAGCGAAAAATCCGGTAATCCTGTTCACCGACGAGAGCATGTTTACCGTCGATCCCGTATCAAATTCCAGAACCGAACGGTATGTTAGTTTTCTTCCGGTGAAAGACGTGGCCGACGAGCACAAGAACGTGTATCTGACCAAGCTCCTGTTAGCGTTATGGTGTTTGGATTGGTGGCTTCCGATGGCAAAAAAATGGACACGGTGTTCATTCCAGAAGGCGACAAGGTCAACATGGAGGTCTACATCGGGATTTTAAGTATGCATGTTCTTCCGTGGATCAAAGAACAGTACGGTCCGAAGCCAAATGTTGTATTTCAACAAGATGGGGCTCCGTGCCACACCTCGAACCGCATTCAGAAGTGGTTGCAGGAACATCTTCCGTTCTGGGCGAAGGATATGTGGCCGCCATCCAGCCCCGATCTTAATCCGCTGGATTACTCAATATGGCGCGTCATGAAGGCCATGGCCTGCTCTAAACGCCACCCGAGTACAGCAAGCATCAGACAAACATTGACCCGTACCTGGAGAGAAATGGATCCAGACTACATTATTAGAACCTGCCGTGCATTCTGGAAGCGTGTGGAATTGCAGCAAGTGGAAACATAGTTTAACATCGTTTAAGACTCTGAGAAACATACCCACTTTGAATAAATAAAAAAACTCAAAAACGAAATTTTTGAGAATTGTTTTAAATTTTGACATTGCTCAATGGTGCAAACATTATCACTCATACGGTACTTTGTAACATGTCGATCTCTTTCGAATGATTTTGAACTATATTTCTATTCTCGTGTGACTGCAGTCAAATGAGTGCCACCACCAGTGGACAACCATCTGCGACTCCGACGGGTGCTATAATTAAGCTATTAATTTCCAACTACCAGCCACTACTCACCGAAGCTTATTTATTACGCATTGGCACAGACTATGATCCGGATTGAAAATCAAACATTTTTATTGCTTACACCCCGTCGTCGTTTGCTAATCAATTTGCACTGGCAACGACAGCAGAAGCAGCAGCGGCAGCCCCGAGTAACCAGCGGGAGATCGACGGGTAATTTATTCCTCGTCCGACGTGTCGGTTGACTTCAAATATTGTCACTCGATGGTCGCGTCGTGAGCGCCCGTAGTTGAACCAGTTTCTCCCGAAATGAAGGAACTTTGTATCGTCGTCCATGGGTAGAGGGTATGGGTTTAAGGGGAGCAATCACCGGCCGCGACGGGAAACGCCACTTTCTGCCACTCGTAATCAATTCCGTGCTTTATTAGAGATTTTTATTGCCTTCCTCTATTTCAGCCACGGTCGGTCAGACGGTAGTAAAGTTTTCGAAAATCAAATAAAATATTTGTTTAAAGTGGCTTGACCGAAGCTCAAGATCGTTCGTCCAGTTTTACGATCCTTCCAAATGGGAAATTCTTTTATTTTTATTGGAGGGGTTTACTAGTTCGATAAGTGCGAGTGATTTCTCTCGGTCGGAAACATGTTAATAAGGTCGATTCTTTTCGGGGAGGGCGGGAGTTTGGGAAACTGCACCGTGATTTACGATGATGGAGCAAACGGTTTGGAGCCCGGGAAAGGTTTATAAGCCAATAAAGATCATTATCGGATGATGATTCTATTACACAGCAACAGTTCGAAATGGGGCCCGATAAGAGGGCGCTGCTGCAGCAGTAGTGAATATGGGAACATAATTGCAAGCTCATTTCCACTCCCGGGAGAGCCGTAGCGAAGCCTTAGACGACTGCGATGACGACGACCAATTCGAACGGAACGCTCTTGTACTTTCCAGGCCATAAATCTTGATCTAGTAGAGCAGATAAGATCTTGTGGAGCCGGGGCGGCTTTTGCATAAACATGGACCTGGACTCTTCTATGCATGCATGACGTTGTTGCTGTTGCTGGAGCGCAGTTTATAATGAGATTTTCCTGGGAGAGGTGAGAGCTGGAATGGGGCGCGGATCGATAAGGGAACATGCTATGGCGACCGGCCGGCGGTTCTCTATGGGAAAAATGTGTGTTTGTTAATTGGTGCCGCCGCTGATTGACGAGATTATGTTGTGTTCACAGTGTTTTTGCTGTGGCGGTGAGATTCGATCGGACCAGCGGAAGATGGCGACGGGATATTAGCATTAATTTCGTTTTAAGTGTTGGCTTTAATTCTGTTTCAATTCGCTGCTATCTTTATGGTGCATTCATTATACCGCAAGCGGGATGGGGGAAATGCTGCCGGTGGAACTAAATTTTGATTGATCAAACTCTTTAGTTTGAAATTTGATTCTTATGTGAAATTTCCTCCGGTTTTCTGGCCACAGATAAATCAAGCTTCTAAATCGAATCAATGAAAAAATCCAACATCGTAGACATTGATCATGAACCTATCGTCACCACCCGTGGCAAGCAAAGCTAATTATGTCCATTTCGATCACACGGTGTCCACCAACACATGCCTCTCGAAGAACCGCAATAAATCAAAAATTAACATATCGAACACGACACGATCAAACGCGATCTCCACTGCGAATGCCTAGGCGGCGCCACGTTCCGCCATCGCCATCGATAGATCTCTGTCACCCGATTGGAAACCTATAATCTAATTGATATTGCTTGTACCTGTCCTAATCTGAAATTCTAATCACCGCGCTGTGCGCGTGACGACTTCAATACCCAGTGAGCCATTGACCATTTCCCGCTCTTTCTCAGCCATTCCAGATTACAAATCGAAACAAATGGCTATCGGAATCGTCTACCCGGGGGCGAAATTACAATAAAAAAAAAACAACTACCACTACTACCACCACTGCGACGCTATCATCATTCGTTGTTATTATTATTGATTTAATCGCTCCACAATTAGACCGTTTGGAGTTGTTTGTAGGTGATTATAATAATAAGCCGCGCAAGCGGCGCACCGTGGCCTTGGCGCAATTCGGGTCTCTCGGGAAGTTTGCGTGATTCCAAAGTTCCTGAATCTTGAGCTTCGAAGGCAAGGTGAAGGGGAACAGGTAGTCACGCATCACTCTAAAAAGGGTTAATTTGATTACTACTGCTGTGAGCGGCGGTCCGACCGGAATCGCCTTTGTGGTAGTCCGCTAACCGCCAGCCGTGCTAATAGGTTTGTCGGCTGCTGTTGCTATCGGTTCGCGTTCAGGCTTCAGTTGGCCAGAAATTAATATTTTCCTCCCTTTCGCCGCCGTATCTCCACGGTCGGATCTGATCTGGATTTGAACAAATCGGAAACCCCATGCTGATTTGTAGTTATTACTCAAATTAGCCTCAAAGGCCCCTCGGATTGCTCATAGAGTTGCGGTTAAGAACCGCTTTCCTGAGCAGCGGGTGAGTTTTGTCAGAGCGCACAAGTCGTAAATTATCTTCGGGCCAGCAACACCCAGTCAGCCGCAGGATGTGTCAGGATTTCAATTACACCGCGCACTATCGCGGTGCTGGTGAACCCATGATGGGTAATTAGGTGCAGCAGGTCAATCTCCGATTATTTCAAAAGGCAACGGCGGCATTTCAATTACATTCAGGCGCGAAATCAATCGTCGCTGCCGAGTGTAGACATGAATAATGATCGATGCGGAATGATCAGTGGAGTGTCAGGTGAATGATAAATTTTCCTGAAGTCTGATGTGTGATTGATTTGGATCACAATGGGATTGACTGGCGGCATGAACGGTTGGATAACACATCAACCTCAGAAAGGGGAGGTTGGTTCTGAAGTTTAACGTGGTTCGAAGTCTTCGATGGTAATTAGATTATTTTTACATCATACAAATTAGCTGTGAGAAGCTTTAATTTCAGCGGACAGTGGTTTCGATTCCTCGTTCGACAGCGGTAAGAAATGTTCGCGATATTTCGCGAAGCTCACCCATGGAAAATTTTGCGTGTTATAGTGATTTTCAAGAACTTTTCCCTGACTGTCGTCTGGTCAAGACATTTTTCGGATTGAACCATGTCTCAAAATTCATGGAAAATAATATTAATTAGCTCATGCATTAATAAATCCCACATTCTCATTTCTCAGTTAAACGTCAGTGATTTGATAAAACTGTAATATGGTACAATACTCATTACTCTACGTCTGTGATTTCTATATGGGGGTAGACTTTGTGAAAACCAAAAATGGAACATGTAACGAAAATATGTAAGATTTTGAGCGTTAATAACTCAGCTGCCCCTGAACCAATTTCAATAATTTTATCACCAATCTGCCAGAAATATGTCCACACATCGATAGCAATGCTTCTGTTTAACAAGAAACTGTTTAAAAAGTGGAATATGTCAAGCGTTGTCTGAAAGCGTCGAAATAACTAACAAACTCACCCATTACGTTCATGCATATGTGTCTTCCCCAACACAGTCATCAGAGAATCGTTTCTAGACGAAACATGTCGATGTAGCATTGCTGCTTCCCCAACACCGTCATCAACCTGAAAAGATATAAAAGAGCACTGCTGTCGTGCTTCTTCTCTTGCTCTCTTCGTTCGTTCGACTGCGTTGTTCCGTTTTTTTCCCGCGTTGAATAGTGACGCTCTCGCTGACACAGCCAGGGGTAAAAAATCGCGCGGTGGCTCGAGTGCCGGCAATCCCGGGAAACGGTCTAGGCCTAAAGACAACAGCGACAGTGCGACAGCCGCGAAGAAGCTGCTCGACAACAATCGGTTCTCCGTTCTGAAGGACGGTGCAGAACCGGTGAAGGTAACAACAGGACCGCCGAAAAAGGACAGAATGCCGCCCTTCTACGTGAAAGGCTTCCCACCCGGACTGCGGGAAAAAATAAACTTCTACATCACCAAGGGCGTCCGGTGCACCATCGAGCTGTGCATGGAAGGATACAAATTGATGGTTCCTGCGTTGAACCATTACAACGCGGTTCAGGCCATGCTGGACCAAGCACAGGTGGAGTACTTCTCCCACGACATCGAGGCTGTTAAGCCGTTCAAGGTGGTCCTGCGAGGACTATACGACATGGACACAGGCGTCCTCTTGGAAGAGCCGGTCCAAATTCACAAAATGGTCCGCCACAACAAGGCCGTCAAGTACCGCGACCAGCCATACCTGGTCCACCTTGAGAAGAACTCAACAACTTTGATGGACCTCCAGGGCATCTGCGTACTGTTCAACATTGTGGTGAAGTGGGAGTGGTACAAACCGGTCAGTCGTGGAGTCACCCAATGATCGAACCGCCTGCTCTTCGGGCATGGAACGAAGAATTGCCATATGGTCAGCCGCTTCATCAAGTGTGGAAAACAACACAAAACCGACGCCTGCGACAGACTCGATGATGCCAATCCCATTTGCGCCAACTGCGGTGCTGCTCACAAAGCTACAAGCAAGGCCTGCCCGAAGCGCACCGACTACATCGAGATCCGGAAGAAAGCATCGACGAGAAATCAGCCCGGCCGCAACAAGGTGCCAGAAATGAATGATGAGTGCTGCCACCGCTGCCACTCAATCAACGATTGGCTGCTGCTCGTTCCACTGCTACTGCTACTCAAGCTCAAACTTCCGGAGCCCCTGCAAACTCAGGTCAACAGACGACTGCTGCTCCAAGATGCACGACATTGCCAACACCATCAAAAACAAATCCAACCAGCTCTAAGCTGTGGCTACCTTCATTCTCAGTTATGGACCGTGAGCTCATCAAAACCGCAAACTGGAACGCTTGCTCGCTCAAGAGCAAAATTATCGAGTTCATTGACTTCCTCAACGAACATAGCATCGAAATCGCTATCATCACCGAAACTCATTTGAAACCGGAGATGAACGTATTTATTCCTGGATTCCGGCTCGTGAGGCTGGATTGGGCAAGCTCTGGAGGTGGTGGAGAGGCCATCTCTGCCAGAAACAACATCTGCTGCTGGCTGTTACCCAGTTTCCAGCTGAAAATGGTTTAAGCATTGGGAGTAGAAGTCTTCACACCCGTCGACCCCGTCACCATCATTGCGGCCTACTGCCCGAAACAAGCAAACGCCAGGGATGGATCCGCGGCAGACCTGCGGAGGGATATTGTCAAGATAACACGACGCCGTACAAAATTCATCATCGCTGGTGACCTGAACGCCAAACATTAAGCTTGGGGCAACCAAAGGCGGAATCAAAACGGCACCATCCTGAACGACGACCTGCTCACTACACTATCCTGGCGCCGGACACTCCCACCCGGCTGAGTCGGTCCGGCGTGCACTCCATCATCGACATCTTCATCAGCAACATGGGAGACAACATCTCGCAACCTATGACCCACCAGGAGCTGAGTTCGGGCCAGTATCCGGTGGTGGTCGAAGTGGGCTCATCCGTCAACCGATTCCAAGCTTCCCGACGCAACTACCATCGTGTCAGCTGGGATCAGTTCCAACACTGTGTCGACTACGGTGTTCTTCCGGAGACGCCCGAAAACGTTAACCGGTGTCTGCATTCCATCGAAGAGGCGATATCCCGGGCCAGGGAACAGCACGTGCCAGTATCCAGACAGGTGAGCAATACTCTGAACCTTGACAGATCTACCAAAGACTTTATAAGACTCCGTAACACCATCCGAATGCTGTACCAACGCTCTGGTCTGCCTGTCCTTAAGACCCACTGTAATCGCCTAACAAAAACCATCCAAGCCAGGATGGTGGACCTCAGAAACCAGGACTTTGCTAACAGGATCCGCTCTCTCCCAGATTGTGCAAAGCCCTTTTGGAAACTACCCCACTGACCCCACTGATTTCATCTGATAACCCCTTAAAAGAAGGCTGCCGCGATAGGTCAACACTTCGTCAGCTCCCATAATCTCGGACAAAACATCGTCAGCCCTCATGAATCTGAGGTTACTGAAAATGCAACGAATCTTCATCAGATTCTTAACAGAGGACCGGCTGACGAACTGTTGGTCTTTATCAAATCATCCAAAAACATGAAGGCCCCAGGTTTCGACAACATCCTGAATCTGGAACTCAAACACTTGAGTTCCAAATTCTACAACCATCTGGCACTGATTTTTAATCAGTGCCTCAGACTTGGCTACTTCCCCTCGTGTTGGAAGTCAGCTAAAGTCATACCCATCCGGAAAACTGGGAAGGAGCCGTCCTCTCCTTCAAGCTATCGACCAATCAGCCTTCTCTCAGGGTTATCAGGTAAGAGCAGTCTACCACCGGCTCCTAACATCTGCCGAACAAAACAACATCTTACTCGAGGATCAGTTTGGTTTTCGGAAAGGTCGTTCGACCGTCCACCAGCTGCTTCGAGTGACAAACATTCTCAGACGGAACAAGCCTGTTTCGAAAACATCTGCCATGGCGTTGTTGGACGTTGAAAAAGCGTTCAACAATGTTTGGCATGATGGCCTGGTGTTCAAACTGCAGCAGTATGGTCTTCCAATCTTCCTAGTGAAGATAATAAACAACTATCGATCGGATAGGACGTTCCGAGTCTCTCTGAATGGCATCACATCGGATGCTTTCAACATCGGTGCCGGGGTTCCACAAAGAAGCATCCTTGGCCCCAATTTATTCAACCTGTTCACCTCCGATATGCCGGCTCTCCCTGCTGGTGGATCGTTGTCTCTGTTCGCAGATGACACATCCATCGTCTACAAGGGTAGGGTCATCGGAGCTCTGACTGCCAAACCTCAGAGAGGCCTGGACGTCCTGTCTGAATATTTCAACAGCTGGAAGATCCGTATCAACGCGGCAAAGACCCAGGTCGTCATCTTTCCACACTCAAAATCTCCCAGACTTGTTCCGTCTGAAAATAAAATGATCTGCTTAAACGGCTCAGTGGTGGAAAGGGTCAAAGAGGTCGTGTACCTCGGACTAACACTAGACAGCAAGCTTCTTTTTAGGGAGCACGTTGACAAAACCAAAACCAAGTGCAACATCTTGATAAGATCGTTGTATCCACTCATCAACAGGAGATCTACCCTGTCCCTGAAAAATAAGCTTGCTGTCTACAAACGAATCATCCTTCCCGTAATAGAATACGGGATGCCAATCTGTTAGAGTTACGCCAAATGCCATCACCTCAAACTCCAAAGGATCCAAAACAAGATCCTTAGGATGATCCTTAACAGTCCCCCGCGGACTAGAAATTCTGAGGTCCACCGCCTGGCTGGTCTTCAGACACTGGAGTTACGGAGAGCTGGCTCCATCGCAAGGTTCAGAGATTGCTGTAGGCGATCCGATCAATCGTCAGGGATCTGGCACGTTAGGTTAAGTTAGGTTAAGTAGGTAGAATAACAAATTAAAACATTCAAACAACATACTTCACAAGAAGAAAATTGGCCCTTTTCAGTGCCATCAAGATTTTCCAAAAGGGTTAAATTTCTGAACATGTCCCAACTAAAATTCATATCAAAAGGTTCATTTCAGGACAATCATTCTTCTTCTTCTTCTTTTTCGCATATGAAGCTTGTTGCTTATCGCATATTAGCTTGTTGCGTGCTCTCAACTCAGTATTCTAAATTCACTTCCACAGTTATTAATTGAGAGCTTTCGATTCCAATACCAATGCATGAATTTGTATATTGTGTGGCAAGCACTCTATGTCCAGGGAAGTCGAGAAAATTTCCAACCCGAAAGATTCCCTCGACCGGACTGGGAATACAACCCGCCACCTCCGGCTTGGTAATACCATGCCTTTACTGACTAGGTTATGAGGCCCCTTCGCTTAAATTCCTATTCCTACACAAAACCCAAGCTCCTGCTGCAGTTAACAGATAACATTTATTGTATAAGACCACGTAGTCCTACGTCACCATGGTGTACAACCGTATAGGGCTGTCCCTTGTAGTTTTTTTGTAACTAAATCGAATTGAAACGAAAACTCTGAAAGATCGGTTAAGCTGTATCCTTGCCGAGTCCAACAAAGGCCGTCACTGTGACTTCCCCAGCGTTGTGCAGTGAAAGTGAAATTGACGCTTTCATGTTGATTGCCGCTGACAGCCCCTGCCTGCCGGAGTCGGTTCGTACCCTACTCGATGCAAAAAGGAAACGGCACATTTGCTATCGCCCAGATGCGCTGCCGTCCGAGAATCTCCGCTTCCCACCGCGCTGCTGGCACCGCTGCAGAAACGGAAGAGAACTAGTTTATTTATTGCATTATTAATAATATTTATTCGCGTATTAATCAGTGATTTATTACCCCACTACACATGTGTGTTTGCGTGGAACCGGGTTTGATGACACTCGTTTGCCATTTCCAGATGACAGGAGCGGATTAACAGTGCTCGCGGTCGTCGGCGGGTTCAACAACACACGGTGCATCAGGCGCATGGTGGAGGAAAAAAAAAATCAATTCTACTTTGACCTGGTTCACCTCTCCACGGACTAATGCGTCCATTAGCTGTGACCAGCTGTAATTGCCTAACAAGCAGCAAGTACAGACAATTTTGGGCACTAGCGAACAACGCAAATGCTAAGTGACTTGTTTAAGCATTTTACAGCTCACTTAACCCATAAAAACCGAGGCAGTTAAAAGCCAGTAAGCATCACTGCTCGGATCACAACGACGACCCAGAGGTGAGACACAAGTGAGAAAATTGGTGCTTCGCAGCATCCCCGCTATCATCCGAACCCATTCCAACGAAACGAACGAGAACGAAGCGAAACAAAAGAATGTGTTAAAAGTGTCATATTATAATCATCCGTGCTCATTGGGTTGGATAATACTCGGAAAAAAATGTCTTAATAAATGTGCCTGGTGCTGGCCAAAGTGTCCGATTTCGTCGACGGGAGGGAAGCGAAGCTCGAAAATCTTATTTAACTAATTTGATGTGTATAATTCCCCTTGTTTACATTTTGTTAAGGCTGCCCATGCCTCTCAATCCGCAGTCCGGGCTCGTTGGCATTTGCCGTTGGAATGAGATTATGTTTTATTATTTTTTTTTTATTTCGGAATCCACGGGTAGCAAAGTAGCGTGAATGCGACCTGGATGGAAGCAAGTGAAGTGACAGTTTAGCGATGGCCACCTACTGGTCCGCTGGTTGGTATGACTTACGTGGACTTCTGATTTGAGAGGAATGTCCAACCGTCCGTCATCGTCGAGGATGAAGATTTTTCAAGTGGCATTACAGTCAGGTATCAATGACAGCCGAACAATCTGGTGGATGATGGGTGTTTTTTTTTTTAATTTAATCTAGGTGAGGATGGAGATGTTACGTTAGAATCATTTCCGCGATAGCTTTGGAAGGCAGCTAAACCGATTTGAATCGGTTCTAGTATGATATTCCATGTCACAGATGCGTAACTAAGCGTTGCTGCTGTTCAAAATTTGAGTTATATATTGGGTATTACTTCGCTCATGTGATTCGATTTTATTGCCGGTTAGATAACCTACCTTCAATTATTACCTTAAGAAAGTGTGATGAAGTTTAACCTTCACATCGACATAACACAGTCAATAGTCAAATCCATAGTAAACAGTGTCAAGTAATGTAAACGTGACGAGAGGAGGTAGGAACATTTCAACGACAAGTAACGTTGGACAGTGCTGAAATTTGTCATTGTTATTGAAAGACTTTCGCACGATATTGAAAAAATTGTTTTTTACATAGTCACTGATAGACTTGATCCTCAAGAAAATCTTCATCAAAATCTCATTCATTTTTTCGTCAATGACAAAGATTCACTCGTAACAATTTGTGTAATTTCGTGCATTCTGTGGCACATTATTGTTATCCAAGCAGTTCAGGTTGTAGATGCTTGTTCACTTTACTGGCTCCATGTAGTTGTTTTGCTCAATTCATTTAATTTCGTTACAAATTTAGCTAATAAAAAAATCTGCACATGACAGCATTGTCAATGGCAATTGACATGGTTTGCCTTGACGATGACTGTCAGCTCAAATGAGTGACCAAAGCAGAATTTTGAATATCACCGTGTATTGTCAAGATTTTGCAGCACTGGTAGCAGATATCTCACTATGTAAATCTTAATTGGCATGAATGCACACGATTGTTAGCTTGTGTGGAAATTTTCGAATTCTTACGTATCACGCACACTAAGAAACTATTCCTTTTCCTCACGCACACCAAAAACAAATCCCCTCCCGTAATTCTGGTCCTAGACAAAGTCTCTGGTCCTGATTTACCTACTACTTTACTGTCTGTCTATACACACTAGAGGTGGGCAAAACAGCTCATCTGGCTGAGTGGATAAAACCCATCCAGCTCACTAAAGGGAGTCGATTCTTTTGAACAGCTCTTCAGCTCACATTGAAATTATAGAATTTTTTTTATTTAAATTATATAAATTATTACACAAATTCAAAATCGGAAAATTAATTAGTGGTTTTAGTGCTTAAAACTGCAAAAAATCGTTAAAGTAGTCTTAACCAATAAATCCGTACCTTACAACATGGCTTTACTTTTCAATGGAAAACGTCACTAACGCAACAACTGATTAACCGTCGCGTAAACCAAATTGCACGCAAAATGTGCCAATATAATAACAGTAAAGCTGGGTTTAGACTAGGCAAGTCAAATGATCAACTCAGTTGAATCAACAATCAATTCGAAACTAACGGTTTTAAATTGGTTCACTACTTGACTAGCCTATTGGTCCCAAGCAAACGATTAACGTACCCTATTCTAGTCGAAATTCTAGTACTACGCAATGTTTGTTTTGATTCGCTATGAAAGTTTGACAGATAAAATGAGGGGTTATTGGTTTTTCCTATTTGAATGGCATGGTTTACACGTTCAATTCGCATTCAAGTCAGTTGAATGCAACTGACTTGATCAATTAATTTGCCCTGTCTAAACCCAGCTTAAAGCTAGATTTAGACAGGGCAAGTCAATTGATCAAGTCAGTTGAGTTTAGCTGACTTGAACGCGAATTGAACTTGTAAACCATGCCATTCAACTGACTTGATCAACTCACTTGAATTGAAAAAAGTTGTACCAGGCTCAACTTTTCAAGCCAATTGAATTCAATTGAGTTGATCATTTCACTTGCCTAGTCTAAACCCAGCTTAAGGCAAAAAATGTATGTGAGAGAGCTACACCTATGTCACACACGATGATACGCTATGCAATCCAGTCTACATTCAGATTTTATTTCTGATGCTAATTCTCCAACAGAATTTCTCTTACTATTCTCGGCTTCAGCTCCAGATCATCAGCTCAGATCCGGATCCGGAGCTGAATCGTGAAGAATCGAGAGAGAGAAAAAGATCCGAGGAGCTGGACGGGTCCGAGAGTTGTCATCCTAAACAGCTCCCATCCGAATCGATGATTCGGATCCGGACCTGGAGAGCTGCATTTCGCTTTTCGGTTATTTGCTTTTGTGCGGATCTTCCGCTCCCCCAGAGAATGATGGGAAGAGAGGTGAGAGCACATATGCTGGAGGAATAACACCAGCAATAAGGGCTGGGTACATACATAAACTGGATAATACCAATAGAAAATTAACATCGTGTAGCATGAGAGTTCATAACGTGCATATTGCCGTTATAACTGAAACGTTCCTTAAACCTGACCATAAGGTTAAGAAGGACGCAAATTACTTGATTTATAGAAATGATCGTCTTGATGGACCCTGTGGTGGCGTTGCCATCATTATTCATAGACGAATCAAACATAAAATTCTTTCTTCATTTGAAACCAAAGTTTTTGAAACTTTGGGAGTTTCTGTTGAAACAAAATTTGGACAACTTACGTTTATAGCTGCCTATTTGCCATTCCAATGCGTAGGCCAGCAAAAGAATTTTCTCAAGGGTGACCTTCAGAAACTTACCCGTCATAGGTCTAAATTCTTCATTATTGGTGATTTTAATGCAAAACACCGCTCATGGAATAATGCTCAAAGCAATTCCAATGGTAATATTCTGTTTGATGATTGTTCTGCAGGTTATTACACTATTCAATATCCAAACAGCCCAACATGCTTTTCTTCTGCAAGAAATCCCTCAACTATTGATTTGGTCTTAACTGATTCATGTCATCTTTGTAGCCAATTGGTTACCCATGCTGACTTCGATTCTGATCACCTTCCAGTAACTTTTGAAATATCCCAAGAAATAATTTCTAATCCCAACAGCTTTACTTTCAATTACCATAGGGCTGATTGGGAGCAATATCGAACATTTATGGAATATAACTTCGATCCAAACATTCCTTTGCAAACCAAAGATGAAATTAATTATGCTCTAGAATCTCTGACTACTTCTATAGTTGAAGCAAGAGCTGCCTCAGTACCAAAATGCGAGGTTAAATTCGATTCAATTATAATAGACGATGATCTTCAGCTCTTGATCCGTCTTAAAAATGTCCGTAGGAGACAATTTCAAAGAACACGCGATCCTGCCATGAAAGTTATCTGGCGGGATTTGCAAAAACAAATTAAAAAGCGATTCTCTGCCCTGAGGAACAAAACTTTTGAAAATAATGTTTCTAAATTAGACCCGAGTTCCAAACCCTTATGGAAACTCACAAAAATTTTGAAAAAACCTCAAAAGCCAATTCCAGCGCTTGATTGCTAAATTGAAAAAGTTTAATTTTCCACTTTACATTATGAAATTAGTTCAAAATTATTTAACTGACAGAACTCTGCAGGTAAATTATCAAAATTCCAAATCTAATCGACTACCTGTTAGAGCAGGAGTTCCTCAGGGTAGCATTCTTGGGCCTATATTGTATAACATTTTCACTTCGGACCTCCCTGATTTGCCTCAGGGTTGCCACAAATCTTTGTTCGCTGATGACACAGGCATTTCCGCTAAAGGAAGAAGTCTTCGTGTTGTTTGCAGCAGATTGCAGAAAAGTTTAGATATTTTCTCTTCTTATTTACAAAAATGGAAGATTTCTCCCAACGCTTCCAAAACTCAACTTATAATATTTCCACATAAGCCCAGGGCTTCCTTTTTGAAACCTAGTAGTAGTCACATAGTCACTATGAACGGAGTTCCAATTTCCTGGTCAAACCAAGTGAAATATCTTGGATTAATACTTGACCATAAATTAACTTTTAAAGATCACATTGAGGGCATTCAAGCCAAATGTAACAAATATATTAAATGTTTGTATCCTCTTATAAACAGGAAATCCAAACTTTGCCTGACGAATAAACTTCTAATATTTAAACAAGTTTTTAGACCGGCCATGCTTTACGCTGTGCCAATATGGTCTAGTTGTTGCACTACCAGGAAAAAAGCACTTCAAAGGATTCAGAACAAAATTCTGAAGATGATTTTGAAGTTGCCTCCCTGGTACAGTACTACCGAAGTACATAGAATTTCGAATGTTGAGACTTTAGCACAAATGTCCAACAAAATAATTAATAATTTCCGGCAAAAATCGTTACAATCCTCAATTGCAACGATTAATTCCCTTTATACTTAGATAAGATTTAGTTTTAGTTATTTAGTTTTAAGCTATCAATTGTTATACTGACATGCAGGTTTAAAAAACCTGTTTAAAATACTGAATTGTCAAGACACGAACAATGTAAAACACTTAGATATATATCATAACAATTAAGGCTGGTAAGTTACTGTAGTAACTGGAGCACCTAGGTTAAAAATGAAATGGAATTTATTTTGAATTTGAAACAAATAAAGAGTTAAAAAAAAAAAAAAAAAAAAAAAAAAAAAAAAAAAAAAAAAAAAAAAAAAAAAACATCGTGTAGCACATGTAAATATTTTTCTATCTCCCAAACAACCGCTTGGAAGTTTGCTTTTACCTTTATTGCTGTCAATCAGTAGGCACCTGTTGTATTACGCTCGCGTCTTGGTTTACGTGGAGACTGTTCAATGCTTAAGTGGAGTAATGAGTCCTTTTTTGAAAAGTTTTTGTGGCAAGATGGATTGAATGGTTTAGACTTGTGATATCAGTGAGCTGGTGATATGAACCGCGGGTCATCGGCTCACTTTAGAGAATCGGGTCTATAGAACAGCTCGGAAGCGGATCGCCCATCTCTAATACACACTAGGGTTTATTTATTTATTTATGTCGTCAATCAATCGTAGACCAATTACAATGAATGCTTATTAACTAGGGGAAATGACGGCTTCGGCATGACAGACTATTTTCGGCAACCCAAATTGAAACACTATTTTCACTGGATTTTCTTACGAAAACACTTCGCTGAATGCATGCAAACGATTCTTTATGCTTTCAGCTTCAATTTGACTATATTTTTACCACTGAGAAAAAGCAATCTAGCAGGGTTTTCTTGAAATGAAACACACGCACTACAAATTGTAGCTGATTTCGAGTTGCCGATAATAGAACAGCAGATTTACATGCAGTTCAAATGGAACGGTTGCCGAAGAAAAACGGGTTGCCGACAATACTCGCTCTCACTAGAGAAGATTGGAGCTTTGTAAAAGCGTTTCAAAACAGTTTTTGACAATTCTTTCGACTGAAATTGTTAGAGCAGCTGGCAGCAAAAGATTGTAAACAAACCAATACTGCATATGTGTGCGTTCCATAGAAAAAAAGGCTATAGAAAGAAGGTCGCTGCTTAGGTTGCCGAGAATACGTAAATTCCCCTATGTATTAAATATTATTGCCTGGCTAACCTTGAAAAGAATGCTTTTTTTAGTGTTATTTTATTCATTGTTACATCAATTGATTGGGAATATGCGTTATAGCAGGTCATAATTCTATTCAAAGGCCCATTTTTAGCATTGTTGATTGTTAATGTAAAACAAATTCCTAATCCTCAGAGAGCGAGTGGGAGCATAAAAATTTATATTTTCTAAAATTTCCGGAACATTAACTCTTTGAGCAATAACATCGTTTATAAATGTTACCATGGCATAGTCTCTTCGTTTTTTCAGTCCATCTAAACTTATTAACAAACATCGCGATTCATAAGATGGAAGTGGTAATCTCGTCCAACCTAATTTTCGAAGTGCAAACAACAAAAACTGTTTTTGAACAGACTCAATGCGGTTTATATATGTATCCTGATACGGAGCCCACACTACGCTACAGTATTCAAGAAGAGGTCTCACATAGGCCACATACAATGTTTTAATAGTGTAAGGATCATTGAAGTGCAGACTAAATCTTTTGATAAACCCTAGCATGTTACTTACTTTATATATAATGTTATTGTAGTGATCAACAAATGACAACTTAGAGTCGAGAATAATGCCTAAGTCCCTTACTTGATTACACCTTTCAACTGTTTTCTCACCAAGGGAAATTGTGTCATTTACTATGGCATGCTTTCTTGTAAACGATATAGAATTACATTTACTAACGTTGATCTCTAACAAATTCTTCTTACACCAAGTGTAAAAAATGTCAACTTCTTGCTGAAATAGCTGCATATCAGATGCTTTAGATATTTCCATGAAAAGTTTCATGTCGTCTGCATATATTGAAACATGAAGCAGCTTCAAAATGTATTCTATATCATTGACAAATAAGATGAATAGTAGTGGACCAAGATGCGAACCTTGTGGCACACCAGATGTTACATGAACGACAGACGACAATTTTCCTTCAAATCTTACTCTTTGCGTTCTCCTTGACAAGTATGACTCGATCCATTGCAGTAGCCTGGTATTAAAACCTAACTTGGACAACTTGAAAATCAACAGTGGTATATCCACTCTATCGAATGCTTTACTAAAATCAGTATATAATGTTTCTACGTAATTTCCCTTATCCATTACATTTAAAGCATATGTTACAAAATGTATCAAATTAGTGGCTGTAGATCGACCTTTAACAAATCCATGTTGTTTACTAGTAATGAGAGATTTAACTTGGGAAAATATGTTGGCATTAATGATGGACTCGAAAAGTTTAGGAATAGTAGATAATATATTTACAACACTCTGCTCCCCTCAGCTTTTTCGATCTGTATTGAGGTCCCCAGAAACTGTGGCAGGTTTGAACGAATTAGGATTCAATCTTTATTTGCGGGAGATCCGTAAAATGTGTATGGAAAACGGATAAAAACTATTAATTTACTTGTCTAACCTGCCAAACCTGAAACTTGGGTTGGCTGAACTATGCAGAACAACATTGTACTGCAGACTGAAAATCGATTCGACATCGCGTTCCAGCTGCAGATTCGCTTATACAGCCCAAAACTGGCTTATACAGCTATTTTTTGCCTCTATAAGCTAGTCTGTTGGGATCTGTGTTTTTTTTTTTTTTTTTTTTTTTTTTGGTGTCAAGCTGGAGCTGCGTGACAGCTTAATTTTCAAGACTTGACCCATTGGAATAAATTTTGCTTCTATCTTTGACAATACAGCAGAAGGACTAGCCTATGTTGGCCGCTTGAACACTGGATTCCGTATGTATTGTTTCGTAGATATATCCGCGTAGTAAACCGATTGAATAAGTAAATCCGTTTCGAACAAAATATCTAAATTATGTAAGTTACGAAAACCGCGCGAATTCCGAAAGCCGTACAAGACAACCGAAGCGAGAAAAAAGGCTTATTATCATTTAAAGAGTGCCACCAAAATAAATGTGATAGCCTATGTTGGCAAGTTGGTTAATTTTGGTTTCCTCCCTAAATATTCTACTTATTTTACTGTCGAGCTTTGTTTCAATTTAGTTATTATACCGCACCTATCAATCATTTCAAGATTTCGCGACCGTACCGAACAAATTCTATACTACAGAAGCTCAAAAAAAAAAAACTTTTGGTTAGCTCTACTGCATTGCGAATCACTTCTGCGTAAGCTCCGTAGACGTAGGCGCGTTGATTCCGACAGCCACGAAAAGTTAAACATGCATCAATACCACATAAGGAAAGATCAATTTTACGTATGGTTTAGTTCATAGATTAACATTGACTGCTGTTTACAAATGTAAGTACTTGAACACTAAGAAATAAGTTAACTCAAATGCTTTAACCGCATATATAAGAGATTCCGCGTATTGAGAGAATAATATAGTAATCGAGTACAACAAACTCAGGGGAATACAATACCTCCAAAAGTTTAAAAGCTATTAATTGTCACATACCTCTACTTTTACTCATTACCTAAACTATTCCTCTCCTTGATAATCTGCTTAATGCTACTGGTCTGCTTGCGTTTTCTTATTGAAGTTCAAGACTAAATAGGAAGATTTATTCTACAACTTTAACTTTAGGTTAGTTGCCTCCCTAAGCGGACCCCCGCATTCTAATTCTTTTGTTAATCTACTTAATGTCATTAGACTTTCTGAAGTTTCTTATTTAAGTTCATTTGATGATTATGATATCTCATTAGTCTAATTTAATAAATTATTAAAAGCTCTAATTCACCTAATCAAGCATAACCCATGCTTTATTAAGTACCTGCACTTATGCTTGTAATCTAAAATTAAACGTGTTTCAAGTACTTTTGATTTTGACCTATATCTATTTATCTATTACCTTCATGTGACTAAAATGCTTCATTTTGAAGTTAGTTTCCTAGCTGATTTTTAAATTATATATGGTATATGCTCCAATTACGCTCTCACGTTTCCACTATGTCGCACCACAAAAATACATATGGGTATGTAACAATAGAAGCACACCACAGTGGAAATCTCGAGCCATAGTTCAAACACTTTTTTTTTTTTTTTTCCTTTGGTTTGTTTTTTTCCGTCGATCTTGTTTTCCGTGCTGAGCACCAATGCTACCGACGCTCTCACGTTTCCACTATGTCGCACCACAAAAATACATATGGGTATGTAACAATAGAAGCACACCACAGTGGAAATCTCGAGCCATAGTTCAAACACTTTTTTTTTTTTTTTCCTTTGATTTGTTTTTTCCGTCGATCTTGTTTTCCGTGCTGAGCACCAATGCTACCGACGTGCCAGGAAGGCAGCTCCCACACCTGGACCCTACATATCGACCCATCAACTCATGAACCGGGGACCAACGGCTTTACTTCCCATCCGAAGGAAGGCGTGATCAGAGATGTTATGCCTCAGAACATCCCGGCGGCGCCGACTGGGATTGAACCCAGGCCTGCTGGGGTGAGAGGTAATCACGCTTACCACTACACCACCGGCGCCGTTTAATTCAAACACTTATCCCAAATCAAAATGAAGCACATATAAGATTAGTTACAATACCATGTACAAAAATGGTGTTTAACATTGTTCCCTGAGTAATACCTTAATTAAAACAACAATGAAAGCTTGTCACGCAAATAGAAGGAGCACTGTTGGGCACTTTCTGAAATATTTGAATAGTATAATTCCCTTGCAAGCCCAAATAAATCTATCTGCGTAAAAAAAATAAGAGTGATTTGCGGCAAACCCCGCCAGTATCACACCCAACGTCAGTGCAAAAAAGCTACTCACTCAAATGTGGCACTTTTGTGGGGGACCGCAATACAGATCGAAAGGGCAGTGATGAGTAGGGATTTGAGATCCTCCATTTGAACTAGACTCACTATATTCCACGCGTTTTGTATTTGTATTTGTATTTGTATTTAAAATAATTCATCTGACAATTTAGTCTTAATGAATGTATTAGAGCTAATTTAACACAGACCTAATCCGATTTGCAAAACGTTCGGTTGGTTCATTGAACTCGAAAAACTCTTCGACAGCCGTAAACGCACGAATACACGCTGAGATTGGTTCGTTGTTCCCAAACATGGTTCGGTGAAAATTTGGTTGCAGTAGCGTTGTATTCCGAAGAGATCTGCTCGGCACACGAAAGTTCAACATCGCAAGCAGGTCGGGGGCATCAGTTTCACCATTCAACAGCTTAGCAATAAGCAACGATTGCTGTACTTTCCGTCGTTGTTCCAGTGTGTCTAAGCCCAACAGTCGGCATCTATCAGGATACGGCGGCAAATTGTCAGGATCACTCCACGGCAAGTTTCTCAGTGCCAGACGAATGAACCGTTTCTGAACCCGTTCGATCCTAAGGCACCACGTGACATGGTGAGGATGCCAAACGACGGACACATTTTCCAAAATTGGACGGACAAGTGCACAGTACAATGACTTCCAACAATGTGGATCCGAAAAATCCTTCGCAACTTTGGAAATAAAGCCCAACTGTCGCGTTGCTTTCGATATGAGCGCTGAACGGTGTAAATCAAAAGTCATTTTTGTGTCTAGTTGAACCCCTAGATCAGTCACACTGGTAACTCTGGTAAGAGTATCGCCGTCAATATGATAGTCAAACAAAATTGGATGTACCATGCGGTGAAACGTGATTATCTGACATTTTTCCACACTAATAGTCAGTTTGTTTCTCTGGCACCAATCGGCAAACAAAGTCAGCGAGTTTTGCAGAAGCCAACAATCTTCTTGTGTGCGCACCACAATGTACAGCTTTAAATCATCTGCATAGACCAGTTTGAATCCTTCGCCCAAAACCAAAGCAGCATCGTTGAAGAACAGGATAAACAGCAACGGTCCGAGATTACTACCTTGTGGAACTCCAGACTTGTTTGAAAACGGCAAAGATACAAAACCCTCAACCTTCACTCGAAGTACACGCTCTGTAAGGTAGGATTCCAACCAAAAAACCAATTGCATAGAAACTCCAAGACGAGATAACTTGTGTAGCAGTATGTTATGATCAATTTTATCGAACGCCGCCTTCAGGTCGGTATAAATTACACATTATGTTTTGGATGGAGATGCGAAACCATTCCAGACGGGAGCACGGCGTTTGGCATAATGTACGATAGGCATTATGGATGGTTGGCACAATGGACGATAGGCATAATTCATATTTAATTTATTTTCATTCTTAATTCATGAGTTATTCTTTGCAAACAATCTTAATCTTCTTTAAACATTCGTGATTTCTTATGTTTTGAGATGAGAGCTAAAAGTTTAGCTGAGTTCATTAATAATATCATTTATTTGTAAAGGTTCAATTGCGTTAGCTTTGCGAAGCCGTAATTTAATGTATAATAGCAATATTTCTTATGACTAAAATAAGTAGAACGGGGACCAAATACTCGCGGCTTACTCGAGGTTAAGGACACCAATTTTTTTAACAGGTTGGATGTGGACTTGGGATAAGATACATGGGGATGAATTGTCGTTTTAACCTCCGTCACCGTTGCAATGCTGAATGACGTGGAAAAAGCACTGCAATGTTTTCATTGATGTACATCAATTTAAAAACGAAATAAAAAAAAATTACTTTTTTTATATCTGAGTATCCCTCTTAAGCAAAAATTTTCACGACTCAAATAAAGTACTCAAAGAATGAAGAAACGTTTAAGAACAAATCAAAATGTTACGCTCAATAGTTTAGTCGCAAATAGCCGCCTTACTATTTTTTTAAAATTTCATCCTACTGTTGGAATTTGGCGAAAAAATCCGGAATCAAAAGGGACACTGGAGTTGGAGTCTAGTCTTATGGACGGGTTGATTCCACTTGAACAACACCGTACGTATGGCAGCTTCTATGTCCTCGTCCATACGGTTTAGGCAGACGACACATTGTTAAAAGGCCGATAAAATAAACATTTAACAGTCCGGAACGTCTGCAATCCCTGTCCAAACATTTCCGTCGGAATCAGCTGGAATCCTGATCAAGAATGTCCGAAATTCCTTCGGGAGCGATTTTAGTATCCGTCAGGAACGTCTGGAATCCATGTCAGGGACGCTTAAAAACTCTATCAACTGGAATTCACGCGGGAGATTTCCAAAATCACCACGGGAATCCTCGTCCGGAGTGCCCGGAATCTTGTCAGGATCATCTGGAATCTCCATCGGAAACTGCTGCAATCATTGGAAATCACCGGAAACGTCTGGAAGCTTAGTCAGGAATCACTTCGAGAATATCCGGAATTTCCATCGGTAGTTGCTGTAACCCTGGTCAGCAATGTCCGGAATCCCTTCGAGAACGTATTTAGTACCAGTCGGGAACGCTTGGAAGCACTATCAACTGGAATTATCATTGGGAATGTCTGAAATCGCCACAGGATCGTCTGGTATTTCCAGTGTACACTACTGGAATCTCCGTTGTGAGTGTCCGGAATCACTTCAGGTACATCTGGAATCTCCATCGGGAGCTGCTGGAATCATCGGAAATCGTCGGGAACGTCTTGAAGCTCAGTTAGAAACATCTTGAAACCACATTGTGAGTGTCCGGAATCACTTCTGGAACATCTGCAATCTTCATCGGGAGCCTCTGAAATACTTATCAGGAATGTTCAGAATCCCTCCGGGAACATATTTAATACCCATCGCCGTCGGGAACGCTTAAAAACTCTACCAACTGGAATTCTCGTGGGAAATTTTCATAATCACCACGGGAATCCTCGTCCAGAGTGCCCGGAATCTCTTCAGGATCATCTGGAATCTCCATCGGGAACTGCTGCAAACATTAGAAATCACCGGAAACGTCTGGAAGCTCAGTCAGGAACATCTTGAAACCGCATTGAAAGAGTCCGGAATTACTTCGAGGAACATCCGGAATTTCCATCGGTAGTTGCTGTAATCCTGGTCAGGAATGTCCGGAATCCCTAAGGGAACGTATTTAGTACCCGTTGGGAACGCTTGGAAGCTCTATCAACTGGAATTATCATTTAAAATGTCTGGTATTTCCAGTGTAAACTGCTGGAATCCCCGTTGTGAGTGTCCGCAATCAATTCAGGTGCATCTGGAACCACCATCGGGAACGTCTGGAAGCTCAGTCAGAAACATCTTGAAACCACATTGGGAGTGTTCGGAATCCCTTTTGGAACATCTGGAATATCAATCGGGAGCGGCTGAAATCTTGGTCAGGAATGTTCAATATTCCTCCGGGAACGTATTTATTACCCATTGCCGTCGGGATCGCTTGGAAGCTCTATCAACTGGAATTATCATTGGAAATGTCTGACATCCCCTCGGAAACGTCTAGAATTTCCATTGTAAACTGTTGGAGTCCCCGTCGTGATAGTCCAGAATCTCTTCAGGATCATCTGGAATCTCCATCGGGAACTGCTGAGATCATTGTAAATCGCCGGCAACGTTTGGAAGCTCAGTCAGAAACATCTTGAAACCGCATTGGGAGCGTCCAGAATAACTTCTAGAACATCTGAAACCTACATCGGAAGCTGCTGGAATCCTGGTCAGGCATCCCTCCGGGAACGTATTTAGTACCCGTCGGAAACGCTTGGAAGCTCTATCAACTGGAATTATCATTGAAATCGCCACGGGACCGTCTGGAATTTCCAGAGTAAACTGCTGGAATCCCCGTTGTGAGTGTCCGGAATCTCTTCAGGTACATCTGGAATCTCCATCTGGAACTGCTGGAATCATCGGACAACGCCGGGAGCGTCTGTGAACGGATTGTCCGGAATCACGAATTGATTTTATGAAGTGATTAAATTTGGTTGTTAGTGGAATGCTCAAAAACAGCAATGCTGGCAACAAAGCCTTTGGGGGTTTTCCTTATTTAAAAGTTGTTAAGATTTTCCATATTTACTTTACTTAATTATTGTTTGACTATATGTTTAGTATTACTTCTGCGTGAAGTCAACGATTTACATAGTTGAAGATGCTAATTTCAAATAACAGACTGTAGTGGTAATTTTTTTTACGATAGATGGAGTAGATGAAAGCATAGAGTTGATAGTTCCGTTAGAAAACGGGAGTGTGAAAATTGCATACAGAAAGTAGAATAGCGAGCTAGGACAACTTTTAAGGAAGGTACAAATCGGTTTTTTCATCTCTCTTTACCAAACTCCCCCTTTGGAGAGGGATGGTGAGGGGTGTCCATCCCCCCAGGAGACTTTTGAGAAGTTAATGGAATTTTGTAGATGTTTAGGGGTTTTTGTATGAGTTATAGGAAATACGTTAAAGATAAGCAAACTTGGTAGACATTTAATAAATTTTCTATAAGTTTAGGAAACTTTGTATGAGCGATGAACAAATCGTAGAAGTTCAAGGAGCTTCCCAGGGATTTGCAGAACTATCAACAAGTTCAGGAAACTACACAGAAGATGAGCAATTTTTGGATAAACTAAAGTGATTGGGAGGAAGTTCAGAGAGCTCCGTTTAAGTTCAAGTAACGTTGTGGAAGTTTAGGAAACTTTGTTGAAGTTAAAGAACCTTCGTAGAATTTTAGATATATCGATTATATCGACAGATTTTCAATATGGCCATGGCGAAAATAATCAAGCAACTACGCTCGATGGTTTGTTCGTACTGCCATCTCCACCCCGGAAAGAAGAAGTTGGACATCGTGAGGCACTTCGTGTCCGCCGAATATATGCGACCGGGCATTTACAACATCCTCTCCCTTCTAGAGAAAGGCGGGAGCGTCGAATGGAAGCTTGGTTCCGGCCACCCGACGGTGCTGCACGACCGTATAGTGCAGCAGAAGCTGAATAAGAAGACCGAGGGCAAGGTGGTCTTATCGTTCCGCGTCTTGGGCCGGGAGGTCGAGGCAAACCGGGCATACGGTGAAGAAGTACCTGGATATTGTTATGCGGAAGCGTCAGTCAAGACAGGCCATGTCTGAGCAACAGGCAATCACCCAGAAGGAGTGGCTGAAGGTGCTTGAGAAAAATATCTTTCCGGTGAAGCACGACATCGTGGAAGACCACCAACCCTCCCAGTTGTGACTGATGGAAATTATTTTCAATAATTTCAATAACTTCGTGGCCAAAACGGAGGAGCAGCTCATCGCCAAAGCCACGAAAGAGCTGAAGAACATGCCGACATCCAGCTTTCATCGGTCATGGCTACGGTTCTGGCCAACTGGGGTTAGGCTGCCCGACAGGGTGTCAAAGCATTTTTGAAGAAGGCTTAATAAACGTAGGATTTAAGGAAACTTTGTTTCATTGAATTACCTAATGTAGTTTTTTTCACCACCATCTGAAATCAGCCAATTTTGAATGCTCACATTATTCAAGAAATTTGCATCAATATACACTATCAAATGTTGGCCCAATGTCACCCTGTCTTACGGTATTAAAATAATCTTTTTAATTCTATATGAAATCTCAAAAATTGATATTCCTAGGAAAATATATCTGTTTATGGGTTGAAGTTCGAAAACCGGTTCAAACACCAATAAATCGCTATATTTGGCAACGCTGCATTGAAGACTCAAAGCTGACATCTCTGGTTTCCGTGCAACATCAATCAATCATATGACGATTACGATTTAAAAAAGCGTGTTCAAAATTCTATTAAAATCAAAGCTTCCAAACTATCGAAACCATCAACCAACGCATTCTAATCCCAAACTTTCCCGTCCTCTCATTCCAGGCGTCTGTACCAATGCCACCGCACCCTCGGTCTCCTCCATCAACCGAATCCTCCGGAACCGGGCGGCAGAACGGGCAGCTGCGGAATTTGCCCGGGCCGCTGGCTACGGTCTGTACCCACCGCCACCGTACGGAGGCTTCCCATGGCCGACGCCAGCCCATCTGTGGCCTCCGGGTCAATCGCTACCGGGTATGACCCCACCCGGTAGCAGCTCCAACTCCACCCCCGTCACCATCGGGTCACCTGGATCCGGATCGCACGACACCCTCGGCAGTCCGGATGGCAATCGACTGATCGGTGAGTATGGTAAATAATTGACTAGCACCGTCCGGAACTGGGGCTTCGATGCTAATGTGTGCTTCCGTTGCCTCGTTGTAGATATCGAGGGAGAGGATTCCAACAGCCTGGACGGAGATCAACCAAAGTTTAGACGCAATAGGACAACCTTTACACCCGAGCAGCTCGAAGAGCTGGAGAAGGAGTTTGACAAGTCGCACTACCCCTGTGTCAGCACCCGAGAGCGCCTAGCATCCCGAACTTTGCTCAGCGAAGCCCGCGTACAGGTTAGTAGTCGAGACCCTAGTCATAAGTGTTTGACTAATATACTATAACTTGAACTACTAGGTTTGGTTTTCCAACAGACGGGCGAAATGGCGACGTCATCAAAGAATGAATCTTTTAAAAAGGTCCAGTTCGCCGAATTCCCGAGCGGCGGCAGCAAGTTCCGCTTTCACCCCTGGTTCCCCCCCACCGCGGCCGAGATCGGGATCGGCGTCGGCCACCGGAGTCCACCCGCCACTGGGAGCGGCAGCCCATCACCAAAACCAGTCAACCTCACCGGTGGCGTCCCACCTGGCAGCGTCGCAGGCCCATGCCCAGGCCCAGGCAGCAGCGGCAGTGGCAGCAGCTCAGGCGGCATCATTAGTCACAGCATCAGCTCCATTATTAATGGGCGGTGAGCATAGTGCATTCCGCTCGTTGGTCCCGACCTCGGCGGCAGCATCGTTCTTTGCCGGTCTGTCCCGTTCGTATGCCGCCACCACCGGCACCAGCTGTTCGTCCAATCCGTCGGCCAGTCCGGTCCCGAGCGATTCCGACGAGGAAATCAACGTTCACGAGGATGAGTCCGACATTGAAGTCTCGAGTCGGAACGGCGACGGCGGAGGGCCATCCACCACCCCGCTGCAGCTGACCAAACATGAACGACACTAGGTGCGGATTGGAGCGGAGCGTAGAGGCACGGTAGTACTCAAATTTATCTCTTAATTATTTAAAGCCCCTCCCCCCAACAAAATCAAATTTTGATCTGTAAATACCCCAACCCCTTTGGTGCAATTTCCGATGTCTTTTCAATGGCTCCCATTTTCCCGTTACGCAATCCATAGGTTTCAATATGGCTGCTGCTAGTGCAGTCAACGAGACTACATCGATCGACGGCATTGGCAGAGGAAACCTTAGAAATTGAATACCCTCGCCCAGGCGCAAGCACGATTACCCCTCTTTTACTTAATGGCTCTCTATGCTGCCGGACGGAACGGAACGGATGGACGTACGGACGCAGCGCAGCCATGAAGCAACACACGAATATGGCACTGAAGTGACGGCGACGACGCCGGCCGTACGGTCAGTCGCAATAAGTGGGTTGTCGCTCATTGGCATCTCGCTCGCTCGGTGCTGATGCCTGTAGTAGAGCATACCCGATACCTACCAGTAGGGAAAAGAAGAAATGGTCGTTCGAAGCATAATGCAGTGTAATCGAATGCCACTGCCCAAATTGGAGGGTTAGCTCTATGGCGCCATCGCAGTTTTACCACTTTTGTTTGTGTCGTACTGAACGAGCACTGCTGAAGGGGAAATATTGAAAACGTTTCGGCCCGTTTTGGGACCTTTTCCAAGGGTCGAAAGCAGTTTATGTCGTGTTTTATATTATAATTATCATGTTACAAAATTTATTTGATTATCGATTGTCACCGGTTTTTTTTTAACAAAGAAGCATTATTTGTTAGTAGACTGAGTTCAACCGGAATGTAACCGGCACTCGGGTGTCTAATCTTCCACCAACTGGAGGTTTTCCAAGCATGGTTTCATAAAATATTTGCAACATTTAAAGATCTCTGCCTTCATTTGCGTATGAAAAATTGCCTACACTCCCTCGATGGCGTAATTCATTACCATAATTAGCCTTCTGCTGCAATTTCTATATCATTCAAAACAAGCTCACCAACACAGTTGCTTGCACATACTGACTCTTAAAAAAAAACTACTTCAACAAACCAGTTTGTCACATCACCCTAGAGCCTTAGGGCCTGCCGAGCGCTCGAATCCCACATCGTAAACCCGCACCATCGATTGCGTGAATGCGTCATTAGTCGCCTGAAGGAATTCCGCTCTTCTCGCCCCTTTTGGCCGCGCTCTTTTTCACCCAGCGCGAAATGCGAACCTGTCACGCGAACCAACCTGCTCCTTCCACCACCCTTCCATCGCTTTCCTTAGCTTGGCCAAGCTGGTGTGCAAACTTCAACCATTCTAAGGTTCATTAACTTGTACATAATTTCAATTACACGCCGTTTTACGCGCATTTTAACAGATCCATAAAACAAAAGAACCCTTGGTAGAGCGGCCAAATGAGAGTCGAAAAGATATCGGAAAACATAATTTATCATAATTAGCTCTAACTCGAAAGTGAAAACGAAAATAAAATAAAAATAAAACAAAGCAAACTAACAAGCGAAGCAACGACGAGGCACTGCACTGTAGAAAATCCAATAGGAAAAAAAATGCTACACTGCAAACTACTTGATCTACTACTATTTAGCGCAGTAATTAGTGCAAATGTATACGGCTCCACCTTTTATCGCTCTTTCACGCTCACCAGACACGGCCGGTAGTAAAACAACAACAACAACAACAACAGCAACACGTTCAGAGTAAGGTGAAAGAAAATGAAAAGAATTAACGAACGGTGATAACGATAATGATGTTGTGAAAAACCGACACCAAACATCGGCGATAAGCCAAGTTCCGACTATCTATAGATAAACATGAATTAAGTTGTACACTTTCATACACAGCACACACCCACACACAATCACGCATTCTACGAAAATGGAAACGCAATGAAGAGCGTGTGTCGAAAAGAGGGTGGAGTGAGTGAGTGAGCGAGAAAGGGAGAAACACACACACACACACACACACATACAAAGTATTAAGTTAATTAAATTATGTATTTTATTTAGGTGATAAGAACAGTGCAAACTGCGTTGCTAGAAAAGAGAGCTCTAAGAAATAGAAGTAGAACGCAGCGTATGTAAGGAAGGTAGAGATAAACAGATTGGAAGGTATGAAGAGAACCAGTGATGATCGCTGTGTGAGAAGGAGAAGAAAACCGATAGCGAAAGGGGGAAAAATCGTGTTATTAGCTTGTAGGTAATGAAATTTATTTTGATGACGAGATAAAGAAAAATTGAAAATATGGAAAACTGAAAGAGTTCTTTATTTTTGCAATAAACAATCCGAAATGAGTCCAGTTTTCTATAAATGCGGTTGTCAGTAGATGTTGTCCAATTCTAGATAGAGCTTGAATTAGGGCGTAACAGTTTTCGAAAACAATGACTTCTCTCGATGATTTCCAGAAAGTCAAGGCTCGCCCACGCAAATCAACATCACCAGCTTCCCCTTCACGATGGTTATGTTGGTTTGTGTGAGCATGCCTTGAATTCTTTGAAATCATCCAGAGAAGCCATTGTTTAAAAAAGCTGTTGCGCCCTAATTCCAGCTCAATCTAGAATTGATTATTCATAGGTCATAGTTGGCTGTCTTAAATCTCCAAACAACACTTCCTAGACTGTGCTCTTCTTGGTCTAACAACGTAGGTCGTTCGACTCCGGTTCGCCTCATAATGGCCAAATTCGAGGCAAACTCCATCGCTGTGAGATCTTGGTGTCTGGTATTCTTACAGCATGTTTCGTCCATCCTACCCTTCCACCTTCACCACCCAAGATGGCCCTAAGCTATACACTTAGAAATAACTACTTTTACACGAGACGTAATCTACATTGGACGTAAACCATGGAACGTAAACAAACATTTCATGTAAAATTAAGTGTTCTCAAACCGAAACATAAGCAACTCGACGAAGAGAACGTATGATTGAATTTATTTTCTCATTTCTTTCAACTGATTCTTACGTCAAAAGGGCCGCTTACATGTGTCGGTCTCAGGGAACCGAAATTTACTTGACTTTTTGGTAGTGTGTAGCGACGTTCGGAAACTCCTAGTGGTTTCCGGTTTTCCTTGAGAACTACCAGTCTTATCAGCAATAATCCAAGGTACACAAATGCATGGATCACCTTGAACTTGATGACAACCTATTAGGGGTCGATAATAAACCACGTATGAGTAATTCCATCTCAAGTGACCGATTCTCTTGAACCATGCAAATAATTATGTAAAAGTATAGTCCAAGAAATACCCAAAGTCTTTGCCGAAGGGTGTGTGGTGCTAGAGTGTATCTAAAAGAAGTTATAGTTAGTTAGTTATAAATGAAAGTCGGATTCCAAACTGAAATAATTTCGGAGTTTCTTATCGTATTGGTTTGGTATTCTTATTCTTCATCTTTTTATTCGGGTTTCAAGCTTGTTATTGCATATTAGCATATTGCATGCTCTCAACTTAGTGTTCTAGGTGCATTTGCACAATTATTAATTGAGAGCTTTCGATGCCTGTACCATTTTTGCATAAGTATAATTGTGTGGCAAGTACAATCATAAAACCTATATTGATCCACCGTAGAACCTTTGTTACACAGTATAATCTCGATTTTTGATATTATCCATAGATAGACGAGGCCTTAATAGACATTTTTTTTTTTTTTTTTTATTGCTAGTTTGAATTGGAGTCCGAATCATAATTCTATGACCAATTGATTTATGTCTTCACGTTTATTTCCTAACATGACAATAAGTTTAAAATATAATAGTAGTTTATCTATGCGGAGCTGATATAAAATTTACGTAGTGCGAAGTGTATTCAAATCACTTTCTTTTTCTTGGCTTACAACTGGAGCTTTATGAATTTATAATTAAGCTACTTTATTGTGATATTGAAAGTGTTTTTATGCTGCTTCATACGCGAAGTTAATGATTTTCAGAGTTGGTTGGAAATGCTAACATGAAGCTTTAGCGTGATGATTTATTAGCTAGAGAATGATCTTTAGAAGAGGGTAGGTGGATAGTTCCGTTAGAGTACGGCAGTATGAAAATTGAATAGAAGTTGAAAATGAGCGAAAGGCCAGTAATGCGACAGTTTTCAAGATAGACGCACATTTTTGCCTAACCCGTACGATGCACACTTTGAATGTAACAACTCAAGGCGGGAGTAGCCGTCAATAATGCTGATGATGGTACAGCACGCAACAACCACCCTACTGCTTTCTCTCTGAGATGATCACGTTGGTCATGATGAGAGGAGCAACACAATAGTTGGGTAAAGAAGAACTGCATTATAACACACCATCGACTGGAAATGCTCTCGCAACGTGGGGCTTTAGGTAGAGATGAAAACGTCGCTAGAACTATTCCACAGCCACAGTCAGTTTATGAGCAAAAAGAGGGACGCACATTTTTGCCTGTGGACTTGGAGACATACTTCAAGTCCCCGCGTACATCGTACGGGTTAGGCAGAAATGTGCGTCTATCTTGAAAAACTGTCGCATTAATGGCCCTTCGCTCATTTTCAACTTCTATTCAATTTTCATACTGCCGTACTCTAACGGAACTATACACCTACCCTCTTCTAAAGATCATTCTCTAGCTAATAAATCCGAGGGGGACGACTCTATCTACGATGTAGAAAAGATTGTGTTTTGCTTTGGCTAGCTGCGCGCACGCTGAGTAGAAGATTGATGACGATTCTGAAGATTTCCTGCAAAAAGATGATGCGCGATGCAAGTAGATGCGAGAAATGAAAGAAGATTTTTCGAAAGTTGATTCGCTAGTGTGAGATTTGTTGAGCATCTAGACTTGAGATTTAGATGTGTCGCCCCCCTCGAATAAATCATCACACTAAAGCTTCATGTTAGCATTTCCAACCGACTTTATTGTGTTCTACATACTTAAAGCACAATCTTATTATATACAATCTAATTATATTGCAATAATATTTGACAAACTAATAAAGTTAAATAATCAATCATTCATAATTCTCTTCATCGATTTTCTCTTTCGACAATAACCCGACTGCAAATTGATTTCCCATTCAGTGTGTTGATTCAGGCGCAAGATAACTAAAGTCGCTATATTTATAGTCTGGCGGATAGAATTTCGATAGCATAGCATAGCATAGCATAGCATAGCATATGCGATTGTACAAATCGTGGGTGGCTATATAATGGTCAACTAATACGTTTTGCAGAAAATATCGAGTGTTGACGCAGAAAATATCGCTTGGGATTAGTGATTTTCCCCACACGAAAATAAAATCTACAATACAAGCATCGCATTATACACCTGGCCACATCCTTACAATCGCAGGGGAAGGGAGGGAAAGTTAATCCAACATCTACTTAAGAAGGTGCAGGGAACCCATACTACCTTCATAGGTGTCACAGGAAGGAAAGAGTTGTGTTAGTGGGAGGGTGAATGATTTGGCAACTCTATTCGTCAATATAGAGCATTTGATAAATCAGTGACAAAAAATAAAATATAAATAGATAAAATGGAAAGATCTCACCCGATTCTAGTCTGGCGGATAGAATTTCGATCTATAAAAAAGCGGAACCAATTCAATATATTGTAGACCAACAATTGAAATGATACTATCAACACAGACAAACAGACGTAACTCTTTGAAAATCTTGTTCTTGAAAACATAGTATCTCAAAACATATAACCTCAGTAACGACATCTCTCTGGCTTCTCGCGGAAAACAAGCTTGCTCGCTAACTCGTAAACAATATTGCATAAAAGTTCTATAGAATATATAGAAACGTCAAAGTGATCCGATGCCAGCGCTGCGGCGAGTAGTTCGCGAAACTGATAATATTCAAATCAACCGTTAAATGCATGTACGAAGACACACAATGAAGAGTTACGTCTGTTTGTCTGTGCTATCAAGTTTTATAAACAAAACGTTGATTATTCTTTCCTCGCCAATCACAAATTACCGGCATCATCGGAGAGGGAAAATTTTCCCCAGCACAAAGATGGTGTTAGTTTGCGTAGGCGTGCCTTCAGTCACGAGAAAACGCCGCAACATGTTCGCAATAGCTGATGTGCTCTTTTCTGTTGTTGGTCGTGATTTACTCGATTGGTCTCCCAATTGACAGCTCAATTGGTTCCCGAGATTCTCTCCACCAGGCTATGAATATAGCCACTATAAAGCTAACATCATCTTCTGTCGAACTGTCGTGCGAGCATAGTGAGAAATTCGTTTATGTTACCGTCAGCGTTGCCAGTATTCTAGATTTATCTGGATTTTCCAGATTTGTAGTCGTCTTGCCAGATACACAGACAGACCACGTATATTTTCAGATTTTTTAAATATGTTCCAGATTTTCCCAGATTTTTTAAACATGTTGTTTTAAAAATATCACTGCAATTGATTTACCCTCTAAAAAAAATAAAAAGCCAAACTTGCTACTTTAATTATTAAAGGCCATCAACGTTGAACATTATTGGAATTTTAAGGTAATTCTGCACTTAGTTCACAGTGAATTGTTTGGTGAATTCCTTGTGAAATCAAAGGAGAACTTCAAGCTAATCCTGAGTAGAGCTCCATTCATCTTTGTAGGCTTCGTGGTCATGCGGCGTCACCCGTTGTTTAGGCGTATTGTGAGTGCCACGAAGTGAGGGTTCGATTCCCGCTCCAGCCGGTGCAAATTTTGGCAATGTGAAAATTTCCCTGCTGGTCTACTGCGTGTGATGTGTTGTCCCTTGTCTAGTGTTGAATATTCAGTCTGCGCAACCTCTGGTTGAAGACGGTGTCAATTGTGTCTTGTCAACATGACAAGACATGGATATTTTGTGAATAAAGGAAATACAATCCGGAAGAGAAATCATAGAAAATTTTAATGCTGAAACTTAAGCAGTATGCTGATACGAATCCTGAGAATAATTTCAATGGAATTCTGTTCAATGTTTCTATGGAGATTCATTTTAATAAAATGTTAAGACATTTTAACGGAATTATGCGCAATTTCTGGGAGACTTTCAAAGCCATTTTGGCAAAGTACTTGAGTACTTAGGAAGTACTGAAGAGGATTTCAAAATACTTCTGACCTAACATACGAAGCATTTCAAATTTAATTATAGGATGTGTCTGAGAAGAGTGTGACGGTGATTCTGAAGAGTGCACCAAGGAAATTATTAAGAACATTACAAGAATTTCATAGAAAAAAATGGGCACAAAATATGCCAATTCTTGGAAATTTTTAAAAGTTTGAGGGAATTGTGAAACTGGAGAGTAATTTATAAGAGATTACAAGAGGTAATACTATGAACTCTTAGAATATTACTGGAAAAGTTTGCATATTATCAAGATTATTTAAGGGGAATCCAGAAAATAAGTATAATGAAATTCAGGATCATTCCAATGGAACTAGAAAAAAAAGGTGTCCTATGAAGAGTTTCAAGAAAATTCAAACTAACAGATTTTATAATCATTTCAAGGTCCTGAAACTTCAAAAATTACGCTTTCATACTTTCATTTTAGTAATATAATAAAATTATTCTTTGGCATAGAATTATTCGTTATGGTCATGCGCGAATAGTGGAGTTACTCGTAGTTAAGGTAAACTTTGTACCACGATGTTAGGTTTTGATTCCGACTTCAACCAGGTGAATTTTGCTTCAAAATAAAATTGCCTACTTGTGTATTGGGTGTTGTGTGTTGTATGATGTCAAGAATTAAATTTTTAATCTAATCAACCTCAGGGTAATAAAAGAATTATTTAGAACTAATAAAATCTTAAGGTTCTAGTACTGCATCAAATAGTAAGGATTACATCGACTATTAGTTTAAAAGAATCCATCCCTTCAAAATTGATTAATTCTTTGCTTCTCATTCTTTTTAAAACAGTTACAGTTTACAGTGGCACATTACTTTGATTTCAATAGCATTATGTTAAAAACAGGATTTTTGGAGCATTCCAGATTTTTCTGAAAATGACCTGGCAAAGCTGGTTGCCGTGGTAAATTAAAGAGAAAGTCGATGAAGAGAATCGATCAACGAGGAGGATAGGCCCTTTTCAAATGTTACTTGAGAATTCAGAATTAAATTCGAAATAATGTGACATCACTGCCTCCGGCACCCCCATTAGCTACGCCAACGGAGCTGTTTGGTCAGAGTTTCCAGATTTGTTTCACGATGTACCAGTTCTAATAGCGATTTTTAAAAATGAAGGTGATGTATAGACCAATATTTAAAGCGCCAGTTACACTATCCTCCTTGTGAATATATTGACATGTGTAACGTCCGCCTTAGGTATATCCAGTTTTCCATGCTCGGTAATGGCGGCCTGTTTGTATGAATAAATGTATCCTTCATTGTGCTTTTTGACACTAACTGGAGCGATGTGCGGTAAAAGAGGTGAGGAGAAAGGAAACTAGTGGACTCTTTCGTTCTCGCGTCTTTTTATGCAGCAACAGACGTGACGTCACGTCTGCTGTTGCATAAGAACACCGTCAGAATGAAAGAGTCCACTAGTTTCCTTTCTCCTCACCTCTTATACCGCACATCGTAACTGGAGGGCGTATGTTGTTCCATTTTCTTCTGTTCCTGGGAGAGGGAAAGGGAAGGGGTTGAAATTCGAACATCCAGATAGTGTCAAAAAGCACAGTGAAGAATACATTTATTCATACAAACAAGCCGCCATTACCTAGAGTCGGTGTATAATGAGTCACGCCAAGAGTGAAGCCAAGTCTACCTATTGAACTGTCAAACCGGCTACCTATCGTGCAAAGAAAACAAACATTACGATGCTATGAAAGGTCCACGAAAGGTAATGCAATAAAATATAAAATATAATTGAAAAAATGATCATAATCACGCACTGAGCATTAAATTGTCATGGGATACGTTTGGTAATGATCAGTAATGAGAATTTCTACTATTTTTTGATAAGATTATTTGACAAAATCACTGATATAATGATTTACTACAGCCGCTATTTTATTTTCTCGCTAGAAGTCATTTGAAGTTGATGTAGAAGTCCTCTGTTGCCAAGTGAAAAGAAAGGGAATCTTTCGAAAACCGTGATGCGAGTTCAACTGTTTTTCTCTTGGCGTGACTCATTATACACCGACTCTACCATTACCGAGCATGGAAAGCTGGATAGATATTTAGATGTACACTCAAAAAATTCCACACGTCATCATCATGTGTCTCACACTTAATTTTGCGCTTATTGTGAAACACATCCATTTCATGTGTGAATCTTATGCTATAAATCATGCATGAACACTATGGATTTGAATTGTGACACCCCCTTGGATTCTATGTGCCTCATTTGGTGATATCAATAGCTTAACACATAAAAGTTCAATATTTTACAATATTCTGTTTTATCGACTTCTACTTTACCGACTCTAAAAATGAATCGACAAATACTTATATAAACAAAACTGCCAGAGGCCAGAGCTTTCACATATTTTCTTAATGCTCACTTAGAAATACCTAATTTTAAACGTGACGGAATCCATCTTTGACATAAAGGATGAGAAGTAAACAAACATGTCATGTAAAATTAAGTGCTCCGAGACTGAAAAGTTCGGTACTCGAAGAAAAGTACGTTTGATTGAGCTGAGATTTGCGTCTATTACGACTCAATTTTATGTCAAAAATGACGCTCGTATATGTCAGTCTCAGAGCACCTAAATTTACATGAATTTTTTTTTAAGTGTGTGGGACTGATTTGAGATTCGATCATGGACTGTTGGGGTGTGCTGCTGCCGGAGTCTTCGTTCGATCTCACTGTGCCACGGTTGTTCTCATATATGAGGCGGGTTGATAGGATAAAGTCACAACTCTTATTTTCGATGTTTACCTTTCTGAGCAAGCAATTCACATCGCATTGAAATGCAAAACACTTTAAATCCATCTGTTTTGAATAGTAGTGTGATTTAATGTGCAATACAATTGAATAGATAGTGAAAGATTTTCAACATTTCAAAATTTGAAACATTATAAATTAACGTGTATAACATTGAACCAAGGTGAAATACACTTAAAGTAAATGTGATTGTGCATTTAAAAATCAAGTGTTTAAACACTTCGATCAAACGTGTGGAATTTTTTGAGTGTATGGGCAAAAACAGCGCAGGTTGCAAGCTATTTCTAAACAACCCAAATTTGAGTAGGATCTACTCATATCCACCAAAATTGAGTAAACAAAGTTGGGACAGACAAGATGGCGAATGAACAACATCGACCTAAATCCGAATGTAAATTTGTTATCTTGTCAGTTACTATATCAGGCATAACATTTGATAACGGCACAAAAGCATTTGTAAACAAACTTTCTAATGCCCTTTACACGCGAACCAAAGTACGCCCACGCAAACCAATAACACTTTCGGAAAGGTGATACTTGCCCTTATCCGATGATGTTGTTGGTTTGCCGTGGCAGATTATTGAGGTTTTTATTTGGGTTGATTTCATCGGCCGTGCACAAATTTGAAGGGACAACATCTGACTGGTCTTATAAAGCTTTTCGACGTCTAATCGGTGCCCACTACTGTACCATTTAAATCCAACGAGTGCGAGCAAGAGGGAAACATATTTAGTGGGAAAATACACCGTTGATTCATACACGCAGGCAAAATAACGTAAAAATTTCATAAGAAACACTTATGAAACACTTATATAATTTATATGAATTTTAGCCAAAATAAATGAGTGTGAATTTCATTGATTTGCCTTATGAAAAATAATGTTAACAATAAAATAATAAATCAGAGCAGACTGGAACCGGAAAATGGACGTTGAGGTTAGGGGTCCTCCTGTTGTAAGCGGTCAACGTAGTCGACACATTTTCTGTGATAATCGACTGCCTTTGCTTCCGACACTTGCAAAACAAGCTATCAAATTACAGTACCAAACTAAAATGTCACATGAAAGGCTCTGTCATACGACATTGTCGCCGAAGACCGTCACGAATGTATGTATTTTAGTTTTTCCCATAATAAGAGCTGCTAATGCTGTGCTTGTGTGCATTCTGAAAATAGCAAGCAACGATGTTCTAGTAATAGCATTTCTGATCAGAAAAGGTTTTATTTACACCAAATTGAGGAATTAGAACGAAATCACACATGTCATATGATAGTTATTTGATAATTTTCTTTTTGCTCGAATGTTGTTCTACCGTTTGCGTTGTGTAAGAGATACGACGGTAGAGCATGAGAGTACGAAAACAAACAGACTGTCGCACAGGACAACGAAGCGAGTGTAGTAAAAAACGTCAACAGTTTCAACCCCTGGGCCCGTGTATTGACCACTCGGCTTTCAACGCTTGGGAAAATGAAATGGTTAAAGGCGTATAAGAACTAACTCATGTTACCCGAAAATCATTCATAAGTCACGCTTATGAAATTCATATATGTTGTTCATAAAGTGATAACGTTCATGACGTCGAGTCTTATGAAATTCTTAGGTCTATTTGCCTCAGTGTAGAGAAAGACGATTAAGCATCGAAAAGGTCTACTGGAATACATAGGGTACACTCATAAAATTCGACACATTTTTATTGGCGAATTTCCATGTAAAATTCCACATGTTTTTCATGTGCCCACGCATAAACAGAATCCACTCAGAAGTACACTTGAAATGTATGAGTCAAATAAATAGTATGTGTGGTTACACATGAATTTTATGTGTACACATAAGAACTATGTGCGACACATAAATATCATTTGTTTATCACATTGCACAAATTCATGTGTGGGGCACATAAATATAATCATTGAATTTTTATTAGTGTAGGATGGTTCAAAACGCACCCCTGGGGTAGAATGGCTCTGCGCTGTTTTTCATAGCTTTCCGATTATCAATTCATGAATTTAACAATCAGCATTGCTAGTTCAGTGCTTGAAGCAACATTATGGCACATGATATTTCCATAATTAGTAATGGGAGAGCAACGAAAAACTGCACGGGGCCATTTTACCCCAGGGGTGCATTATGGGCTGTTCTCCGCTACATTCCACGATTTTGCGTCTATTTCTTCTTCTGATGATATATGCACGATATGCATGCCGGGTCGATTATGATTCTACGATGTCGCAATCAAACTGTCGAGCCATATCGAGCCAAGTTCTATCGATTGGGAATGTTTTATACATGTGAGATAGCTTGTGTGGATGGCTATCGGTCACTGACGGCAAGACGTGTGAAAATCGATTCTAATACCTATGTTACGGTAGTAACAAATGAAATACTCTATGCCCAGGGAAATCGAGAAATTTTCCAAACCGAAAAAATCCTAGACCAGACAGGCAATTGAATCCAGCCACCTCCAGCATGGGCTAGCTTTGTAGCTGCGCCTTGGATTGCAATTTGGAATGTTCATATTTTATTCTAAAACAATAGCTCTATCTCATATGCGTAGTTGATGAGGGGAGGAGGGGGCTGACAACAGCCTCCCCCACCCCCTTAATCGTACCAATGGAAGTAAAGCTTCAAACTGAAGTAACTTCGGTGTATAAGTGGAACCGGTGGTGTTGTGGTAAGCGTGATTACCTCTCACCCCAGCAGGCCTGGGTTCAATCCCAGTCGACGCCGCCGGGATGTTCTGAGGCATAACATCTCTGATCACGGAAGGGAAGTGAAGCCGTTGGTCCCGGTTCATGAGTTGATGGGTTGATATATGCTAGACCTAGGTCCTATACATGCTAGACCTAGGTTTAAGCAAGCAAGCATGTTATAAAAATGAATTATTAGCTCCACAAAGCTAACGCGATTGAGCCTTCCAAATAAAAGAACAATACAAAAATTACTTTACCATCAGATGAAAATAATAATAAGGTTAATAATGTTGAATAACGGCGCCGGTGGTGTAGTGGTAAGCGTGATAACCTCTCACCCCAGTAGGCCTGGGTTCAATGCCAGTCGGCGCCGCCGGGATGTTCTGAGGCATAACATCTCTGATCACGCCTTCCTTCGGATGGGAAGTAAAGCCGTTGGTCCCCGGTTCATGAGTTGATGGGTCGATAGGTAGGGTCCAGGTGTGGGAGCTGCCTTCCTGGCACGTCGGTAGCATTGGTGCTCAGCACGGAAAACAAGATCGACGGAAAAAAACAAACCAAAGGAAAAAAAATAATATAATGTTGAAAGACAAAACTTTACACTGAGAATATATTATGATTTTTTTCAAAACTTGCAAAAATGTGTTTTCCTACCCCTTCAGTAAATTGTTAAAATTGTTAATATCTCAGCGAGATTTCAACATAGCCCCATAGTTCCTCAAAAAAAAGTAGTGTGTAATAAAATTTCCCAGCTTGATATTGTATTAAATTCATAATAACATTCTAATTGGTATCTGTTTGAACATAAATAGAAGCACCCTACCACCAAACATGTTCCACACGAAATCGTACTTCACCTACTCTCACACACAGCTCTCACGATCCTCTCTTATCAGCTAATCTCCTTTCCACGAGTAGATTGTAGGTACGAGTGAACAGCTGATAGGGGCAATAAATTAGTTATCCACCAATCGCGCGCATATACAGATGTTTTTTTTATCATTATTCCTGTGACCTTTTTTTGAAGAAGAATAAATTCCGTTCCCGTTGCAAATAACCGCAATTAATTAAAGTGTAAGGTCCGAAATCCGATCAATTTGTGATCCTGTGCGAACATTTTTGGTCCTTCGAACCGGATTTCGGGGACTTTTCACCTGAAAAAGGACCGATTCAGTGCGTGTGATCACGAAGATAAAGAACAGTGATTTATGGAAAAAGTGTTTTTCATACGTGGTCTGCAGTTTTTTTGAAGAGCAGTGACCCTAACGTAACACAAATGCCGTGTGATGGCGACGGTAGCTGCGGTATAAAAAGTGTGACGATAGCAGTGAAGAATAGACAGGCGATATTAGGCAGTTTGCTGCACGTTCCTGCACCAGTTGAGGAGAACAACAATACACACCAATAGCACCGAGACGACCGACACAGCTGGAAACGGGGAAGTACTAGTTGCATGATCTGTGATGGTTTGTGGTGGTTTTGCATGTAACCGCCGGAGTCAAACTGCATGTAATTGAACAGTGGTAAATAAATTGAAATTTCGATTATTTCTGAGTGTTTTTCTCCATTGGGATCGAGCCTTGGCAGTATCTGCAATTTTCTCCACGGAATTGGACGGTTGGTCTTGCAATTGTTGGCTTTTTCTCCTGTTGGTTGTTGTCTGTTTGGTTTCTCCACTCGCTGTTGTCAATCTTCACAGTTTTATCCAAAGCTTCGCGAGATCGCGCGGGACGTCGAGTCGATGAGGAGTTTATTGTGAATAAAAAGTGCACAGTGGAAGTGATAGTATCGGTGGCAGTGAAGTGTCCTATTCAATTTCTTAGTAATTAGTGCTGTGAGTGAGTAGTGAACATGACTAACGATCTTCGTGAACTTCAGAAGCAGGAAAGGAACATTCGGAGGACTCTCGATGGTATGCAGTATTTCGTAGATCATTATGAAGAGGAGCAGAGTGATCAGGTGGAAATCCGCTTGCAAAGATTGGAGGAGGTGTTTAAGGAATTCCACACAGTCCGTCGAAGAATTGAGTTGTTGACGGATGACATTGTTCCTGCAGAAGAAACTGAAATCAAGATATCCAAGGAACAACATCAAGTTCGCATAGATGCTGTGAAGAAGGCGAGAGAGGAAGAAAACGTGCAGATCGTTATGAAGATTGAAAACAGCTACTACAACTTGAAGGCTGATCTTTCAAGGTTAATGCCGAAGCCTGATCTTGTTGGAGTTAGACCTGATGCCCGACCAGTACCGCAAGCCGTTCCAGCCAATGGTTCGAGAGTAAAATTGCCTGAAATAAGACTGCCGAACTTTAGTGGACAACTCATGGAGTAGGTCACCTTCCGAGACACTTTCCGTAGCTTGATACACAATAACCAACAGTTGACAGCTGTGGATAAGTTCTCGTACCTACGATCTTCACTGACGGACGAAGCTCTACAAGAGATCAACTCGGTGGAGATGTCCGAAGTAAATTACGAGGTAGCTTGGACAACACTGGAACGGAGGTACGAAAACAAAAAGTTAATCGTCAAGGCCCATTTGGATTCCTTGTTTGCGGTAGAAGTTATGAAGAAGGAGAGTTACGAATCACTGAGTAAGCTGGTTGGTGATTTCGAGAAACACTTGTTGATGCTGCAGAAAATCGGAGAGGAGACCGCCAATTGGAGCACCATATTAGTACACATGGTTTGCTCGCGCTTAGATTCCGCTACTCTTCGACACTGGGAGACACATCACAACTCGAAAGAGGTTCCCACATACACGAATCCAGTTTCTGCGCGGACACTGTTCCGTACTACAATCAGTCGCTCCCGTGAAGTCCATCCCAGTCCAGGAGAAACGGCCCAAGCTTGGAGTGAGTAATTCTGCAGTTCAATCGTGGACCAAGTGCGCATTTTGTGGAGAGGCATTCCATTCTGCATTCCGCTGCATCAAGTTCCTGAAACTGAAGGTTCCCGAACGCTACGACATGGCACGACGAAACAGATTATGCCTAAACTGCTTATCAGCAGGACATCAGTCGAAGTCGTGCGTCAAGGGGTCCCGCCACCATTGCCAACAGAAACATCATTCCCTGTTGCACAATGACTTAAATCAGTCTGTCAAATCCTCCGTCTCGTCGCAAGCGAAATCTTCATCAGCGAACCAACAGCAACACCAGACACAATCACACACTCAAGGCCAGTCTATACCCAACCAAACCACTCAACCTTCCACAAGCGCTCTCCCTATTACACTCTCGCAGAACACTAAACCACTGTTCACCACAAACCAGACATGCACTAGTCAGAACACAATTTCACTGTCAATCAGTAACCAAAACCGTACTCGAGACGTACTGCTATCCACTGCTGTGGTGTGCGTTAAAGATCAGTACGGAGCGACACGACTAGCCAGAGCTTTACTAGATTCGTGTTCGCAATATTGCTTTATGAGCACCAATTTCTGTCAAAGGTTAAAACTTCAAGGATTCCCGGATTATTTGGCGGTCCAAGGAATTGGAGGATCAAAATCCATATCGCGAAGGAATGTCAAGGCATTCATCTTTCCCGATCTGGTGATATTTCGTCGTATACCGAAAACATGCCGTTCTATGTGCTACCAGAGTTGACAGCAACACTTTCCGTTCGAAAGGTCAGCACCGGTCAATGGATTCTTCCTAGCAGCATCGTGTTGGCAGACCCGCAGTTCAGTGATCCAGGACCCATCGATATCATCATTGGAGCGGAGTATTACTTTGATCTCCTTACCGATGGGCGCAGCAAGATATCGAAAACCGGCCCAACTCTGCAGAACACCGTCTTTGGCTGGGTCGTGTCTGGTCCCATTCCAAATCAACCAGTAAATCCGCCTCAAGCAGTGTTATATTCATGTACACTAGCGGACATCCAAGACCAGTTAGCACGATTTTGGGAGCTGGAATCCTGCAAATCCAGCAGCATCCATTCTGTGGAAGAGTCAGCGTGCGAAGCTGTTTTCGACGAAACAACAACACGGGACAGCAGTGGAAGATTTGTAGTGTCCCTACCGAAGAAGGAGTTCGTGATGCAGCAGCTTGGAGAATCTGAACTAATCGCTACTAAACGTTTTCTCGCCCTGGAAAGACGCTTGGAAGCAAATCCAGATCTGAAAGCTCAGTACCAGGATTTTATTCACGAGTACGAGCGGCTAGGCCATATGAAGCAAGTGGACATCAACGATTCAGATTTCCCGATATACTTTCTCCCTCACCACGCTGTATTCAAGCCGGACAGCACCACCACAAAACTGCGTGTGGTGTTCGATGCGTCTTGCAAAACTTCCACGGGCGTTTCCCTGAACGATGCGCTAATGGTCGGTCCAGTCGTGCAAGACGATCTTTTATCAATTCAGCTCCGTTTCCGCCTCCATCGAATAGCAGTTGTTGCAGACGTCGAGAAGATGTACCGAATGATATTGGTGTACCTGTTGGATCAACGACTTCAATGCATCTTGTGCAGAAACTCACCGAACGAGCCAATCCGTATCTACCAGTTGACTACAGTCACATACGGGACAGCGTGCGCACCTTACTTAGCTACCAAGTGTTTGCAGCGTCTAGCAGAGCTTGAGTCCGACAAGTATCCCGTTGCAGCGAAGGCGATGAAGAATGATTTTTACGTCGATGACATGTTGACTGGAGCCGATGACATCGAAGCCATTATCCGTTTGGTGAAGGAAATGGTTGAGCTAACCTCCTCGGGTGGATTTAACTTGAGAAAGTGGAATTCCAACTCCAGTGCTCTTCTGGCTGAGTTACCAACTCATCTCGTAGATGATCAATCTGCCTTGGACCTTGATATGTCGAACGCTCCTGTCAAAACATTAGGTTTGCTGTGGAATACGAGCACTGATTGCTTCCTATTTCGGTCACCCGTCTGGAATGCAGATGCAGTTATTACCAAACGAGTTGTACTTGCGGACACGGCTCGATTATTCGATCCTCTTGGCCTGGTGGGACCAGTCGTCATCATTGCGAAGATGTTCGTGCAAGAGTGAGTGAGTAGAAAGCGAGCAAGGATAGCTTTAGGAAGGTACAAATCAGTTTGATCATCTCTCTTTACCAAACTCTCCCCGGGATGGTGAGGGGTATTCCGGATGCAAGAGCGCACCTAGTTGTATCTTGCTGAGAAAAGATATTATCCAATAAACAATCTATATGCTTGGACGATTTAGTCCTATTTTATCATTGTTTTATCATAGCATCCCTTGCCACCTGTGGTTGTATTATGGTTTTGTGTTATTGTCATAAAATCATACCGTCAAATCGTCTATAAATATGTTTTATGACTACTTAATTAAAACTCAGACTTCATAGTTATAACGGTAGCTGTGAGGTGGTTCTGTATCACTACTTATAACTGAAGAATAAAACTAGCACAATACATGCAAAGTCTCATCGTCGCCCACTGGTCACCATAGCCGGTCGAACTCCAGACGAATCTAGAACCACACTACCGTTCATACTGGCGACATCGCTCTGATGAGACAACGAAACACTACCCTCAAGCTCCTCCCCTTTTCATATCCTTCGACAATGTGCCTCGAGTAAGCGGCGAGTACTCGGCCCAACTCCTACTAGACATAGAATTGAGTGAATTTTGTTACAAACAAAAAACAATGAATTATCGGCTCCGTAAAGCTAACGCAATTGAGCCTTACAAATAAACGAACTAGATGAAAAAAAATCAATTATCTTTAATGACATACTTTCCATGACCGATATAAAATTTGAAGCGCTCTTATACCTTCATTAAAGCCTCATTACAACTATCATCCTTATCAGAGGCCTGAGATTCACAGATAAGAAATATACTACATCAATAACAAAAAATAGTTTGAAAATTGTTACCAATATAAAACAGATACAAATCGATTCAGATACATGAAATGAAAACCCCTTCAGTTCTTTTGAGCACGATGAAGATGAGACGATATGAAACTCCTGAAGGATCTACAGTTATGGGCTCCCTCATATAGCATAAGGATGTGGATGAAGGAGCTCTTAAAAATATTGAACAAGCTGCTTTCCGATGCACTTCCGAAAGATCCACGAACCCTTCTTAAAACAACGCAGACAGTTTCACTAAATCTGGTTAGAGATGGCCAGTTTGGCATCACGGCTTTAAGCCTTGTATTGGAGTGGAGCCAATTCAAACAGGAGGATCGCTTGGAATGCTGACTTTTTGACAGGTTGCCAAGGTTTTTGTTTTGTTTTGACTCGCTGTACCTAGCTAGCTATAGATCTTAAATATAACTAGCTGTAGAGCTTAAATATAAATTAACGCTCACAAGATGGACTAGGAAATGGAAGACCGAGATCGTGAGGCAATGGATAATCTGTACCGCGTACACGACACACGGAAGCAATACTATGACGAGCACCTCAACGGTGATGTAGCAGAGAACGGCACGGCAACAGACCTTGGAGCACGTGCAGTAGACGACAGGCTACCGGCCCTTGATCTTCAAGAAGTTGAGGAAGAGATCGGTCGGCTGAAGAACAACAAAGCAACTGGTGTAGATCAACTTCCAAATGAGCTATTTATTAAAATACGGTGGTGAATGAGTTCGTGTATTTGGGCTCACTGGTGACCGCAAAAAATGGTACCAGCAGAGAAATTTAAAGACGCATTATGGCAGGGAATTGTGCCTACTTTGGACTCCGGAAGACGCCGCACGAAGTAGACTATCTACAAGACGTTGATTAGACCGTTGTTCCTCGACGGCCACGAGACCTGGGCTATGTTCGCGGAGGACCAACGCGCCCTTGGTGTTTTCGAACGGAAGGTGTTGCGTACCATCTACGGTGGAGTGCAGATGGATGACGGAACGTGGAGGAGGCGAATGAACCACGAAGTGCACCAGCTGCTGGGAGAACCATCCATCGTCCACATTGCAAAAATTGGGCGACTACGGTCGGCTGGGCACGTCGTAAGAATGCCGCACGACGACCCAGTGAAAATGGTTCTAGAAAGCGACCCAACAGGAACAAGAAGAAGAGGTGCGCAGCGGGCAAGGTGGATCGACCAAGTAGAAGGCGACCTGCGGTCCCTTCGCAGACTACGAGGCTGGCGAGTTGTTGCCATGGATCGAGTAGAGTGGAGACGACTTCTTCTTCGACTGATTGGTAAGGTAAAGTAAGTATTAAAAATGCTTTTAGGGGAGCCAATAAGCATTTCTTACATCTTGATTACAAGAGAAAATATGAGGATCGCTTGGCATGTTGACGTTTTGACGAGTTGCCAAGGTTTTTGTTTTGTTTTGATTCGCTGTACCTAATAAAACCAGCAAGCTAACTATAAAGCTTAAATATAACTTAACGCTCTCAAGTTGAACATGCAATCATTGAGTTTATGTTATGCTATAGAACTCCAATGTAGGAGAATATGTTGTACTGAGGCATTCTTAAGAAGCAGCAAGTTATAACGAAAAAAATGTCGCGGTATGAAAAACATTCACGCAAATTCAATTAATTACGCTTTAATTGATAGGCGATAAAACAATTCCATACATCTATGTATAATTAAATAATATGGGACTGGTTATTTTTAAACAGTAGTAACAGTTTTGTACTAAATAGACAATCTTTTAATGATTCTTTAATGTATGGGGCTAATGTTGACACATAAAAAATATCCCTTTATTTTAGGATTCATATGGCGCACTGAATGTGTGCTCCTATTTGGTATAATAATCACCATAAATATTGAACGGCATGCTCTAAAGCATATACAGATTGGTGAAAAATTGTAATAAAGTCGTCTTTTTTTCAATATACAACAATATTAGCTATTATTACAAACTGACATTGATCATGATTTCACATGAAACATCGGAAGAATAAAACCACAATAAAATATTTCTCAATACTAACTATCATCCAAATAAATCCAACTTAAAACCTGCGAGGTTGTCAAAATGTTTGTCGAATCATGTTTTATCAACTTCTTCAGGAGCGATTTATGCGGTTGTAATACAGTTTTATGGTAGTCATCAAAAGCATTGTTAAAACTTTCTGACCAGGAGGAGGTTGAATACTTTCATTTATTAAAGCCACGTGTAGAGTGTGATAAAACTGACATAAAACCTATGCTCATATCACATCATATAGTATGGCGTACAAAGTAGTGTTTTTGTTGAGTTGTGCTGTGAAAATAAATTAATAATTTCGTGTGAAATAGTGGCGTGTGCCGCGAAAGGATTATTCCAACGCGAGCTCGTGGTGTTTTTCTAACAGGATAAGTAGAGGAAAGGTTGCCTAGCAACTAGTTTTTGTTTAATTTTGTATTTTTCCCCCGGCGCGCTATTGCTTTAGTGTAGTGAGCTGTGGCGGTAAAATTTTATTTTGTTTTCTCCTCCCCTGTATATGTCTGCTGCTAACAGTGTTAGCGTTTAAGTTGGTAAAATGGATGTGTGTAATGTATGCGAGCAGTCTATTGCTATGAGTGGGCTCCCAGTTACATGTGTAGGTCCGTGCAATGGAACGTTTCATTTCGCTTGTGCGGCACTCACTAAGACTGCGGCGAGGCTTATAGCAGATAATGCAAATGTTCTGTTCAAGTGTGATAGTTGTCTATCAGATCAGAGTTGTGACGAGCAGAATGATCTGATCTCACGCGTCAAAAGGATAGAGGAAGAGATGAAAAAGGTTTTTCAACTCTCGGACTCGATCACTGACATGCGAGATCACATTGCTGCTCAGGTGGACATCGCGGTTAAAAGCGGGATGGCAGACATTAGAATAAATGAAAATGGTATTGAAAATTTAATTTGTGTTCATTTTTTAAAATTGATGCGGAAAACCAATTAGCTGTAAAGAATGATCATCGCAGTTCATCTAGGACGATTCAGTCAGAATCGGGCCAAAATACCAGACGCAAAAAACGTAAATTCGTAATTAGTAATAGTGATCATGATGATGATGTTGTTTTTCAAGAAAATGCGAGTTTTGCGGAAGTTGTAAAAAGACATAGTCATGCTAGTCAAAGTAAAACTAATAGTAACAGTAACAGTAAAATTAACAAACCAGATAATCGTAAGACTCGTCCGGTCATTGTGATTATACCGAAAGAGTCCAAACAACCTTGCGAAGATACGCGTAAGTTTTTGAAAACTCAGTTGGATCCAAAAACACACAAAATCAGTAATTTTAGGAATGGTAAAGATGGCTCCATTATTGTTGAGTGGGCAACAGGAGCAAACGAAAGTGATGTAAAAAATGGTATTGAAAGCAATCTGGGTGAAAAATATAGTGCTGTTGTTCCCACTTCGGTGCCAAGATTGAAAATAAGGGGGAATGAGCGATCAGTTTTCCTCCGATGTCTTCATTGACTACTTAAAAAGTCAAAATGAAGACATCGCTATAAATGATGTTAAAGTAGTGAACATGTTTGAAAATCCACGCTTCACTTATAACAAGTTTAGTGTTGTAATTGAAGTCGATGTCGAAACTTATAAATGTTTGTTATGTGCGAAAAAAGTAAATGTAGGGTTTGATCGGTGCTCGATAGTTCCCGCGATTAATGTGTTGAGATGCTTCAAATGTGGAGAATTTGGACACAAGAGCATGGATTGCAAAAATTGTGATAGATGCTCTAGGTGCAGCCAACAACACAAAACGTCGGAGTGTACGTCAACTGTATTGAAATGTATTAATTGTTTGAAAACGAATAAAGAACGAAAAATGAACTTGGACGTCAACCATGCCGCATTTAGCTCGGAATGTTTGCTTTATAAAAGACTTTTTGATCAGAAGAAAAGCAGCTTGCGTTTCAATAAATAGCAGCCAAGTTCCAGGAATGTGAATCAATTCGATTTTTTATACTTGAATATTGCGGGGTTGTCAACAAACTACGTAGCATTACGTCAGATTGTTGAGGAAAAACGTCCTCTTTTAGTTTTCTTATCTGAAACTCATATTGTAGAAACTGAAGCTTTTGATCAGTATAGTATTCCGGAATATATTGTTGCTGCTTGTTTATCACATTCTAGACACACTGGCGGTGTTGCTATTTATGTCAAAGAATCAGTTCAATTCAACCTTCGTACCAACGAAGTTATTGATGGCAACTGGTTCTTGGGCATTACAGTTGTACGTGGCATGAAGATGGGTAATTACGGTGTTTTGTATCATTCTCCCAGTTCTAGTGACCAGCGTTTTGTTGAAGTTTTAGAGAACTGGTTTGAGACATTCCTTGATTCTAGTAAATTAAATATATTGGCTGGTGATTTTAATATTAATTGGCGTGATAACCATAATTCGAATCATTTGAAGCGTTTAGCTGAGTTTTTTAATTTAAAGCAAACGGTAAATGAGTATACGCGTATTTCCAGGCACAGTAGAACTTTAATTGACCACGTTTATTCCAATTTTGATTCCATTTGTTCAGTTACGGATACTGATTTGAAAATAACCGATCATGAGACCTTAGTGATTAATGTCTTAGACCATGTTAACGATAACGATAATTTTGTAAAATTGAAGTGCTGGAGGAAATATTCGAAGCAAGCTGTTTCGAATCTTGTTGAGAGAAGCCTGGATTTTCCATTCGCGGCCGGTAACTTAGATGAATCTACAGCTGTTCTTAATAACGCTTTGAAAACGTGTACCAATCAACTAGTTGAGCAAAAGTTTGTTTCTTTGAAAAACTCGAACAGCTGGTACAATTTGGATCTTTTGCGTCTTAAACGGAAAAGGGACAAATTGTACAAAAAGTTTTGTAGATCTAATAATGACAATCATTGGACTAGGTACACAATCGCGCGTAATAAGTATTCACAATCGATAAAGAAAACTCGTTGTGAATATGTTCAAAGGAAGATTGATCAGCATCAAAACAACAGCAAAGAGTTATGGAAAATTTTGAAATCTTTATTAAAACCTAGTAATTGCAAACCGCGGTCCATAACTTTTAATGGCACATTAGAACAGTCAGAACAAGTAATTGCAGCTAAGTTTAATGATTATTTCGTAGATAGCGTTTCATTGATTAATCAATCTATTGAATTGGTCGATGAACCTGACGAAATAAAACAGCCAGTTAATAGTAGTTGTAGATTTGAAGTTTTTCACCCAATCACATTAGATGAACTTAGAGTTATTTGTTTTTTATTAGGAAAATCGGCTGGAGTAGAAAATGTTAATGCTAGAGTTATTCAAGATTGCTTTCATGTCATTGGCCACATCTTGCTGGGCCTTATTAATGAATCATTACAAACTGGACATGTGCCACAAATTTGGAAGGAATCCTTAGTGGTCCCTATTCAAAAAGTTGCTGGAACGATTAAAGCCGAAGAGTTTCGTCCCATCAACATGTTGCACACATTAGAGAAAATTTTAGAACTTGTTGTTAAAGGTCAGCTGTTGGAGTATTTAAATAGTAATAGTTTGTTGATACCAGAACAATCGGGATATCGGGAAGGTCATTCTTGTGAAACCGCGTTGAATTTGGTATTAGCGAAGTGGAAAAATAACTTGGAGTGTAAAGATACGATTGTTGCTGTTTTTTTGGATCTTAAACGCGCTTTTGAAACAATTTCTAGGCCCTTATTGTTAAGATCAATCAAGCGCTTTGGAATTACGAGTACTGCATATAAATGGTTTGAAAGCTATTTGTCTGACAGAACTCAACGGACTGTTTTTAATGATTCTGTTTCCAGTCCCGTGGGGAATAATCTTGGAGTGCCCCAGGGAAGTGTATTAGGGCCCCTGTTATTTATTATGTATATTAATGACTTGCGACGTGTTTTACGATTTTGCGACATTAATCTTTTTGCAGATGATACTGTGTTATTCATTGCAGCTAAGGATTTAGATGATGCCGTTTTACACTTGAATGAAGATTTGCGTTCTCTAAGTAGATGGTTGAAGTATAAGCAGTTAAAATTGAATACAAGTAAAACTAAATTTATGGTAATTTCGCGGAATCGAGTAAATGAGAACGTCTCTGTTGTAATTGATGATGAGACTATTGATCGCGTTCGGGAGATTAAATATCTTGGCGTGATTATTGATGACACACTTAAGTTCAACTCTCACATTGACAATGTCATCAAGAAAATTGCCAAGAAGTATGGAATTCTATGTCGACTGAAAAACGATTTAACTATTGCCAGTAAAATACAGCTATACAAATCAATCATCTCTCCTCATCTTGACTTTTGCCCTTCCATTTTATTTCTGTCCAATGCAACACAAATATCGAGATTACAGCGCTTGCAGAATAAAATAATGCGTTTGATTTTGAGATGTAATAGATTCACTTCCTCAACTTGGATGTTAGACGCCTTACAATGGTTGTCGGTGAAGCAAAGAATTGTATATTTGACTATGGTGTTCATTTTTAAAGTAGTTAACGGTTTGCTGCCTCGATATTTGTGTGATCGAATTGAAAGAGGAAGTGACTTTCATAGATATAATACTAGAAACGCGGTTGAAATAAGAACACCACATTTCTTGACTTGTGCTTCACAAAATTCATTATATTATAAAGGAATAAATGTTTTCAATTCGATGCCTAGACATATCAAACGTTTAGCAACACTTACAGAATTTAAAAGACACTGCATTTCACACGTTAAAACTGTCTTTTGAACAGTTATCCCGTGATTTTTTTATGAATTGACAAATTATGTATCTTGACGAAGTTATCTCTAACGGATTATTTTATATGGATAGCTGTCATAACGACTTTTTAATAATTATTGTAGCACTGCAAAAACTATTTCTGTTCGCCACGAGGGTGATGATGGATTTTTAATATTTGATTTTATAGTAGATTAATTAAAACAAAAAGTAGTCTACAAAGGTTTGAGCCTCGCGCGCGTATTACGGATATAGAGGACTGAATTTAACATTTGATAAAAAAAAATGCAATTTTGAAGCTTATTTGAAAGATACCTTGAGTTAGTAGTAAGTTTTCTGGCAAATGTTAGGGGTTCGTGAGCATTCCTGACATTGCTGAAAATTATGATAGCATCAGATTGCGGGGTTACTAGTGTAATAGGATGCTTTGTTGATTGTTCATTAACTCTTGATTGCTTGTAATACTTATGAATATTTTAGGTGGACAAAAAGGCGAACTAAGAGGTGGACGCCTGAGCTTTTCCACATTTATATCGCTGTGAAGCAACTGTAAACTTTAGAAGGAATCTATATCTGTAACTGAAACCAGTTCGATTTTGTTTGCCAACCTGGTTAAAATGTCATATTCAATTATCTTAAAGATAAATCGTCCAGCTCAAACCTTTGTAGGGGTAAGAGGTGGGACCATCATCATCATCATCAAAAGGCGACCTGCCGACACTTCGCAGACTACGAGGCTGGTGAGTTGTGGCCATGGATCGAGTAGAGTGGAGACGACTTCTTCTTCGACTGATTGGTAAGGTAAGGTAAGTATTAAAAATGCTTTTAGGGGAGCCAATAAGCATTTCTTACATCTTGATTACAAGAGAAAATATGAGGATCGCTTAGAATGTTGACGTTTTGACGGGTTGCCAAGGTTTTTGTTTTGTTTTGATTCGCTGTACCTAATAAAACCAGCAAGCTAACTATAAACCTATAGAATTCCAATGAAGGAGAATATGTTGTACTGAAGCATTCTTAAGAAGCAGCAAGTTATAACGAAAAAAATGTTGTGGTATGGAAAAAAAATCACACAGTATTAATAATTACGCTTTAATTGATAGGCAATAAAACAATTCCATACATCTATGTATAATTAAATAATATGTGACTGGTTATTTTTAAACAGTAGTAACAGTTTTGTACTAAATAGATAATCTTTTAATGATTTTTTAATGTAAGGAGCTAATGTAGACACATGAAAAATATCCCTCTATTTTAGGATTCATATGGCGCACTGAAGTTTTGCTCCTATTTGGTATAATAATCACCATAAATATTGAACGGCATGTTTTTTTTTTTTTTTCCTTTGGTTTGTTTTCCGTCGATCTTGTTTTCCGTGCTGAGCACCAATGCTACCGACGCCAGGAAGGCAGCTCCCACACCTGGACCCTACCTATCGACCCATCAACACATGAACCGGGGACCAACGGCTTTACTTCCCTTCCGAAGGAAGGCGTGATCAGAGATGTTATGCCTCAGAACATCCCGGCGGCGCCGACTGGGATTGAACCCAGGCCTGATGGGGTGAGAGGCAATCACGCTTACCACTACACCACCGGCGCCGCTCGAACGGCATGCTCTAAAGCATATCACAGATTGGTGCAAAATTGTAATAAAGTCGTCTTTTTTTTTCAATATACAACAATATTAGCTATTATTACAAACTGACATTGATCATGATTTCACATGAAACATCGGACGAATAAAACCACAATAAAATATTTCTCAATACTAACTATCATCCAAATAAATCCAACGTAAAACCTGCAAGGTTGTTAAAATGTTTGTCGAATCATGTTTTATCAACTTCTTCAGGAGCGATTTATGCGGTTGTAATACAGTTTTATGGTAGTCATCAAAAGCATTGTTAAAACTTTCTGACCAGGAGGAGGTTTAATACTTTCATTTGTTATAGCCACGTGTAGAGTGTGATAAAACTGACATAAAACCAATGCTCATATCAAGTTTTAATGATTGCATTAAAACTGGACCAATTGGCCATGACATGGCTTTATAGTGGTTGACAGGAGGTTGTTAGAGCAATGTGGTCGTATCAAATGCTTCTTCTTCTTCTTCTTTTTCGCATATCAAGCTTAGTGCTTATCGCATATTAGCTTATTGCGTGCTCTCAACTTAGTGTTCTAAATGCACTTCCACAGTTATTAATTGAGAGCTTTCGATGCCAATACCAATGCATGAATTTGTATACTGCGTGGCAAGCACAATGATACTCGTTGCCCAGGGATGTCGAGAAAATTTCTAACCCGAAAGATTCCCTCGACCGGACCGGGAATCAAACCCGCCGCCTCCGGCTATGAGGCCCCTTCGTATCAACTGCTATAAAACTTCAATAAAACAAAAAACTTTTGCTTGGGTAGTATCTAGCTCAGGCCACTATTGTAGAAAGTCATAACTGACAGAACTCGGAAAAATTAATAATTTTAGAGAAATACGACGCACGCTTGATACAGTTTGGGGAACATTGTTGACTGCTGTCAAATTCATGAGGCAATCTGAATATAATTCAAACCCATTTCTACATTCTGTGTGGTGCTTCCATACAAGCGAATTTCTAATCGTCACCTGTCTGCTGGGCGATCAAACTCGATGGCCTTTTATTTGTCTGGCGACTATCGTCTTCCGGTCGCCCGATCAAACACAATCACCAACCGAAATCTAAAAAACCGCACGCTGGACTACGACACGAAGAAAGATGATGATGATGGCCATTATGCGCTATCGATATTGATTTTAATAGCCCGGTAATGCTCTCTGCTACTTTGGCAACACATCGCCAATAATGTATTCTAATCTTATCTCAAACTGCCATCTTTCCTTCGCAAACTGTGTAAAGCCTTCGTTCCCACAGGGCATCAAGCGAGTCAGTGGCCGGGCGAAAATTTGCCGGATACCGGAGCATCTGCTGGTTTTAGGAGTTTAGGAAAAAGTTCGTACGACTGAGGTAGCGCTTGTTTTTGATGGCACGAGTCGACAACAACCGCCAGCTTGTACCCGCAAAGAGTGCTGCTTAGAGCTAATAAGCGATTAATTCCATTTTTTGGGAGCATGCATCGGGAAACTTTGCATGTAAGATTAGCATAAGACGGGATATAATGCCTACGTATGCCAAGCAAGACTAAAGCTGCTCAAATTGAGTTTGATGATATCTTTCGGTTTTCTACTGGACATGTTTATTAAATGTGTTTAGCCTAAAACCAAACACGAGACCGGTGGTGGTCTACTGAGTCTGATCCTTCAAAAAATGTACCAGTTCGAATGTTCGATAGTGATGTTAGATTACGATTTGATGGTTGCAAATTTCAAACCTCACGGTTCTTACGGCTGCGATTGTTAACAAAAAGCATCAAATTTGGGCCTACCATTGTGTGCACCCGGAATAACCGATTCTCAGAAATAGAGAAATCCAATCAAGCTTGTAACACCTAAAATAGACCTGGAGGCCAATGGGTGAATAGAACCATTTATTCTACTACACACCACACGAGAAGCCGATTAGTAGGTTTACCTCATTTCCTCCCGCGTCCCATCGCCAGACAACTGTGAGCTCGAGAAAGCTTATCGATTTCTGGGATGAATTATTATAAATCAATGATTTAGCAATAAAATCCCGGTCCGCGCGCGGTGCGGCGTAAGTCGAGAGTCGATTCCGAAGTGATGATTACAATATTCCGTGAGGCCGTTATTATCGATTCCCGCTTCGGCGTTGGGTTCATGGAGGAGGCTCACGAAAAGGGGGCGGTCAGGATCGTTGATTTCTCTCACCCGCAACCGAACCAATATTTTTCGTGATTTCTGCCAGCTCATGCTGCTGGTTGCTTATAGTTGCTAGTTGCTAGTTGCTGCTGCTGCTGTTGGCTTTCTTGTTCTCCGGTGATGAATGTTGGCTGCCGTGTTGGATGCCTTCCATCCTTTCTCGTTCTGTGCCTTCCTCCCGCGCTAATATTGTGTATATTTGCGCTGTAAAACGATTATAAACAGTCATTTATTAGGCGTTAGGCTCCAGCCTGTGTGTGCCCAAGTGAGCTTAACTAACCGAACTGGGTATGAATTTTTTTTTCTTGTGCACATTGATCCACTTCAGATCGTTCGCCATCGGCAGTTACAGGGGTAGGCGATTTAGAATTTGTTGGATCGAAGACCATCCCGTGCAAAAGTGTGTACACACTTAGAAATTATTACCGACTTTGGTCATTTTTACCGAACTTTCAACAGCTGGATTTCCTATAATCGCTAGTCCGTCCCATCTGTAAAAATCTGGAAATGAGGAAACGGCGTTCAAAGATCTTATAAGTTTTCTGATTTGACACTTATGTTGGAGCGATAAATTTAAAAATAAACGATAGAATGAAATTTTTATTTTATGGCTAAAATCTGAGTGGGACTGACTTGCGATTATATTTAACGTCAATGAGAAAATTAACCGCAAGTCAGTCACAATACCATGACGATGCTGCATTAGTTAGGCACAGTATTGAACAGTATAAAGATATCATGGACCCATAGAACGTTGTTGAAAGTTTCTGGATTTCTTCCACTGGTGAGTATGGGTCTTCATCAGACCAGAGCTTTTCATAAACGTGCTAAGTTCACCAGGCGATAAATCGATTCACATGAGCATGAGCATGAGCATGATTGACCGCCCACGGTTGCTACTCTGTTATTGCCAGACCAGCTGTAATTACACAGAGAACCAATAGACGATGCTTGGGACTAGCAATCATCCTCAATGTGTAAAAACTGGTGATCTCGAATTAGGCAATACCAGCGCCAGCCGCGCCTGAACGCAGGTCAAGAAAGGAATGGGTAGGAATGTGTTGACGTGACACTCGCTTTGATGGAAGCCGAGGAGTCCTCTGCGCTTCCACGAGGAATCACAGGGATGTTGGGTAAGAGGGTTGGGTTAGCAGCAGGGTTCGTTTTGGTAAACGATAAGCTGAATTGATGTCCTAACGGTCGTATAACGTGAAGGAGCTTGGGATTGAACCCACGGTCTTCTGCTCAGTAAGCAAAAACATTTGCCACTAGGCAGACGAGCTCCTTTTTAATCATTGACGAATCTTGAATGTGGATGGGCTTGAGATTAGACTCATGATGTTCTGCTCAGTAAGCAAAAACGGTTACTCTAAGGCCACCGAGCCTCTCGTATCACATTATAGCGTTACTCAAGTTTTTATAACTATTCAAACCCGGCACCGACGACAACGAAAAGTTTTACAAAATACACAATAAACAAGCGATCTTAAATACCATACGTTTTTAATATGAAAGGACCTGACGCCACGTTATTCTGCTCAGTAAGCAAGCCACTGCAACCGACGATCTTTCAAATCCGAAAACTAAAAGCTACGAAAGAGTACTTAGGTCTTCATTAAGTGCCGCTTTCACGAGACGTTCAATGTTTCGATTTTCTCTTTACGCATGGTTCAGACAATCATAACAAGCTTTGACCGACGTGACGATTGTTTAAGACCTGGTTAAACAAGCTATTCAAATGAAATTACGTTCTCGAATTTTACTTGGAATGTAATGAACAACATAAATACGCGGTAATTCATATTTTCAGCGGTTGATGTTTATCGATTCACATGAGAACTCAAAAATAAGGTCAATAAGAGTCATGATGAGTGACCAGCACCATGTTGGCCACACCAGAACATGTTCCGTGTATCCCCGGGGAAGTGGTAAATCATTTTTAAATCAAAATCCATCAAGCGATACGATTTGATGTAACATGAGAAACTGTCAAACTGAGTATCGTAAGAACTATATTGGCAACATCCGGACATGTTCCAGATACCCTAGGGGAAGTAGACAAAATCTGTCTCGAGACAAATCTCATGATGCGATGTGTTGTCTAACATTTCTAACATATGTTTTTCTAATGGGACTGACTTGCGGTTACTTTTCGCTGTGGGACAATTTGACTTGGTATTGTTTTTCATTTTTCTTGAACAAATCACGTTTTTCAATAGCACATCTCAAAAAACAAAGAACGATAAACTGAATAATGATGCTAACTCAAAATTGATAAAAATACAGATGGGACTGACTTCCGATTACCGGCAATGAACTGTTCGGTAAATATTTATAAGATGTAAGGCTTCGAGGAAAACTTCACCCCAATGTCAAGACGCGATTATTTAAACAAGGCTGTCAGAATTTTGAAATTACTGAAATTAAGTGAATCAGCTTTTGTTAGCCGGTCTACTTTAAAACCTTCATAAAACTTGCAATGTTTTTTTTTCCTTTGGTTTGTTTTCCGTCGATCTTGTTTTCCGTGCTGAGCACCAATGCTACCGACGCCAAGGAGCCAGTTACCACACCTGGACCCTACCTATCGATGCATCAACTCATGAACCGGGGACCAACGGCTTAACTTCCTTTGCGAAGGAGTTGTTATACCTCAGAACATCCCGGCGGCGCCAACTGGGATTGAATCCAGGCCTGCTGGGGTGAGAGCACACTTGCAATGTTAGTTGGAATTTTATTTTTTTACAAATGTAACCATTCAGTTTTGATTACCTAACTTTCCCAGAAGATTCTTCTCAAACCCCAAAGGCATTTTCTCCCGGATGACAGGAAGTTTCTTCTGACCTCACTCGAAAGATTCTTTCAATTTCGGAAGGTTTTTATTCCGCACACCAGTTGGAGCTTCCCCAATGGATAGTCCGAAGTGTCTCGATTTTTTCCCGGAAATTTCCTCCAGCTTCCCTTGGAGGTGTCTTTCTACTTCCCCCGTAAGATTTTTATAACAGTCACCAGAAGTTTCTTTTTTTTAATACTTAATTAGAGAGATTTTTAGGTCGTTGCCTAGTTCATCTCGTAACCCCCAGAAGTGTCTTTCAACTTTGTTCTATCTTTAATCGCGAAAATTCATCCGAATTATCATAGAAATTTCTGGCAGCAGCTTCCATCCGAAATGATTTCAAGCTTTCTCTAGAAAATTCCTTTGAACTTACCCACGAAGTTTTACAACTTCCACCGAAAGTTTCTTTCGAGTTGGAGTCATTATAGTTCCAAAAGTAACTTAAACCGACTTCTCCTGGAAGTTTTATTGGTACCCCACGGATGCTTCTTCGGTTATCTCCAGGAACACGCTTCAGAATTCCCCTAGAAGTCTTTCTGGATTCCCCTACAAGAGATTTGTGGATTAGCCAGAAAATTTCTCTGGACTTCCATCGGGAGAATTTTTCTGACATCCCCGGGAGTTTCTAAACATCGTGAGAAACAAATTGGTATAAACTTCTTAAGAAAATTGAAAAAGAAACATCCGAAAATTGAAATCGACTTCTGTGAGAAGTTGGAAAAAAGCACCGGGAAAAGTGGTTCGAAAACATTCCGAAGAAGACAGGTGGCAATTTTAGAGAAAGAAAGCCATAAGATCCATATAAGGTTTGACATCCCTTATATGGATTTTACGGCTTTTTTTTTTCTCTAAAATTGCCACCTGTCTTCTTCGGAATGTTTTCGAACAACTTTTCGCGGTGCCTTTTTCCAACTTCTTACGTAAGTCGATTCCAATTTTCGGATTTTTCTTTTTCAATTTTCTTCAGAAGTTCATACCATTTTGTTTCTCACGATGTTTATTTTAACGTCTCCCAGACGGTTCATTCATCTTCCCGCTCCAGTTCTTTACGATTCCTTCCGAAAATATGATTTCTTGTAAAATTTAATATATATTAAAATGTTGTAAATATGTTGTAAAAAATTGTTTCTCGGAAAATCGAGTCATATGATTAATGTCTCTAATGTCGATCTGAATGTCCCCTAGATTGAACCCATACATAAATATAGATGGAAAGATTTTTTTGATATTTTCTCACTTGCAACCAAAAATATCCATTTGTTTTGTCCAGATGACGCATTGTTCAAAGAAAAAAAAAAATTATTATTGGAAATTTTTATCGATCGGCCCAATTTTTCGATCCATAGGCCAACATTAGAGCCATTTCCCTTAGTCCCCGGAATCTTGAAATAGGGGAAATGTATCTTAGAACAGTTGGATATTTATGTAATTTTCAATAGTGACCTATTGAAAATGGATATAGTGTTCACTTTATCACATTCGTAAAAAAAAATCCAATCGATTGGCTTGTTTAGAATTAAAATCCGTCTGCTGTTTACAGAGTTATAAGCGGTCAAACCCTGACCTCTTTTCGTAACGCGGTCGTTTTTGGTTTTTGAAATTGCACCCCCAAAATGTTGCCGAAAGACGTAATCCTACGTCAAAAACTCCTCTCAACCGAAATTATTTCCAACCATGCAAATTCCCCCAAACGAGCAGCAGCGTTTAGCCCACGCGCATTCGTATTTGATAAATAGCAACACCGTGTTACTGAAACAGACTATTAGTCAATGTAAACATTTCCCCCTTGCGATAACCCAACCAACACCTCTACAACAGCCTCCAGTGCAGCCCCATTCGGTGCAGCCTGTAGTGCAGCAGTCACTAATGCAGCCGCTTCCGGTGCAACAGCCTTCAGTACTGCAGCCTTTTGTGCAGCAGTCTCTGATGCAGCCACTTTCGGTGCAGCAGCCTTTCGTGCAGCAGCATTCAGTGCAGCCTTTAGTGTGTCAGTCTCCGGTACAGCAGCTTTTCGTGCAACAGCCATCAGCGCAGTAGCCTTCAGTGCAGCAGCTCTCAGTGCAGCCTTTAGTGCGTCAGCCTCCAGTGTATCAGCCTTAAGTGCAGCCATTATTGCACCAGCCTTCAATGCAGCAGCCTCCAATGCAGCAGCATCCGATGCAGTAGCCTTCGGTGGAGCAGCCTTGGGTGCAGCAGCCTTCGGTGCAGCAGCCTTCGGTGCAGCAGCCTTCAGTGAAGCAGCCTCCGATGCAGCAGCCTCCAATGCAGCAGTCTCGGATGCAGTTGCCTCCTATGCAGCAGCCTTCAGTGATGCAGCCTTCAGTACTGCAGCCTTCAGTGCTGCAGCCTTCAGTGCTGCAGCCTTCAGTGCTGCAGCCTTCAGTGCTGCAGCCTTTAGTGCTGCAGCCTCCAATGTAGCAACCTCCGATGCACCAGCCTCCGATGCAGAAACCTTCAGTGCTGCAGCCTCCAATGTAGCAGCCTTCAGTGCAGTAGCCTTCAGTGCAGTAGCCTTCAGTGCAGTAGCCTTCAGTGCAGTAGCCTTCAGTGCAGTAGCTTTAAGTACAGTAGCCTTCAGTGCAGTAGCCTTTAGTGCAGCAGCCTTCAGTGCAACAGCTCTCAGTGCAGCCTTTAGTGCGTCAGCCTCCAGTGTATCAGCCTTTAGCGCAGCCATTATTGTAGCAGACTTCAATGCAGCAGCCTCCGATGCAGCAGCCTCCGATGCAGCAGCCTCCGATGCAGCAGCCTCCGATGCAGCAGCCTCCGTTGCAGCAGCCTCCGATGCAGCAGCCTCCGATGCAGCAGCCTCCGATGCAGCAACCTACGGTTGGTGATCTCCCGATATCTTCGGAATTAATTGAATCACTTAGGAATGCACTGAATATTTTCAGAAATGTTCGTAATTACTTTGGAAAAGTTCATGATCACTTTGGAGGGTACTGAATCATTTCGGAAAGTACTAAATCACTTTAAAAACTTCGGATTCACTTCAATAAGTACTAAATCACTTCAGAAAAGTTTGAAATCACTCCGGAAAGTACTGAATCATTCTAGATTGTTTGTAATTACTTCCGCAAGTACCTAATCCCTTTGGAAAGTGCTGAATCACTCGAGGAATGTTTGAAATCACTTCAAAAAGTACTGAATCACTGCAAAAAAGAAATTGCGCTCTTCGGATAATGTTGAATCATTTCCGAAAATTTCTGATTTACATCGGAAAGTACTGAATTATCCCAGAATGTTTGTAATCATTTCCGCAAGAACGGAATCAATTATTTCCGATTGAATCAGTTAGGAATGCACTGAATCACTTCAGAAATGTTTGAAATAACTTCAAAATAATACTGAATCACTTCAGGAACGTTTGGAATCACTTCGTAAGTACCGAATCGCTTCAGAAAGTTCCTAATCACTTTGAACAGTATTAAAACATTTCAGAAAATACTGAATCACTTCAAGAATGTGTAGAATCACTCTGAAAAGTACTAAATCGTTCCGCATAGTTTGTAATCACTTCTGAAAGTACTGAATCACTGAATCACTTCGAAAAGAACTGAATCACTTTTGAAAAGTTTAAAATCACGTCTGAAAATACTGAATCACTTCAGAAAAGCTCGGAAAATTCTTCGGATAGTATTGAATGACTTAAGAAAATGTCCGAATCTCTTTGGAAAATACTTAATCTTGCCAGAAAGTTTGTAATCGCTTCCGTAAAAACTCAATTCTCGCAAGTTTGCAATCACTTCCTCAAGAGCTGAATCACTTTGTAATAACTGAATCACTTCAGAAAAGTTTGTAATACCTTTAGAAAAAATTGAATCACGTTGGGAAACACAGAATCATATTAAAAAAGTTTAAAATTTCTGAAAGACTTTAGCAAATCTCGGAATCAGTTTGAAAAGTACTGAATAACTGCAGAATAGCTTAAGAAAGTACTGAATCACTTCGGCGCCCATGGTGAAGTTGTAAGCGTCATTGTTTCTCATCCCAAAAGGCCTGGATTCAATCCCAGTCGACGCTGCCGGGATTTTCTGAGGCATACAATCTTCACGCCTTCCATCGGAAGGGAAGTAAAGCCGTTGGTCCTCTGTTTATGAGTTGATGGGTCGAAAGGTAGGGTCCAGGTGTGGGAGCTACCTCCCTGGCGTCGGTAGCATTAGTATTCAGTACGGAAAACAAGATCGACGTAAAAAAAATCAAAAGAAAAAACGACCGCATTATGACGTAGAACCACGCAAAATTGATGTTTGGCATGTATTTTTGACTATTAAACTTATTATTATGAATGAGGCGGGGCAGAACGTATCTTTTGTGCAGAATATGTAAAAAAGGATGGACTTTGGATGTTAATCTAATTGCACGCATACACCCAACCGGTGGATGTAAGATTCGCTTACAATTATGTGGGATTCATCATCAGAGGATGTAAGTGGAGACCGCATGAACCGAGGATGCGATATACCTAGCTGCGGTCCAATGCAAGAAAATTGGAGACCGAAAAATGTAGAGTGTATTAGTGAGTGAAATTAATTATGTCGAAAAAAAAAGGAAAAAGGTTGTCGACTGGACTCGAACAACGAACGTTGCGATTATCAGACCTGTGCTTTCTCCACTGCTCTCTCCATGCTTCTGAATAAGGATAGCCTAAAAGCAAACAAGAAGCGCTCATTTCCTCTCACATTCGACTTCGTATGCTTTTTCTGCTGGAGAGATTGGAGGCAAGGGTGTGCGTCGTTCTACCATGTCATACATAAAAATCAAGGCAAATGCTTGCTTGTGTAGGTGAAAGCACAGACAGAACACGAAATAAAAAAGGCAAAAAACCATTACATCGCCTGCAAGGTCAACTTCTAACATTCGCTGCGATGTTCATGAACAGAGGATGATAGGAACTGGAACTAACATTCATTGTAATAGATTTTTGGTTTGCGTGTAGAGGTACCAGATATGTTTTACAGTCAATTGTTGGTAATCCATCGAGTGCATGTCTCCAGTTAAGCAATTGTTTTTTGAAAATGTTGGCTCTCCATGTAAAAAATTAATTGATTATACATAATTGTGGTTTGCTTAAAATTTATTTCCCGAAAAAAAAAATGATCGTCAAAGTCCATGTCTTTTTGGCTTATTCACAGCAAAAAAATAATTTTGATATCACGTCAAAGTGGATGCACTACAATCATGTCGAAAATATGGTGTAATATTACTTGCTAAAAAGGACAAAATTATCATTAATACAATGCATGAACGGACATTACGCTGCTTTTACTGCATTTGTTTATTTATGTGGTCATAAAAATTACATGAAATTTTCGACATGATTGTAGTGCATCCACTTTGATGTGATATCAAAATTATTTTTTTGCTGTGTTGTTCAGGGGGGAGGGAGAGAGGTTGTTGTTAAGGGGGAGGGGGTGTAACATGCATATTTTGTCATTCTCATTCCTCATTGTGGTGGTCACGCCGTGATCAACCTTTAGCCGCTGACTTAGTCCTGCTTGCTGCAGGACCTAGTGCCACGCCGTCCGAAGCGGTAATGAGCAGAGGCAGGAGAGCAGTGCTGTTTTATATCTTTTCAGGTTCAAGCAGAATGATGTGCAACCAAGTGGTATTCGTTTATGATGACTGGGTTTGGGAAAAAGGCTTATTTCATGAAAACAGTGATAAAATTGTTATTTGGATATTTTCAAAAGTTTAATTACAGAAAAATTGGAAAAATATTTAATTCAGACGGTTCGTAATGTAATATACTATCGATTGGCGTATTTGGATTTTAATTTCATTTATAAATGACAAAGTTACAAGCGTTCAAAACCTAACACTCCTTCACCACACATATTTTTTGATTTGCACCCCAGTATAGTTGGCAAAGACGTAGTTCTACGTCAAAAAAACTTCAGATAGTACAGACATAAGTAAGGATGAGAATGATTAACCACTCGCGGTTGCTACTCCGTTATTACCAGATCACCTGTATTACATAAAGAAACAACAAACGATGCGACATGATTTTTTTGATAGTTTTTCAACAGGATTCACTTAAGGGAGTATTGATTCCTATCGCTAGGCCAAATCAGTACTCAATTGTGACACATTGGAAAAAGATTTTGGCAACATAGATGAAGTACAGTCAACTCTCCACAACTCGATGTCCACTAACTCGATATCGAGTTATAGAACCATAGGAAAAATGAATGTCATGGCTACTGCGATAGAGAATTTGAATGGGATTGTTATTCTTTAACTCGATGGTCCCTTCAATATCGCGTTGTGGAGATTGCACTGTAGTTATGTTTCTAAAAACGAGATCTATCTGAACTGACTTACATTGAATTAGGAAAAAATGGAATCACGTTGGAAAAGTTTAGAATCACTTCAGAGAGTCTGAATAACTTGAGATTATGAGCTTAGGATCACTTTAGAAAGTACTGGACCATTTCAGAAAAGTTTGAAAATACAGAATCACTTGAAACAGTACTGAATTTTACAAACTCAGCTCATAAAATGTTTAATAACTTCAGAAAAGCTTGAGTTCAGTAGGGAGAATGTTGAATCTCTCAAGGATAGACTAACTTCCGAAAGTGTTAAATTTGCTGAACTGATTTAACACTTTCGGCAGTAATCCCACGAGCTCTTGGGAACGCCTGAAACAAGAACCTGACATAAACGTGAAAAACAGGCACTGAAATAGTAAACGTATTGCCTATTAAGGCTTCCAACGGTAACATCAATTGTAACCAGTGTGCTTTAATGAGTCATTTTCATATGAGTATGAACTGCCATCTGCCTCATCATTCACTGTCTTGTGTGAGTCTGAATGATTGAGAGGTAAACGGTGTGAGTCGCCTGTTCGTGAGTGACTGAATGTTTTTGTTGGTCCTTTACCGTTTGGTACAAACGGTCTGCACAGAGCAATGGATTGAATCGAGTTGGTTTTATCACAGGTGGGCAGGAGCTCATGGTCTCCCAGTGTTGGTGAGTTCTTTACCGTTAATGTTCACGAAAAGTTCACTATTTTTCCATACAGAAATTCAAAACAAAAAAATTTATGGGTGGATTTGGACAGTTTTTGACCTGTTTCATACGACCGGAAGGTGTATGCTGGTCACAAATACTGTGTTAAACTGATTTCCTACGCAATTATTCAACTTTTGAGGTGAATTTCGCTAATAAACACAAGGAGCATTTCTTATAGCAAAACTTGCCATAACAAAATGGGAATAGTTTATTTTAAACTAACTAACTAACACTTCTTCCTTGTGTGTCACCTTTGATGAAGCTCCTAGGGATTGAATAGTTCAGTGCCTTCACACTCAGCCTAAGCAGTCAATAATTTTACGTTCTGATTGTAAACATCTCTGGTTGTTATTTCTCTCTTCGGAGACCTTCCTCATAAACAAATGAATAAAAGGTTGTTCAACTTCAGATACGAACTGCAGCATACGTATGTATGTATGTGTATATGTATGTATGTATGTATGTATGTATGTATGTATGTATGTATGTATGTATGTATGTAAGGTAGCCACCATCCCTTCGAAGATCTTGTCTTATATGCAGCTCCACTTAATAGATAAATTTGAGCTACCGATCTGAATTCACAATATCGCTGTATGAAGGGCAAACACGGAGGGGTGGACCCGTAAGCAGAGGCACTTACGCGAAATCCACAGGAATTTAAGAATCCCCTTCCAATGATACGATCCAACAAAGTGAATAACGCAATTAAGCTTCCTACAGGATGGTTTGTTAAAAAGGGCGTGTCAATCTCCCTGAAATTGTTGGAGTAGAATTCACACCATCACAATCGAATCGGGACGATAAAGAAAATGATAGTGTTTATTCGTCCAGTTCCAACTCAAATGATACCCTGATGCTCCCTAGTATTAGTAAAATTCTTCTTTATTTTGATTTGTTATGTGGTTTACAATTGCTAATACAGGGCAAGAGGTTAGCCAGAATGGCTCTTCATCTTTGGTGAACTTTTTGATATTGTGTTGTACATGTTGTTTTTAACTGTGTAATGTTTTTCAATTTTCTTCTTGTGAAGTATGTTGTTTGAATGCATTAATTTGTTATTCTACCTACTTGAGTCAGCTCTCCGTAACTCCAGTGTCTGAAGACCAACCAGGCGGTGGACCTCAGAATTTCTAGTCTAGACTGTTAAGTATCATTCTCAGGATCTTGTTTTGGATCCTTTGGAGTTTGAGGTGATGGCATTTGGCGCAACTATCCCAGATTGGCATCCCGTATTCTATTACGGGAAGGATGATTAGTTAGTAGACAGCTAGCTTATTTTTCAGGGACAGGGTACACCTCCTATTGATGCGTGCATACAACGATCTTATCAAGATTTTGCACTTGGTTTTGGTTTTGTCAACGTGCTCCCTAAAAAGAAGCTTGCTGTCTAGTGTTAGCCCGAGGTACACGACCTCTTTGACCCTTTCCACCACTGAGCCGTTTAAACAGATCTTATTATTCTCAGACGGAACAAGTCTGGTAGATTTTGAGTGTGGATCTTTGCCGCGTTGATCGGATCTTCCAACTGTTGAAATATTCAGACAGGACGTCCAGGCCTCTCTGAAGTTTGGCAGTCAGAGCTCCGATGACCCTACCCTTGTAGAGAATGGATGGATGTGTCATCTGCACATCCAGAGACAACGATCCACCATCAGGGAGAGCCGGCATATCGGAGGTGAACAGGTTGAATAGAATGGGGCCAAATATGCTTTCTTTGTGAACCCCGGCACCGATGTTGAAAGCATCCGATGTGATGCTATTCAGAGAGACTCGGAACGTCCTCTCCGATAGGTAGTAGTTTATTATCTTCACTAGGAAGATTGGAAGACCGTACTGCTGCAATTTGAACACCAGGCCAACATGCCAGACATTGTCGAACGCTTTTTCAACGTCCAACAACGCCATGGCAGATGTTTTCGAAACAGACTTGTTCCGTCTGAGAATGTTTGTCACTCGAGTCAGCTGGTGGACGGTCGAACGAGCTTTCCGAAAACCAAACTGTTCCTCGAGTAAGATGTTGTTTTGTTGGGCAGATGTTAGGAGCCGGTGGTAGACTGCTCTTTCGAACAGTTTTGATAACCCTGAGAGAAGGCTGATTGGTCGATATCTTGAAGGAGAGGACGGATCCTTTCCAGGTTTCCGGATGGGTATGACTTTAGCTGACTTCCAACACGAGGGGAAGTAGCCAAGTCTGAGGCACTGATTAAAAATCATTGCCAGATTGTTGTAGAATCTGAAACTCAAGTGTTTGAGTTCCAGATTCAGGATGTTGTCGAAACCTGGGGCCTTCATGTTTTTAGATGATTTGATAAAGGCCAACAGTTCGTCAGCAGTAACCTCAGATTCCTCTGGAAAAATGTTAGGAATCTGATGAAGATTGGTTGCTTTTTCAGCAACCTCAGATTCATGAGGGCTGACGATGTTTTGTCCGAGATTATGGGAGCTGACGAAGTGTTGACCTATCGCGGCAGCCTTCTCTTCAGGAGTTATCAGATGAACCACTGGGTCACCGGGACGATCCAGTGGGTTCAGTGGTGGAATTGGTCTTGACTTATTTTTAAGGATTTTCGTTAGTTTCCAGAAGGGCTTTGCACAATTTGGGAGAGAGCGGATCTTGTTAGCAAAATCTTGATTTCTGAGGTCCACCACTTGGATGGTTTTTGTAAGACGATTGCAATGGGTCTTCAAGACACGTAAACCAGAACGCTGGTATTGCCTTCGGATGGAGTTACGGAGTCTGATGAGATCTTTGGTAATTTTATCAAGGTTCAGAGTATTGCTCACCTGTCTGGATACTGGCACGTGTTGTTCCCTGGCCCGGGATATCGCCTCCTCGATGGAACGCAGACACCGGTCAACGTCTTCGGGCGTCTCTGGAAGGACACCGTAGTCGACAGTGGAGTCGACACAGTGTTGGAACTGCTCCCAGCTGACACGATGGTAGTTGCGTCGGGAAGCTTGGATTCGGTTGACAAATGAGCCTACTTCGGCCACCACCGGATAGTGGTCCGAACTCAGCTCCTGATGGGTCACAGGTAGCGAGATGCCCCTGATGCTCCCTCCCAACCCAGTATTTGTTTATATGATGAAAGTTTATGTAATGGAGAAATGAAATGCATCAGAACATTAAATATGAAATGATGAAAATAAATTTATATGGATAAATAAGTTGATATTCCGCAATGAAAATAATAATTATTTCACATACAATATGATGCAGCTCAATGTCTCGTCAGCTCTCAATGTAAGGAAGATGTAACCCTGAAATTTCCAGGTTATATTACGCAAATACAAATTTTTAGCTCGAATGATACTTGATATTATTGTGTTGTGTTATGTTGTGGGAGAGCTTGGGATTAAACCCATGATATTCTGCTCATTAAGCAAGACCGATCCCTCTAGGCTCTAGGGTTATCGAGCATCTTGAAACCACAACACGGCCATCCACGGCGTCTTAAAACCACATGCACGGCAAAACATGATTAAACTCTCAATTGGTATGTAACGAACAAAAGAAATACGCAATAATTCATATAGTTTCAGCGGCTGATGGTTAATTTTAAATATACACACTTATACCCCGTACAGACTGTGTCTTATATCATGTAATATAGGCAGCCTTGCAACGAGCACTCATACATAGGATTTCCAGTGAAAACTAGATGTATGAGTGCTCATTGCAAGACAGCCTATATAACATGATATAAGCCATAGTCTGTCCGAGGTATTAGAAAAAAAAAAACTAATTTTACACGGGACGGAATTCATCTCTGATATAAAGGATTAGACGTAAACAAACATGTCAAGTAAAATGAAGTGCTTGGAGACTGAAAACTTCGTTACTTGACGAAAAGTACTTTGATTGAGCTGAATTTCGCGTCTTTTATGACTCAACTTTATGTCAAAATTGACGCTCATATCAAGACCAACAATTGAAATGGCCTTAACTCCATTTTGTAAATAAACCTTGTAAGGCCATTTTCTCGCGAACCAAAACCTTCATTCGCAAACCTAAACCACAATCGGGTAGAGCAGAATTTCTTCTTCCTGTTCATTATGTTGGTTTGCCTTTGCGGACTTCGGTTTGCGAGAAAATGGCCTTACAAGGTTTGTTTACAAAATGGAGTTAAGGCCATTTCAATTGTTGGTCTTGATATGTGTCACTCTTAGAACACCTAAATTTACATGTATTTTTCTAAGTGTGTTCTAACGGTACTGCCTACGGCGACTACGACGGTGCCTACGACGGCAACAACAGGGAATTTGTAGTTTACCATTTGTCTAGGATATAACACCTATGCCCGGCACCTCCACTTGAGCTTCATGTCTGCTATCTGTCACTGTTTGCAAAAATATATAATAGCAAATACCTTTGTTGTAATACTTCCTTGAACGATTTTTTTTCTTGCGTTGCCATGGTCACCAGACGTTTGGAGGTTTGCGTGTAGTGCTTTCCCCAGGTTCCGTTCAAGGCCACTAGCTGCCGCCCGTCCAGTCTTGGGTGTATCCAGCGAGGCATCCTTCAGCTAGCTAACAATCTCCGACACTGGCGAGAGACCAGCAGACGAGCACTTTTGTAAGCCGTAAACTTGCTGATTTACGGCAACGTCGGCTACCGAATCACCACCAAAACTCGCGACAGACAAATTATCAGCACTTCCATCGAAAACACTAATTTTTTTTTTTTTTTTTTCAAAAATACTTGCGAGCGAAGCAACATCATCACCGCGCAAATAAATTGAAATTAAAATTATCACTAGCGATGCCACAAATTTCTGGTCCTGGAGAAAAAAGGAAACAACGCAGATAGCGCAAAATCTTCCGATGCCTGCAAACATGATGAATCACGTTTTCTTTCTCATTTCTAAAACTTCCCGGAAAGCGAGAAAACCACCAATCACACACGAAAACTGTCCGGGATGCAGAGTGCCAGCGCTAATCCGGTAATAGCAGCCAAAAACTATGAACGCGAACGCACGCACAAAACAGACAAGCACAACGTAAACTTTAAACACAACCGTATCCGAAGGGGTTCGAAACTGCACTTAAAAAAAAGTGACTTTAGTGATTTGGCCTTTAAAAGGAAACTTTTTAGTGACTGGCTTGAAAAAAGTAACCAAGCTACTAAAAAGTGACTCGCTACCAACCCTGCGACTAGATAAAAGGTAACGGTCCCGGACAAAGTTGTTCTGATGAATAAGACCTATTGGATGATGAAGAGCTCAGTTCAGAACTCACTCCCCATGTGACGCCAGTGTGCAATTTGACATCCCATTGCTTGCCCCAACTTGACAGTACGACCAAATAAAAGTTTTCCGTGTCCAGTTCTGAATGACAAGACCCATCGCATCTGACTCGAAAAAAACCACTAGTGCCACCTGATACTAATGGCTTGGCCAGAGATGATAGGCTTAAAACCTCCTTAACAAAGAATTAAAAAAAAACTAATAGCTTGTTAATAGACCTATTGAACGTAAATTGAACAGCTCAGTTTCAAATTCTTACACCAGGCCCGGCGAGTATACGATTAGACTTACAATCACTCGCTTGAACTTGAAAGCTCAACTAGATAGATGGTTGCTGTTGTTGACCAGATTTATAAGACTTATTGTATGGCCAGTTTAGTTGAAAATTTCTTCACCAGTGCATGAACTGACCTGCTACCCTTGATCGATTTTTTTTTTCAAATGCCCAAGACCTAGTGGATGGTGCACAGTTTAGTTCAGAATTCTGTCACTCGGGAAGTAAAGGTGTCTCTGAAATAATAATCCTTCAAATCGAATTTTTGATAATTTCTTCTGATTATTCATAGTTATTACGTTCCAAATGGAAATTTACTTTTGTCTTAAACCTTAATTTCATCTGTTGTTTTGGGACTGCCATCATTACATGTTAAATGGAGATAACACGAATGTAACGTATTAGCTTGTAACATATTGATTTGCCAGTATACGATTTGTTTTTATGAAACAAGTTGGTTTTATATGTAAGTTCATTTAATAACAGTATTTTTTTTTTATTATAGATCTAGGGGAAATTTCAGTACACCTGCATCAATTCTATCGTTATATACACAAACAAAGCAAATGTATTTAATAAAAACTCCTAGCACTTCCACACCCCTTCTTATGTCTATTCCTGCTAGGGCAAGTCTCACAAAGTCTTCAAAAGAGAGTCGTCTCCATCCATTCATAATGCTTCCTATCCTCTACTGTAGAACCTCCCAAGCCGGTCCGACTCGAGCACAAGCACAACATTTATAAAGAAGAGTTTCACCTGTTAGATTGTCACAATGTATGCAGTTTTCAGATACGAACTGCATCATACGTGTTTCTTTAATTTTTGAAAGAGTCTTACACTATATCGGATAGAACAACTGGTAGTTTTGGGAAATTTTTGACGTTAATTCAAGATTTTTTTCCTGAAATTTGGAGAAAATTAAGTATGATATGAAATAAGAAAACGAAAATTATGGTGCTTGGGAAAAGTTGACGGTAATGTTGGAAATTAACCATAATTTCAACAAGTTAGGATAAAGTGACTTTTTTAAGGAACATTAGAGCGATTTTCCGCCTTTAGAGTTTTTAATGTGTGGCAAATGCACCCTTGCCACCTGTAGAGTACGGTGCTGCTCATCATGCAGCACCGATAAAGTGCAAATGTTTTACACTATTTCAAACATTTCAGTTTATATTTCAAGGGTGCAGGTCAATATTGGATGCGACTACTTAGCTCAAAGTTTAGGACAACTTAGGATAATTGTAATGAATACTACCTTTCGACGGCATTTTTGAGCTTTGTCTGAAAGTTTAAATTTATCTTCTGCGCTCCTGTTGTTTTTTGTTTGTTGAATTATCATCAAATGTTTCTAACTCTTCATGTTTCTTTGATCCGTTTTAGAAGTTAGAACCAGATACCCAATGACAATTGGCACAAGGATGAATTTAAAATACAATATAAATGAAAATAGACAACAAATGCTTCCGTGAGATTTTTCGAATTGCGCCCTGTAAATCTTGATCTACAGATCTAAGAGCAGCCCCTGAAAGCCCAACCCGATGCACGTACACTTCCATCGCTCCCAAATTCCAACAACCATAACAATGACGCTGATTATCAAGCTCGAAGTCGATTAACTGCATATCGATCCGGGCTGTACACAATAGTCCAAAAGAATCGCTGATAGCACATCATCACGAACGGAGGTGATGATGACGATGTCGATGATGACGCTCTGGTCGCTCTAGGTAGTCCTCCGATCAATGTCTCAACGCTGTCTAGGAGGATCGTGAACTGCCACTTTTTTTTTTCGGGGGGCAGCCCCAAACAACGCGCATGACGAAAGGAGAAGATTTTAATGAGAAAGAACCCGTACCGGGGAGATTGGTTCGAGATCTGCTCGGCCTGATATCCTAATGATGAACAACAGCTATTCCAATTTTAGGTTGCTGCTGCTGATGCTGCGGGCGAATCTTGATAATAAGACACAATTGGATTCCGCGCGATTGATTGATTAGAACTCGGCAAGTTTGACCTATCTGAAATTAATATCACCAACACCGCCGGACTTTTATGAAAGGAGCCGAAATGGGCGGCTTTCTTCTTAGAATCGATCAATCGACCTGGTGAACTCAATCTTTCGTCGTTTGTGTAAGCGCGAGGGGCCAACGTTCCGTTTTGTTCGATAAATTCAAAATTTACAACCGAAAATCACCTTGTTGAACAAACAACTACGGATTGAGACTGTTGACACCTTTTTGCTTCCATTATCCATCAGATTATGTTAAAATATTCATACCGCATATGGCGCTCACCCGGGGACGACGAAAACCAATCAGCTTCGATTGAGCAAGGCACACACGGCAAGGCTCGGAAACCGATTATTGAGTTGCATTTATTGGTGGGCCAATTTGGCAAATTAGCACTTCATAAAACTTGGAATTTTCTGTTGATCGGGAGATACCGGGGTGCTTTACTGGATCCGTAAATGGCTTCATTGGGTGCCATTGCTTTCTTTTATGGGCAGGCTTGTTTAACGAGTGGCCAGTTGGCTTGCTAAGTGCGGAGGGTGATGGAATTGCTTTCAAGTTAGTACGAACTTGAAGAACTTCTTTTTCCGTGGTTCAAGCAAGGAGCTTAACGCTGGGGGTTGTACTGTGAAGGCTTGCTAATAATAATAATTATAATCAGTGTTCGGAAAAATTCGACAACTCAAGTCTCATGCGTGAGTTTATTCGCCTATGAGTTTTGTCTTGCAAAATTCAATTACGCAAAAAATCACCGATGAGTTTTCAGGTTTAAAATTCATTACTCAATATTGCTGCGTTATTCACTTATTGCATCAGTGGATGGAAAACTAACACAACATTCATGAGCCAATTGACGTTTGAGCCGCTTTGTCGAGTTTTAAGCTGAAATGATTTGTTTTGGCGTTGTGCACTCACGCAAAAATGCATGAGAATCTCAAGCGTGAGATTTGTTTGCCAGATTCTCACACGAGTTTATTATGCGAGCGATGGTTTAAAAGTGAAAATTCGTGAACTTAATTGTATCCTGTACATTTAAGCCATTTGACGTGTTGCAATGATTTTCATAATGGTCTGTTCCGCTGCTTTTGGAATATTCACCTTAAATTTTTGTTATGTTGCAACTGTACTTCAGAAACCTAACTTGTCCATTTCGACAAATAAAGAGTAGATGTACATGCAAAAGTTATAGAAAATATTATTTCAAGAAACTTTGCTCAATGACATGCCAATGTTGCCATGACTTCAATTTACCGAGATATATAATATTCTTTGACAGTTGTACCTTAAAATCAGTTGTAACTCTTAGGTATGTTCTGCGAAGGTTAAGAAAACAAATATAATAAGCCACTTTGCTGAAAACACTAAAGTGTTATGTTTACATTTGTGAGAGCTATAGAGATTTTTAATCCAAAAATTACCCTTTTTCATTGCGCTATAACAAAGCAAGCTGCAAACCGCTCGACTTGAAACAACTTCCATTTGAAAGTTTAAAATCTTTATTTTTGTGCAAAGATCATAAGTATCCGTTAGTATCGTGGGAAATGCGGTGGTTTTTAGTAAGCAAAGAATTTTGATTTATGCATGGCACTGTTTAAAAAAAACACACAGTTTAATTAATTTTTTTTATCGTTCATACTTGCAGAGATTTTAAACTAGGAAAATGTTGAAGCTTGTTAAATTGACAATCCTTTACAAAGCTCTATTGTTTAGGAAACATCTGGTTAGTTAATTCTATCTTAATTTATAAGAACTATTACAGGAAGCATGCAAATGAAGGAACAAACAAAATAAAATTTACACGGTAAACTAAATTTCAAAATCATTGAAAGTTTCATTATCAATCTCCGAATCACTTTCTTCTGGATGGTCTATGTTCAACAAGAACCTTGCATCTTGAGACAACGTTTTCGTCTCCTTTTTGGGATTTTGTCGCATACTGGAGATTAGTGGGTCCGGTGATACAAGCAAACGACGAATCAATTCAAGGTCCAAGATCAACCTTGAGCATTTTCTTGTATGATTTCGACGATATCGCTTGAGATCTTTGTTTCTAGATTCCTGAGCCTCTTCGGAAAGCTGGTCAATTGAAACATAGAAATGATTGATAACCTGGGCGCCATGAATCAGGATTTTATGCACCGAAGCTGGCATGTAATACCACGGGTATAAGTGACACAGATACCTCGCTGTTTCAGAACAATAATCGGATTATCGTTCTGTGTTGATTTTTGATCTGAGACCTAAGAACATATCAATATTTAAATTAATTGATTAATTAGGCTTGAAATCATAATCTCATATAATATTGCACCACATCGTTCTAGTGCTGTTACATCCAACCCAGTTGTTGCAGATGTTTTATTAGCATTAGAAAAGAAACGACGTGCAGCATTCCCATCATTCGATGATCCAGACCCTCCCGGCTTTGGTTTGTCAACAATCAGCCCGATTTTGATTAAACCCTAATGCACTTAAGTCTAACAAATCTCACCGAATCCAGGCATGCAATATAGAAAGTCCAAACTGAAAAGTTTCACTATTCTCCTCGCGTTACTTCACAGAATCAAGATCATTCATTTGCTTCGGTGTTGCCTTGCAAATGTAGCAGGTCTGTGATGATTTATTACCCGAGACAGAATTGCAAACTTTTCCATCTACCATCGTCAAAACCATTTTATAACATACAATAATGGTTCTGTCATCTACCGTGATCTCTGTTGGAATGAGCTGGTAGTAGTAGTAGTAGTAGTAGTAAAATTTACGTTTATTTTCTGGGTTTTTTATGTTTCAACATTTGGTTTGACATTTCAATTGGTTAGCCTTTGGCTCATCAACTTTGTTCTAGTTAATTGGTTGTTCTAATGTGATGATTGCATTTAGCGCTAATTTACAGGATACCCTTTTATGGGATTTTTTCGTTTGAATTTAAAAATTTGATAACCTACCTACTTGAGCACAGGAACCTACGTAACTACTTGAACTAGGTTGCCAAATCACGAATGATCTGGTGGTTTGATCACAGACAGGCAACTCTGAACCTTTCCAGCATGGAAGTCTTTCGCTCCTCGAGTGTTTGAAGACCGGTTAGGTGGTGAATCTCAGAACTACGAGTTCGCGGTGGACTATTAAGGATCATTCTGAGGATCTTGTTTTGGATCCTCTGAAGCTTTAGGTGGTGGCACTTAGAACAACTCTCCCAGATCGGTATACCATAGTCAATAGCCGGCAGAATTATCTGCTTGTGGACATCAAGCTTGTTTTTGAGGGACAGGGTGGACTTCCTGTTTATCAGAGGGTAGAGCGACCTGATCAAGATGTTACACTTGGTGGATGTCTTGTCCACATGGGATCGGAATAGCAATTTGCTATCGAGGGTGAGACCAAGGTAGACTACTTCACTCGACCATTCAAGATGGATCTTGACGTTAGCAGGCGGAACAAGCCGAGGTGAATACGAGTGTGGAAACAGAATGTTTTGTGTTTTAGCTGCATTGATACAACTCTTCCAGCTCTTAAAATAGTCGGACAAAACATCCAGGCCTGATTGTAGTTTACTCGCCAGAGCACGGATCACTCGACCCTTATAGATGATGGAAGTGTCATCTGCGAACATAGACAGGATATCACCACCCGGCAGGGGAGGAACGTCTGACGTGAAAATGTTGAATAGGATAGGCCCAAGCAGGCTACCCTGAGGGACCCCTGCATCAACGTTGATCGTATCAGAGGGGACATTGTTCAAGTAGACCTGGAATAATCTGCCCGACAAGTAGTTTTTGATGATCTTCACGAGGTAGATCGGAAAGTTCTATCGATGCAACTTGTACGCTAGACCATCATGCCAGACATTGTCGAACGCCTTCTCGACGTCCATCAATGCCATGGCAGATGTATTGGAAACGGACTTGTTCCGCTTGATGATGTTAGTAACCCGTGCGAGTAGGTGGATGGTAGAGTGGCCTTTCCTAAGCCCGAATTGCTCTTTGAGAAAGATGTTATTATCACTTGAAAACACCAGCAGACGGCTAAGTATCAACTTTTCGAATAGCTTCGAGATGGAGGACAAGAGGCTGATGGGGCGATAGCTTTTGGCACTGGTAGGATCTTTGCCAGGCTTGTGTATTGGAATCACTTTGGCTAACTTCCAGCATGCAGGGAAGTAGCCAAGCTCCAAACATTTGTTGAAGATAACGGTAAGATGGTTGAAGAAGTCGATACTCAAGTTTTTCAACTCAAGGTTGACTACACCATCCATACCCGCAGCCTTCATGTTTTAGTACTTATAATAGCTGCTATCACCTCATCAGCCGATATTCTACTATCAGCATGCACTACTACGGGGGTGTCAGCGACTCTAGTCATTGCATCCAGTACGGCAGGCCCATGGGGACCATGGTTTGGCCAAGATTATGTGAAATCACAAAATGTTGGCCAAGAGCATTGGCCTTTTCAACTGGGGTGGGTCTTAGTTCTGGTCAACAGAGGAAAGCGGAGGGATTGGCCTCGACTTATTTTTCAAAATTTTGGTCATCTTCCAAAATGGTTTTGCACAATCTGGGAGAGAGCGAATCTTGTTGGCAATGGGGCAGCCCAGAACGCTGGAACTACCTACGAATGGTGTTACGGAGCCTGATAAGATCTTTGGTTGGGCTGTCAAGGTTCAGAGTATGACTCACCTGTCTGGATGCTGGTATGTGTTGCTCCCTGGCACGGGATATCACCTCTTCGATGGCTTGCAGACACTGATCGACTTCTTCGTACGACTCCGGTAGGACGTCGTAATCGATTGCTGTGTCCACACAGCGCTGATACTGCTGCCAGTTGACACGATGGTAATTTCGCCGGGAAACTTAAAACCTATTGGCCGAGGAACCTACTTCGACCACCACCGGATAGTGGTCCGAGCTCAGTTCCTGATAGGCGATAGGTTGGGAGATGTTATCGCCAATGTTGCTGATGAAGATGTCGATGGTGGCATGAGCTCCGGATCGACTCAACCGGGTGGGAGTGTCCGGACACAGAATGTTGTAGTGGGCTTGCTGCAGATCGTTGTATAATATTGTGCCGTTCTGATTTCGCCGACTATTTCCCCAGGCTTGATGCTTGGCGTTCGTCGTGTTAGCTTGATGATGTCTCTTCGGAGGTCTGCGGCCGAGCCGTCCCTAATTTTGGTTTGCTTGGGGCAGTAGACCGCGATGATGGTGATTGGACCAAGCGATGTGCTCACCTCAACTCCGATGGCTTCGATAATTTTCAGCTGGAAGCTTGGTAGTAGCTGGCAGCTGATGTTCCGCCTCGCAGCGATGGCCACTCCCTTTCCCCCGGAGCTGGTGCGGTCAAGCCTTACGAGCCAAAAGTCGGGAAGGAAGACGTTCAGCTCGGGCTTCAAGTGAGTCTCGGTGATGACGGCTATGTCGATGTGCCGTTCGTTTAGAAAGTCAACAAACTCGATGTTTTTGCTCTTCAAGGAGCAAGCATTCCAATTTACGATCTTGATGGCTTCACGGTCCATACTTAGTGACAAGGGACAGGGTAGCATGTAGCTGTTCAGATCGAGTCTTGCAGGTGCGCATGATGATGATGACCTCGGCCACGAGCGTCACAAGTTCCTTCGAGGTGAACAGAGAATCGTCGACAGGTTCACCTGAGACAGCAGAAGCGTATGATAAACCCGGAGCGGTGGATGAACCTGGAATTGGCTGGGCCGCAGCAGCAGCGAGACGATGTTGAACTGTCAGACTGTTGGGAACCATTTGGATACTCGCATGGTTGGCTTGTTGAGCGGAAGCGGGGCTAGGTTCGGAACATGTCGACGGGGCTGGAGAGCTGGGTACTGGACTTCCGTGAGTACAGGAGGCGAACGAGGATTACGGAGGCGACCAACCTGGTTGTTGATTGTAGCCTTCCGACGGATATTAATGAACTCCACTCGCTTGGGACATCCGCGATTGGAGGCTTGGTAGTTTCCAGCGCAGTTGACACACGCTGGCTCGATGTAATCATCTTGCTCACAGGACGCAGTTGAGTGAGTTCCAGCACACTTGCCGCAGTTTGTCTTCATATGGCAGTTTTTGGTGCCATGACCATAGGAGAGGCAGTTCATACACTGCGTAACATCACGATGTTGGGGTTTGTAATGCTCCCAAGTGATGATGACCTGAAACAGGTCCCGGATTTTGGATCTCAGAGCCGCAAGATTGGTGGATCCCTTCGTGAAGTGCACCAGGAACAACTGGTCACGGAAGCTGGTATTGTTGATGGAACGGCGGTTCATCTGGAACCCGGCCTCAGGTTGGAGCCCAAGCCGCTCCAGCTCGGACTTCACCACAGCCGCCTCGAACGACGGTAATCCACGCAAAACCGCCTTCAGTGGCTTGCTCGATGGCAGATCATGCGTGAAGAAGTCCACGTTGTTTTCCTTCAGGAAACATCCTAATTGTTTATACTCCTCCAGGCTGGAGAACATTCCTCACTTTCAGAAGCACGCCGTGGTTACTGTAGCCATTGATTTCGCCTTCGTCCTTTGCTACTAGGTTTTCACCATCCTTCGCCACATTGTTCACCACCGGGGTCGGGAGTCTTTCAGTCGAGTCGAAAAACTTTTTTACATTGACCAAATGATCACTCGCCCCAGAGTCCAATTTGAAATTAATTGTGTAACCGTTTGACTTTGTTGACTCGTCGCGGCTCACCATAAAGCTAAGTGCTTTCTTTCCAATTGCAGCATGCACTTCCTTCTTTGGGTTGGGGCAGTCCTTCTTCATGTGGCCTGGTTTGCCACAGTTGTGGCATTTACCCTTGAATTTGCCACCACGTCTGTCCTGATAGTGTGCTGCGAAAACCGCTGGTCTGTCCTCAACAGTGTCGCCCATCCGATCAGCACGTTTTTGTTCTTCCGCAAGGAGCCGTTGCTTCACCAAATCCAAGTTCAAGTCTTCTTCCTTGATGTTTTCCAGCGCTGTGACGAGGGGATCGTATGAGTCCGACAAGCTAAGGAATAGCTGAGACACGAGATCTCCATCCTCCAGGTTCGCACCAGCCGTTTTGAGTTGCCTCACGAGATCATCGAACGCCAAAAGGTGAGACCGCATCGAAGCTCCCTCCTTCATCCGTAGGCGTCCAAGCTGCTTTCGTAGGAGCGTTTGACTGGCCACAGACTTCTTGGCAAAAACTTCACGCAAGCTTGACCACATCTCTTTCGCGCTGCTTTTGTCCCGGACTATTTCCAGAACATTATCTGCCAAGAATCCTACGATGTAGCTCTTCGTTTTCCGATCATCTTCTTCAAACTTCGCTTTAACTGCTTCCACTGTTGCTACGTTTTCCGTCAATGTCCGCATCACACCAGCTGCATCCAAAAACATCTTGACGCGAAAACTCCAATTCTCGAATCCCGGTCCACCGGAATACTGGGGAATTCCATGCGCAGCTTCCTTCGGGGTGCCCATAACCTCTTGTAGGTATTGCTCGTAGCAGAGAAAGGCAGGATTGATTTAAACGAAGTTTATTACTGTAAACACAGCTTGATGGTTGGATTAGAACTAATTAGAACTAGGTGAAAATTCACTATTTATACCCTCCTAGTTGTTTATTGGTTACCATGGAGTCCTTGGTTATATAGGGTATACGTCCCTAACCTCGGTCTAATATGCAGCCATCGATTACGTTTTTAATCATAACTCATCAATGAATTTACCTGCAAACGATATTCTACTGCTAAATGGTATGCTTAGATATGCTTATCATGTCGTTTGCTATCAGAAACCACGAAAAGTTGAAAAACTTACTTTTTTTAAGACAATAACTCACGAGGGAAATGTATGTAATATGGGTCTATTGTCCCCAAATTGGGTCTATTTATGGATGCAACTTCGTCCTATCTTGTTTGATCCTCAAAAAAACGCTCTTGGTAACGTTTTCTGATGTATTTTTTTTTATCACTATCACTGTTAACTTAATGCTCTTCATTCCTCAAAACATTTCTTAGAGAAAATTTTACGAAAACTACATTAAATCACTCAATTTAAAAATTAAAAATTAAAAATTTCGCTTATCGTCTTTTGACCGCAGAATATCTAAATCAGAACATTGTGATGTTCATTATACAGGTTTGGCAGAAAAAATCTCCCTTCCTGTTCGTTCCTTATCATCCAAATGCAAAACAACATTGTTGACGTTACTCTTATTGCTATATGCTGTCAAATGAATTTCATGGGCCATAGTTAGGAACATAGAAAAGAAATGTGTCCCTAAAGTTGGGTCCATGTTTTACTTGTGAAAACGTTGTTAAACAATTAAAATAAACATAAAATATTCAAACAGCAACTGTAAGTTTTACGTCTAGTGTGTATTATCAGGTAATTCCAATCAATAAATGCCATAATCAGGCCATTTGATGATCGTCAGTCAACCTTCCCATCTTAACCTTATAAGTCATGGCGGCTAAAAACTCCGAACATTGTGATATTCTCAACCAGTTTTATTACTTACGAGAGCTGAAAATGTATTGAAATGTTGTGATATAAATTGATTTGTGTGTGGTACACATTTATCAACCATCAGTGATCAATATTTTCCTTATTTTTTGTGTAATATTCCTTAATTAATTATTTATTTGCGTGATAGGCCGAATGAAAGGACTAGACCCACATTACATACCGTAACCCTACTTGCTGCCATGGTATCCTTTTGTTATTTACCTAGGTTGTTTATCCGTTTCCACGGCAATCTTCAAACAAACGGACCTAGCTTCGGCGTATCCTCGGCTACTTTGTTTCACAATAATGAATACCTGAAGAGTAATTAGACATTTTCGATTACTTTTTATTACAATTCAATAATCGGATCTACTTTAGTAACTCTCACTTGAGCTCTGTAAGTTATTACACAGCCGAATACAAGCTGTACGATTGTGTTTTTAATTTTAATATAAAATGTGTAGGTTGCTATGATCTTCACTTAAATCAAAGTGATCTACAGTGAACTATCTACAACTCGATATTGAAGAGACTTTCGTGTTAATTATCAAGTTTATAGTGACACAATCCCATAGAAAATCATCGTCACTGTAGCCATGAAATTAATTTTTACTATGATTCTATAACATGCAACCTAATTAATGGATTTCAATTTGTGGAGTGTTGACTATATGCTTCTTAGGCTATGTATATATTAAAACACACTAAGAATAATGAAATAAACATTTAATTTCAAAAGCCGTAACTGCCCTGTAGAAAACCCAATCCAGACTCATTGGACACAATTTTGGAAACTTTTAAAATATTAAAATGGTTGCTACATACAAATAAATCTTCAAATTGATTGCAATATTTATATCTTAATATTTCATTAAATACTGAAATTCATAAATCAAAATTCTTTGTTTACTAAAAACCACCGCATTCCCCAGGATACTAACGGATACTTATGATCTTTGCACAAAAACAAAGATTTTCAACTTTCAAATGAAAGTTGTTTCAAGTGCAGCGGTTTGCAGCTTGTCAAGGATAAGCAAATAGTAGAATTAATTAAATGGAAATTACTGGTCTTTCTCTCTCTCTTCATATAATGAGACGTTAATTTTATCAGTCCAACTTTTGATTCACCCTCTCCCATTCTGTTACACTTATTACAAAGCCTTTCTTGAAATAGACATTCATCCCTCTTCAACCGTGAGCTTCCCCGAGCAAAGTCTGAGATCAAATTTGTTAACTAAACTTGATGTTATGGTGTCGCTAATAATGATTACTCGGGCTGCAGTCGTTTTGGTCGTTTTAACGGTTAAAATATCAAAATTGAGAGCAAACTTATGTTCCTGTGACATCACATTGAAAACTAATTCTGCCATGAATGAGAACAAACTAAAAACTCAATTTGATAAACATTTCTCCTGTTGATTGCAAAACAAATATAAAATTTGATATTCTGCTAAGGCAATGAAAATAAAACCGCAACAACATATTTTTGAAGAGCAATTGTTATCAAATGTGTCAATTTCATAGACTGAAATCAAATTGATTTCTGTATGAAGTTGACATCAAAATTTGATTTCGATTTGCTCGGGTCTGAACTCATTCTGCGCTCCTCACTATAGTCCCAATTCAATAGTGACTTGTCACACGCTCGTCATCTGCTTCAACCCAGATGACACGAAGCTTGAGCCAGAGTAGTGAATGACCGCACAAGAAAAAAAAAATCAATTTCCACCTACCTGAACCATTTCACAGAACGCTCAATTGAATTCGAATTTGAAATTCGTTCCACGGAAGCCTAAAATTGATTTTCCCATCCGCTCTGATTGAACGTTTTGAATGAATAGGGCTCTGAAAAAAAAACTCCGTACTTACGTCCTCTTTGTGCTTAATCAGATGACCACATATTTTAGTCGTGGTTCGTTTGCTCGGAACAAGCGGAACTAAGGCGACGGAACGTTTCCCTAGCTGACTGGAGGCTTCTCACCGTCAACGCCTCAGAGACTTCAATTCCCCCGATAATGCTTTCAAGTGCATGTAATCTCGTAAATAAGCAAAATCTTAATCGGCAAGGGCACCTAAGTAGTCTCTCCGGAGCGCAGCCATTGGGAGGGATGAAAAATGATGCCATTTAAATTTAAAACACGTTCCAAACGATCATTTCATCGTTATGCCGACACCTGGACTGTCGGGGAGCTGATAACGGCTTCATTCGACGAGCCACTCTACGACAATTGTATTCGGGTAGTGCTCGAAGATCCGCCAAGAATTGGAAGAGCTGCGCAATTATTAATTTTCAACACCTCCAGCGAAAATCCTAACTTATTGTCACGAGTGAGGCGGCGGCGGCGGTGGCCATCACAGAATCTTCGCCCTGCTCTGGCTAATGCCATATTTTCCGGCAAATTATGGGACGTCAATTAGCATCCATTTCACACCCGCGGGTGCAGGTTATTGCGAGCGCAACCGAGCGAAGATAAACGGGTGCAAATTGGTTTGAAACTTTTTCCCCCCCTTGTTATGGCTCAGCTTCGGTAGGGAATTCCTGCGCCAAATGAGGGTGCAACTTTTGGCGGGTTTGAGCTTCAGTGCGGTGAAACAAAACGTCCGATAATGAATCGGGGGTCATTTCTCATGACACCCTAGGGGCATTTTTAAGGAGCTGCTGGTTAGTTTGGGTTGTGTTTTGAAATTGAGATTCGACTTAAGCTAAAAATATTGTGTCATTAATAAATAAATACGAACTTTGCGCTGTAAGAGCGTGCAGTTCGATCACTTGAATTCGGTTTATGGTGCTGTTTGGTTATTTCTGATCCTATATATTGTTAAACTTATGGATGATAAAAGAATGCCTTCAACAGTGTGGTACTAAATATGTTCAAAGCGGTTTACAGTGTGTGCCCTAAAAATGCGAGAAAGCATCATCTTCTTCTTCTTCTACTTCTTCTTAGCATTTCAAGTTTTTTTTTCTTTGATTTGTTTTCCGTGCTGAGCACCAATGCTACCGACGCCAGAGAGGCAGCTCCCACACCTGGACCCTACCTATCGACCCATCAACTTATGAACCGGGGACCAACGGCTTTACTTCCCTTCCGAAGGAAGGCGTGATCAGAGATATTATGCCTCAGAACATCTCGGCGGCGCTGACTGGGATTGAACCCAGGCCTGCTGGGGTGAGAGGTAATCACGCTTACCACTACACCACCGGCGCCGCTATTCCCCGGGAAGTAGTGTGCACTACTGCTCTGCGACTCATCCTTTCCTGACACGACATCCAGAGTTCGCCCTCGCAGCCATCCGTTGCGCTTGCCTTCATCGACCACAACCACTAAGTCACCGGACTTCAACGGTTTTACTGGCTGGAATCATTTGGTGCGGCGTGTTAGCGTAGGTAGGTATTCGTGTAACCAGCGGCTCCAGAACATATCAACCAGGTACTGCGAAAGCTTCCAGCTGTCCCTCAGAGTTGTATACTCGTGCTGTAGGTCCCGACTAGGTTGGTTGATGCCTTGTGTCCCGTAGAGCAGGAAATGGTTCGGTGTGAGGGCCTCTTGATCCGCATTATCCAAAGGGATGTAAGTTAGCGGTCTTGAGTTGACTATCGACTCGGCTTCGTGCGCAACAGTCTCCAGGACCTCATCACTGGGGTGGTGTGGATGATCTGCGATCGCCGCCATTGCCACCTTAACCGACCTGACCATGCGCTCCCACGGTCCTCCCATGTGTGGCGCTAGGGGTGGATTGAATAGCCATCTCGTGCTCACGTTCGTAAAGGTAACAGCGCAATGCTCCGTGATTGCCTTGAGCTGCTCCTTATGCAAGTTGCTCGCCCCTACGAAGTTGGTTCCATTGTCTGAATAGAACGTTACTGGTGAACTCCTGCGTGCCACGAACCTTCTAATGGCCATCACGCACGATTGGGTGGACAGGCTGTGGACGATCTCGAGATGCACTGCTCTGATTCACAGGCACGTGAAGAGCGCTACCCAACGCTTGACCGTGCTTCGTCCTTGTTTTACGAAGACGGGACCGAAGTAGTCCACCCCAGTGTGTGTGAATGGTCGTATAAAGGCAGTCAGCTGGATCTCAGGAAGAGGTGCCATGATCGGTGCCCTTGGGGCTGCCTTCTAAACACGACAATGCTGACACTGCTTAACTACCTTCGCAACCACCGAGTGAAGTTGGGGAATCCGAAACCGCTGTCTTATCTCGTTGACTACCGTTTCGTAGTTTCCATGTAGAAAACGAACATGATAACATTCTACGAACAATTCCGTCACCCGATGACCCTTGGGGAGGAAGATCGGAAATCTCGCATCCTTGGTTACCATCGGTGCTGCTGCGATACGGCTATTCATCCGAAGAACTCCATCATCGGACTCAACTTGTACAATGCACTCGATCTTGCGATCTGCTTCGGTTCCGCGTCTGGGTGCTCATTGTTGTAGCTAAGCGTGACGTATTCATCCGCATACGCATGTTTTTGCACCTGTTGAAAGATCATGGCTACGGCCTTCAGCAGCTCTTCTTGCGTAAGTGGGCCCTCAGCGTTCAGGCCTAGGAACACCTTCGTCGCTCTAACAACGTATCCGGTCGTCCGCTGAAGCCTCGACCACTTGGAGAATTGATGAACATCTATGATCAGTGCCGATATGACTCGATGATGTAGAAAGACTGCTCGCAGTTCCTCTGCTGTCGAATACTCCTCTGAATTTTCCTTTCACCAGCTCTAGTCCGGTTCCATCAGGAAAGCCAGTCCTACATACCACCAGTCGTCGGGTCTAAAACTTAGTCCGTCTCTCCACTTCGTCGCTTGATCCGCTACATTGAACCTTTCTCCATTCATCAACGGTAGTCGTACTCAGAATTTCTCCTACTCGGAAGCCGACGAATTGATGATATCGTCGAGTATCGGACTTCAGCCAAGCGAGAACGGTTGTCGAGTCTGACCAGAGGAATCGAGCGGCCACTGGCAATGTCAGCGCCTTGCAAATGCTGTCCAGCAGTCGTGAGCCGATTAAAGCTGCTTGCAACTCAAGCCTCGGAATTGAGAGGGGTTTCAACGGTGCTACTTTTGTCTTCGCAGCTATCAGTGTGCATTGAGGTTTCCCATTACTCGTGCTCCAAAGATACGCTACGCATGCGTACGCGTTCTCGCTCGAATCGACAAAGACATGAGTGATACGCAAATTTAGGTGTATCTCTTGATCCGGTGAAGAAGCATCATGGCACACGGACTTCATTTATCGTAGCAAGTAATCCGATCCACTTGCGCCAGTCTTCCAGTATTTCACCACGAATCGTTTCGTCCCAATCCGCTCCACTTCTCCAGATTCGCTGCATGAGTATCTTCCCGTGAACCGAAAAGTGTGCCACCAGCCCTAATTGATCAAACAGAGACATGATCGTTCGTAGGACTTGACGTTTTGTAGGTGCATCCTGACTCTCCACAATGTTTCGAACCTCCTCCTTCAGACTGATCTCGAAACTGAAAACGTCTTGTGATGGTCTCCATACCATACCAAGTACTCTCTCTACATCCGAATCCAGGTTGAGGGACTTCTGCTGAACTTTGCTGGTTTCTCCTATGCGCTCGAGCACTTCTGAGGAGTTCGACGAAAAGTTTCGAATCTCCATCCCAGCCTTGGAATGCACATGTTTCACTTCCTCTATCAGCTCTACCGCTTCTTCTACCGTGTCCACACTATCCAGATATTCGTCAACGTAACGGTTTTCGATGATGGTCCTGGCTGCATCTGGGAATTGGTTCGCGTACTCCTCTGCATTCCTGTTTTTCAGATACTGTGCGATGCACGGTGAGCACGCTGCGCCAAATGTGCAAAAACATCTATCACGAAAATCTGCGGTGGCTGCCCTGGACACTCTCGGAATACGAACCTCTGTGCCTGTTTATCCCTTTTCCGGAACAGGAATTGGTGGAACATTTCTTTTATGTCTCCACTGAATGCCACGCGCTTCTGCCGGAAACACAGTAGAACGGTGAGTAGAGCAGTCAGCATGTCTGGCCCTTTTAGCATTAGATCGTTGAAAGAAACGCCATTCACTCGGGCTGCAGCATCCCAAATCAATCGTATCTTTCCTGGTTTATTAGGGTTCCTAGCTACCCCAAGTGGTAGATACCAGACGCGACCAGGTTCCGTAGACTCCAGTTCAGATGCAGTTATCCGATGAGCGTACCCCTTTTCGAGAGACTCTGCGATCTGTCCCCTTACCTTCCCATCGAGGTAGGAATCCTTGGACAACTACCTTTCGAGCGCTTCCATTCTGCGCACTGCCATTGGGTAGCTATTTGGAAGGCACGGATCATCGTTTCGCCACAAAAGTCCTGCCTCGAATCTTCCGTCAACTCTTCGAGTGGTTTCCTGTAGAATCTTCAAGGCACGCTTGTCTTCCTCCGATTGAGGACTGTGCGTTTGCCTCTTCTACTGCCAGGAAATGCCTGAACAGGTCGTGAAGTTCTGTCTCTTTTTCGCATTGCTCCACGTGAGCATTCACGTATTCCTCAAGACTACTTTGGGTAGCGTGTCGTCCGTAAATGCACCAACCCAGTCGAGTTTTTGCTGCAACCAACTCTCCAGTACCGCTTTCTCGACTCATGAGTGCACTAATGAACTAAGCGTTATCTACTCCAATTATCAGTCGAGGAGCGACATCTGCGTACCCGTGCAGTGGCAGTTTCCTCAGATGGGGGGATGCACTTCACAGAGCTCCTCGTAATCCACAGTCTGACTGGGTAGTTTCAACTGTTCTACCGTCCTTGCTCTCAACGGGAAACTCTTCTCCTTGCTCCGTCCTGAGACGGTTATCTGAATACGCTGCGATCCATTCTCCTTTCTTTTCACATCACCCGTCCAGCATAAACACAATAATTCACTGGGCCCTTTTACTCCTAGCAGGTTCGCCACTTCCGCTTCCAACATGGTTGACGAGGATCCGTCGTCGAGGAACGCGTATACATCCACGTTCTTCCCATTTCCGTACAGTGTGGCGGGAAGATAGCGCAGCAACGCAGAAAAAGTTAGGGAGTGATGATGCTGGTGCTCGACGCTTCTGTTGGTAGATGTTGATGGTGACGGTGTAGTTGACTCTGGTTTATTCGAGTGTAGCAGAGGATGGTGACGCATGTGACAGTCTCCGACCCCACAGTCTTGCTTCGAGCGACATGGCCATGTTCGATGAGGGACTAAGCATAGCCGACACAATCCCCTCTGCCGCATTACCTTCCACCGTTCGTCCATATTCAGCTTCTTGAACTCTGTACACTCAGCTATGCGATGATCCGACTTTCCGCAGTGTAAACAGGGCTTGCTGACTGGATTGATGACATCCTTTTGACCCATCGTTTGACTTATGCTGCTTTCTGCCACTCCCGGTGCTGCGGACGCTTGTTGATGTACGAACAGCTTCTCCTTCGCAGGTTTTTCCCGCTTATTTTTATCAAACTTTCCCGAACTCTGCATTACCGGATCAACGTGTAAAGTTACGTCACTTGCCATCGTTACGAGGTCCTTTATGAAATCGTTGAATGTTGCCAAGTTGACAGTATAGTAGTTTCGTTTGTAGGAAGCCCATTGCAGCTTCAGATTCGGTGGAAGCCTATCTACCAAATCTTGTAGTAGCATAGGGTTACTAACATGTTGCTTTTGGTCCGCCAGAATCATGTGTTCAACTAGGTTCTGGCGGACCAACACCCTGGTACCTACGCTAACACGCCGTTCCAGCCAGTAAAACCGTTGAAGTCCGGTGACTTAGTGGTTGTGGTCGATGAAGGCAAGCGCGAGGGCGAATTCTAGATGTCGTGTCAGGAAAGGATGGGCAAGTTCGCAGAGCAGTAGTGCACACTTCCCGGGGAATAGTTAGTCGACCAGCAACCAAGTTGGCGTTGCTGGAAGTTCGTGAAATGCCTGAAAAATCGGAAGAGAAGTGTTCGAGTTAACCGAAACTACACGGGCGTGGGAATGTTGGCGAACCCACTGGGCAGACTCCGCCAGCTGTCAAGTGAGTCCTGGTTACACCCTTTGCGATTTGTGCGTTCGAGCATACGTGGCAGCGGATTAACTGTCAAGAATAATGATTGGAACGGAAGGAAAGAGAGGCTGAAAATTGTGAAATTTAATGAAAAATAAGCTTTATTCCTGGTTAAATTTATAAAACTATTGTATCGAAAACGTAACTGCTGAAATGTAAAATGAAGTGTACTTATTTTATTTAATCATTGTTGGAAACAGATTCGTACGTGGGAAGTAGTGGAAGAAAGCTAACCTACAGGATTCGTGAAAATACCAAAATGTGAGTTTTTCTATAAATACCAAGCTAAAGCTAACACAACTAATAAAATTCCAGCTTTGAAGCTGCGCCAACCAGGCTGCTAGCAAAGAGGTGTTTTTTGACCACTATACCGAAATACTTCCCCCAACAGAAAGTAACGAGTCATCCACTGAAGGTACTCCGTTCATAAAAGTGAAACGTGGAAGAAGACGTCCAAAAAAACAAAAAATGGATTCCTCTGCTTCAAAATCCAATAAGTCGATTTAACTTTACTAATGACAATCTAATGATATTACTAATCCACAATACTTAAATGATTTCCTCACTCCAATCCCAAATACTAACCTCGAGTATACCGCGAGTATTACGGTTAACAATCACGTAACGAATTAAAATAATCATTTCCCTGTTAGTTATAATGTAGGCTTCATCAGTACCAATGCTGTCTCCAGTGTGAATAAAATCTCATCTCTCCGCTCGTTCATTCGATTGATGGATTTTGACATCATCCTTTTCCAAGAAGTTGAATGATTTAAGTAGGCCGCGCTGCGAAAGTGACGTGTTTTTGTCTTGCTGCGTCGTTTTTGCTCAACCAAAATAATTACAATTTTTATCTAGAAAAAGTTATATTCAATGCACAGAAGAGGCATTATAAAGTGTTTCAAGCGTGTCCTTAGTGTTTGTCGCGGTGATAACTGATATTAGCTGAATGTAGAATCAAATCCTTCCTGTTCCGTGGTATGAGGTGCCGTTTGTTCTAACTAATGCTTTGGAACGCTCAGCTAAGTTTATTAACCATCCATATAATTATTTCTGTTCATCCATACACATTGCAACTATAACTTAATAACTTAATATGTGCCAGTATCCAACAGTTGCTTTTTACTTCTTTCGTCAACTTGATGGATGGTCATGGATAGTAGCTTCGACGAGCACATTGATAGGAATGTACCATATTGTGTTTACTGCACTTGAAATGAGAGGAATATTTAACTGTCACAATTTATTGTTTACAATTCTGCATTTCTGTATAATACACTTCCGGTTGCTATTATTCTACTGAAATTTGACGTGCTCTAAGTTATTGATCACACCTTTTGCCACAAATATGCTTATGTAGTCCAGTACATATCCAGCTTTCCATGCTCGGTAATGGAGACCTGTTTGTATGAATAAATGTATCCTTCGCTGTGCTTTTTGACACTATCTGGAAGTTCGGATTTTGACCCCTCCCTTTCCCTCTCCCAGGAACAGAAGAAAATGGAACAACATACGCCCTCCAGTTAGTGTCAAAAAGCACAGTGAAGGATACATTTATTCATACAAACAGGCCGCCATTACCGAGCATGGAAAGCTGGATAGTTGACGCCTGTGAATCAGCGACTTCCGGTTCGAATCCCGAAATGTAAAGGTAATTTTTAGACATATAATAACAATAAAATATGTTTAGCATGGTTGCTGACTAATTGGATATACATAATTATATTGTTATTATATGTCTAAAAATAACCAGTCTCATATAAAGAATAAGATAGGCAGCGGTCTTCCATTATTTTTTTTTTTAAATTAAACAAGAAGGCTGAACAAGAGTTGGAAAAGACTCTTATGTAATGACTTAAGCTTATAATTTGTATTGCTGTTAAGCTTTTGGCTGATTAAGATGTTTAAAAGCTAAATAAAGATTAACGTGGTATATGTTCAACAATTATTCAAACAAATCCTGAATTAAAATCGTTGAAACAACACTTGTTAAGCATTAAATTGTTATCTGGGTAGTGCTCTTTGGAATCATCTTCAGCCTAGTTTGGAAACAATCCTAGGTAGGAGGATAAGTTTTGCAAATCTTTATTTTCCAGAATTAACAAACATTGATAGAAGAAGAAGATATCAGGCTCTATAGCTGTTTATAAGTTATGTAAATTTAATTTTAGATGCCAATAACCAACTTTGTGTAGAAGCGTTCGATTTTGTTTTAAACTGTTTACTCGTGTAAAATGTGGAAGTTGCTAATGGTTTAAACAAAAGTGTTGAAAAGAAGCTTATTTAGAAGCTTATTTTAGAGCATATTGTAGAAATCAGCTTAAATAAAACTAATTTTCGAAAATAAACTTCAAAAATAATCGTTTTAAATATGATTCTAAAATATTTGTTTGTTTGTTTCTACAATATGTTCTAAATAAGCTTCTAAATTATGTTTCTTATATATGCTTATTGACAAAGCATCTACACTAAGCTTCTAAAAAAGCTTCTAAAACTAGCTCCCAAAATAATCTTCAAAAATTAGCTTCCAAACTAAGGTTCCATAATAAGTTTCTTACTATCAAACTAACAATTTTAGACCCCCTCCCCACTCATAGCGTATTTTTCTAAACCTTATACCTGGCCGGTAACAATATCTTCAGATCCTCCCTTACCCTTAAAATGCTACGTAATTTATGGATGGTCCCTTAGAAGATTATTTAAGATGCTTATTTTAGAAGCACATTGTAGACGCTTTCCCGTCATTATGCTCCTTCGATTTTAAAAAGAAACACGGGTAGGAAAGGAAATCTGAGTAAATGCGTAGTAAAGGAGCATTTTTCCAACGTTTAAGGACGATTTCATCGTTTTATTACGGGTTATAGAACCATAGTAATAATGAATGTCATGTCTACTGTGATAACGATTTCCTATGGAATTGTTATTCTATAACTTGATATTTCTATAACTCGATGGCCCCTTCAATGTGAAATTGGGGAGAGTTCACTGCATTACAAGCTATTTTCTCATTATGAAATCATTCATTGTTATGGTTTTGTACTCGTAAGCAGTGTCTGTTTTTATCATTTACCATCACACGCAAGAAGTAGCGTTTCCACCCAGTGTAGATGAATTGCGTTTGTTTTGAAAGTCTTCGCTGTTACGTACGAGCGAAATGAACAAATGAGTTCATTATGTATCAACGAATACACGTTTGTTAAAATTCACCACTGCCTGATTATCCAACCCAAAATTGTCAAAATTAGAAGTGATTCTCGAAAGCAAAATAATCAAATTCCTTTTGGACAAAATGATTATTTTGAATATTGTCAACTCCATAGCCTAAAACCGGGATTTCATCATCAGTTCAACATGAGATTGCCTCAGTTTGTGTGTAAAAACTAATACGAAACGTCCTTCAGTGCTATACTTGGGTAAAATGAAAATAATCATTTTGCATTTGATCCTCAAAATCATTTTTTGTTTTTCTTTTGGTTTGTTTTCCGTCAATCTTTTTTTTCGTGCTGAGCACCAATGCTACCGACGCGACGCCAAGGAGGCAGCTACCACACCTGGACCCTACCTATCGACCCATCAACTCATGAACCGGGGACCAACGATTTTACTTCCCTTTCGATGGAAGGCATGATCAGAGATGTTATGCCTCAGAACATCCCGGCGCCGCCAACTGGGATTGAATCCAGGCCTGCTGGGATGAGAGGTAATCACGCTTACCACTACACCACCAGTGCCGCTATCCTCAAAATCATCCCCACCAAGATGAAGACGAATATTTATATTGACAACAACGGAGGCGAAATGTTGACTACGATACTCAGAGGTAGCCTTGATCAAGAGAATGTTGTTATGTCAAAATTCAGATTCATTGGTCATTGGTTCATTGGTAGTTGGTTGTTAAGGTTAAAGGTTAAGGTTGTCTTTATTTTCAGCTAAGTTGAGTGTAGAAGGAATGATTTTGAGCAGCACTGCTCGTAAGTTACAATAAGGAATTGTACATGATGTGTTACACATATAAAACCTGTCAAGTTTGCTTTCAGAAAGTCACAATCAGTGATTGGATGATCGTTGAGCATAACTCGAAGCTTACCGCTGCCACCTTTCGTTTGAAACATAAGTTTTTGTTATGTCATTCCCCCTTTCCTATCAAGCGATGTCATCAACCGCGTATGTTCTAATCTAATCTAATCTAGCACCAACACAGCCAGTTCTTGAAAGCATCCTGGAAAATGATATAATACCTACATCATTTTTCTTGTCTATTTGATATATGTTTCACATCGAAGATGCGTCACACATATCAAAACGGCCAGGCCTACTGTGCAGCATTTAAGGGGCAAGATGATTCAGAAAACATCGGGCCTGTTTAATTCGAAGATTTAAACAAGATGCTTCAGAATCAAATAAATGGATGAAACGTGGACATCTCGTACCGAATGTTTCAATTTTGGTAATTATATGATTGGTTGGTCGTTGGAAGCATCAAAGCTAGAAAGGTTAAGTGATGCTCTATTTTCTTCTGACGGTTGGGGCATGCGCACTAACTCTTGTCCTAGCCTTTTATGACTTATGGTTATAGCGCTATTACTCGCTTTCTGAAAAGAGAAGAGGGAAAGGAAAAGGAGAAGGACAAAGGGAAAAGGATTATGGGAAATCTATGAACATAAACAATATTTTTGAATTAAAATATACAATATAGAAATGCAGATCGCGGTGGTCAGTACCCGAGTCTTTTCACTATTATCAAGTCATAAAAAGTAACAATGACTAAAATGTGATCCTTTGATTACTGAAATATCCTGATTCGCTAGTTTGAAGTTGTCACGACTAGGGTTCGGTGGTAGATCTTTTAACAGTAACACGCAACAAAAAGGTGATCTCCCAACGTTACTGGTTTGAAAAGATAAAAATTTACAAAATAGAACGAACTCACCAAGTTTAGCCAATTGAACCTGATGGCTGCCTGACATGTGTTGATGTAGAAGTCCAAATTGTAGACGAAGCTTGACGAAGATCAACATGAACTAGTCCGGTTTATGGTAGTTCCGCAGAATGTCTTCCGTCGATTTGAGATAAACAAATGTTCGGATGTATGTAGTAGATTTTTGATGTGCATTGGCAAGCCTTTTCGTGGCCAATAGTCAGGTTCAACACTGCGACTCAACGAATGATGGAACTAATTATGGGACGCCTCGTGAAGGTTCTACTTGGCTTCGAAACAGCTTCTCAGCGACAAATAATAGGGACTGAGGAACTAGAAATTGTCGCCTGGGCCTGGTTATGGCCAGATCAGCAACCGGTTAAAGATAAAAAAAACTCCACGGAAAAACAAACGTCAGGTTTGAACACACGCACAGCCTACTCCCAAAGTTTTCCGATGTCATCAACCGCGTATGATGCAGAGAAAATTGCAATCAATGTTATCTCGGTCAATTTTTGAATATCGTGAACCCCCGTAACGGTGTTTCGCTGTGAGATCCTTATTCTAGTATTCACTTCTAAACTTCAAGTGCACAAATAACAGCTTCCAGGACACGTACCACAATGAGACTGTTACCAACCGGTCCACACTCGTGTTTATTTCAGTTACCATGGGGACGTAATTTGTGATTAGCTCCGGTCCCTTTCAAATTGTTTAATTATTTATGTACGGCCTTAAATTTGAAATGACGTTTCACATTCATCTAGTGATGGCCGATTTTCATTCGAATAGTCGATTAATCGATTAACGAACCGAAAATTAAAATATTTGTAATCGGTTATATAATGCTGATATAAGCATTAACTTCTCCAGACGATCATCACCCATTGTTTCAAACATATGCTGCACTCAGCGAACAAAAAATAATCGATTAGATGTTAATCGAATAATTTAAAAAATGGAACACCTCTGATTTTGGTGTTATTGCTTTGATAAAAAAAGAGCGCAAAATTTCATCTCTACCGAGGGGGCAGCAAAACCACAAAATTACCTTGCATACAATGGGGGATGAAAGGGACCGTGAAAGAGGACACTAAAATAGAAAGTTTTTCTTCCGATTGTTCCATCTTAGTATTCTTCTTTGCTGTTACTCCATGTTTGCTACACTGCAGCATACATAATGTAGCAATTTCAGGTGAAATGAGGCACTAATTTTTGAGATATGTGTAATTGAAAATTTGAAGCGGTAGTGAATGTATTGCCTTAGTGGCGGCCATTTGTGGACTCTACAAGAAATCTCCTTAAAGTGAACGATAGTTCGTGCATATTGGCGGGGTTAACTTTTAATTTGAACTGCTTCACGAAACGAAAATCAATTATTTTATTCATAGGCTTCACTAATACATTTTTGCCAAAAGATCAGGCTTATACATTCCATAAGACAAACCACATAGGTCCTATAAGCATGCATTAACTTTTTGCAAGGCGTCTGCTTATTAGTTGACTTATACATTTTATGAATAATCAGCAATAGAAATTTGCCAAAAGTTATAAGAAGATTTCTATCCGTGTAGGAACCCTGTGACCATCAGAATAGTGAGTGGCTGGTAACCTTATTTGCCGTTTTGTTTTGATTCTGCGTCTCGTTTCGCAACGTTCCATTTCACTTTTCTTCATTCGATCTGCTAAATCAAGCTGAACATTGCATTAGGTCCTAAGAAACATTGATCGATTCTCTTCGTCGACTTTCTTTTCCGTTAATAACATGAGCAAATAACCGTTTCTTGTTGTATTTGTCGTACTAGATGCAAGATAAAAGCTTCTTTCATCTATATGTGTGCTGAGGATACTTGGAAATGTCTTTAAATAGCCGTGGGGATACAAAAAGAAAGTCGACGAAGAGAATCAGTCAATGTTACTTAGGACCTAATGCAATATTCAGCTTGAAATGATGTTTGAGCAATTTTTAGTTTTAACGGCTTGCAGATTACCGGGGTTCAAACTGAAAAGTGTTCAGATTAAAAATGGTCAGATTACCGGGGGTCCACGGTAGTTCCTATGTCCATTTGTTCATCAATTAATCAATTAACTTGATTCGTTTTCTACCGTGACCACAGTGGAGCTTTTGAAATAATGATATGTTTAATCATTAATTTGATCTTTGAACTTTTGATGGTGCACATCAATTTTGAAAATCCACCGCTCAGTTCACGATAGAAAGCGAATCAAGCTAATTGATGTTTTGATCGACAATTCGACTATTCAAAAAGGACTCAAGTTATCCTTGTTGCTTGCCGTTACTGATCACCCATTTTTATTAGGCTCGTTTGTCGCATGTCATATTGTAATAATAAAGATATTTTTGATTCCCTGATGCAAACCATGATGCTCTATTTTATGCAGAATAAGGCTTCACTGCTTCTCCACCACATTTAGAATATTGTAGTTATCCTACATGGAGAGTTATTCTACATACTTTCAGTCTTTATTAAACTCCGCTGGCTAAAGTCACAATGTCTGGAAAAAGTTCCCCTCCTCCACCACCCAATCTGCCAGTCAAAATCGACCAACAGGGGAAAACCACTGCGGGGCGAAAAATCTTACCCCAACAAACAACAATCAAATCTGGATCATTATTATTACACCCAAAAGGTGTTAACTAATGCTGTATAAATTACAATCAACACAAACCGCGCGCTGCTATCGCAAGCAATCTCTCCATCTCCAAGCAAGTCTTCAATATTTGTTAAATCCATCATGCTTCCCGAATGAATCCAAAAAAAAAAGAGGGCGGGATCCGGCCAGTCTCGCGCGCTCAAATTTTTAGCGCGTTTGCGTCCGCCCATCATCGGCCGGAAAGTTGCTGGTATTAGGTATCACTCTACTGTACAAGTCTTCTTGACAGTTGGCAGCACCGCCGCCGGTCGTGGTTATGGTTATGGAATGAGAGTGTGCTTTCGAAACTAACTCCCTTTTTTTCTTTATTTTTAAGTTTTCGGGGGGACGAGAAGCTGACCGCGTTGATTATGGCTTCGGGGCATTTATTCAACCCTGGCCCGGAGATAGCCCGGACCGGGTGTTTGTTTTTTGATCTTTGTTGCAATCGAAAACAAATAAATGTCGGCTGTCAAATACCGGGAACGGCAGACGAGGGATTACAGAGCAGTTCAAAAGGTAGTGGTTTCGGGGACGATCGATGATCGGTGAATGATACGCCAGAAAAGCGGACAAGATAGAAAAGAGGAAAAGCTTTAATCTATGACCAGAGGTAAGTGATGACTCACGACTCCGGGGGACTCAACTGGAGGAGAGTGCAGTTACGAGAAAAGGTGCCAGAAACAAAACAAAAAACAACGGCAACCAATTTGGGCCTCTAAATAGTGTGAAATTTTTATTTAGAAAAATTACCTATTTAACAGGAATGACTGATGATGAACTGCTGCTGGTGCTTCTATTCTACTTCCAGATCGGGAGACCAAGAATGAGCGTGGCCAAGAAGCAGATTGAGCAAAGTCATTGAGTCTGGTTAGGTCCCCTCTTGCGAGAGGTGATGATGGTAATGATGAACGGTGCTTGAATGCAAGGCCCTAACCGCTTGAAGCTTTTAAATGTTCTAACCTCAAATCATCGGAAAAATCTTCCAATCAGCACTCCGCGTCCGTTGCACACCCATAGTCTCGCGCTGAATCCCATCCGAGCTACCTACATCACACACAGCGAAACAATAGATTTCAATGCGTGATTAAGCAGCGAAAACAGCTTTTTGGAAGGTCTGTTTCTCGCTCATTAATTGCTGCTGCTGCTGCTGATGCCAGGTAAATGCGCGACCAACGACGAACGAAATTGGTTTCACCAAGCACACCGGATGAGTTTACAGAAATTAGGCGAGAAACACGACTCGGAATAATAACCCCTCGACTAACTAAATGGGAAATTGGAGGTGGGAAGAACAGCCTGGGTCCCGGAATGATTCGGATTCTGTTTTCCCTTTTTTTTTATTTCTTGACGAGATCGTGTTTTATATGAGCCCATCAAAGCTGGTAATTAATTGGATTTTATCGCAGATCGAGTGCTGCGGTTCGCTGTGGCATGGATGCTAATTTGTGGAAAGTTTTTGTGTTCCAATTCTACTGAAATCATTTGTTCTCAATTCATATTACACTGCAATAAAGATGATGTGAACAAGTTGGAAACGATCCTTGTTGTTTTTAATGTTGGGAAGCATAAACTTACCGGCACCGGTGGCGTGGTGGTAAGCGTGACTGCTATCTCATCCCAGTGTGTCTGGGTGCAATCCCAGCCGAGGTCGTTGGAGTTTTTTGAGGCCAAAACCAATTGGAAATTTCTGAAACTTTAAAGGAAATATTCAGCAATGAGGAACATTTTTGGGGAAGTTCCGTGGTTTTATTGTGCTACCAACACCTTGAGAGCAATGATCCGGCCACAGCTTCACTTGTCATTTGCGAACACTAGTAGAAGGCATCTTCTGCCTGCAGTTAAGATAGGCAGCATCCTATGATAGTGTGAGTGCACATAGAAAGCCCGTGGAACGCTACCACAATACATTGCTTGTTGAGCAGAAAAACTAACCACCTTTTGATTCACCGATTTGTTTGCACTTCCCCTTCTGTTCTGTGGTCCGACTCAAGGCAGGATATTCAAGGAGGTGATTTAAGGTTTGGGTTAGTTCTGTGAAAAACGCCTTTTTGGTAACCACGACCGTCGGAGTGCGTTGGCCACCTTTACCACGACCGTCCGAGCTAAATTTAAAGATCATCGCGCCGGGTTTTAACATCAGGAAAACACGTTTATTATCAGGAAAGTCTAGAATTTTTAGGAAGTCCCTGGATGTTGAGGAATTTAATCCGAAAATTTATGAACAGTTGCACGAATTTCAAGAAAATTAAGAAAACTTCATTTTAAACCTAAGAACTTCCATATATTTACGGGTGTCTACTAAAAAATGAGAATAATTCCATTAATTTTCTTACAGAACAAAAACGTTCGCAGATAAATGTCACCCTCCAGAAAAATGTCACATACTTTATTCCACTCTTACATGTTCAACATGTGTTCAGCATGCCGTCGAAACAGGAAGAGCTGCACGCGCGCATTGTACAATACTTTCAAGCGAACGAAGACGTGGAAAAAAAGTACACAGTAGACTATTTTAAGAGGGAACATGTTCCGGTATCCACCGTCCAACGAAAATGATGAATAACATGTTCATCATCAAGGATTCAGTAAGTCAACGGGAAGCTGCCAGAAAGTTCCGTTGTTCGAGGTCACACAT